>NC_138242.1:852500-955000 GCF_964197995.2 Scardinius erythrophthalmus
CGCTAGTTGAGTGTCTAACAATGTGCTGCTAAACAAAACAGGTCGAATGTTTCTGTCACTATGAGTCAAGCAGAAACAACAAATCCACGGCTGGAATGGGAAAAGACGCCGCGGGGCATCGAACCTCTCCCGGGAATGGCACATATGGACATGTGGCAGTTGAAAGGCGTCCTGAAACACTCGTATGGTGTGTGTACGGTGTGTGTACAGTCAACAGGAAGCTGGCTTTCATCTGCTCTGTCTGAGGGCAAAGGTCACGATAGTTTCACGCTTGGCAGACGCACAGAGAAGAGCTCTGGCCCCGCTCTGAGCCTCTGACACCAGCAGAAACACACTGATTTACAACAAAAGCACACATGATAATTCATGTAATAACTGTTAGTGATCAGGAATGACGCCGTCTGTGTCCTTTCATGATATTCCAACATATTCCAGAGCTGCATGTATTGGATTCGCGCAGCTGAAGATGAATTATGATCCTGCCTTTGAAGGGCCGTCCCGTCACAATTGATATTACAAAGCAAATATATGAAGTAAAAGCTCAATTGCGAGTTATGAAGTGTCACATGTTTTTGGATTTTAGGCAAAAATAATAACAGTTTTGTTTCTGGAATGGTTTAAAAGTTGTTTTAATGGTTTAGAATTTCATTAAAAGAAACATTACATTAACACTGACACAACATTACGTCCCATTAACACAGAAGCAACACTCTCAATAATAAATAATGTATAAATTATAAGGTTTTTTAGTTAACATTAGTCATTACCTTAGTTAACATGAACTAAGAATGAACAATACTTCTATGTTTGAAAAGCTGTATTTTTTATTAAATAATGTTAACAAAGATTAATAAATACAGTAACAAATGTATTGCTCATTGTTAGTTCATGTTAGTTAATACATTGACTAATGTTAACTAATGGACCTTATTGTAAAGTGTTACGCAGATAACCATCAAATCAATTCTAAATTATCATCAGGATAACAGAATTCAAGGAACATTCCCTTTAGTGTCGTATATCCGAGTGAAACGCTTCTGAAACGAGAACAAATGTGGGCGGGGCTTGATTGTGTCTGTGGGGAATTGGCTGGATGGTTGTGGTTTGCTATTGGCTGATCTCATGTGAGTGACAGGTTATAGCCCCGCCCTCGTCATCTGAGAAGAGAAGAGATGCTGCAAGAGAGAGGGAAGTTATAGAGGGTTTGCATTGACGTCACTTTCCCGCGGGATCAGACTCCCTCAGTCGGACTGAGTGGCAGAAGAGCTGCTGCTGGATTTAATGGAGGAAACTGCGAAAACGCAATTAAAACAAACGATTATCGGTTTAAACTAAAGGTTTGACTCGATATAGTGTAGTAGTATTCCTTACAACTTACCAAAGATCCAGTGATCCGTGGATATCGACATGTAGCAGGAATCATGTTTCCTGACATATATATGAGCCAGATTTCGATTTATATAAATACAATATATAGGTCTAAATCCATGTAATCACTTTATCAATGTTATATATATCATCATATCGTCCAGCCCTAAAACTTGTATAGTGTTTTTGTTAGTGTTTTTTTAAAAGCGTCCAATTATGCAGAATATACGATGTTAAATATTTAATTGATGAGTTGTCAATACAATATATAACAATACAATATATAGGGTATGATTTTAGCCCTAAATTCATCATATTGACACAAAATTGACAGCTTTCTCTGCCTGGATCCAGTTGTTTCTGTGAATCCCAGCGATTAATTTGCTTCTCTGTTCTACTGTAGCTTTCAGCAGTCTGTAAAAATTTACCTCAGATTTGTAAAAATGTAAAACTTTATACACTGAAAAATCATTTACAATAAACACTGCAATATTCCATAAAGAACAAGAGTGCTGTATTTGGTGTGTCCTCAGGTCGGACTGTGTGGATATCCTGAGCCAGTGTGGCGACCGGAAGCGCTTCCATGAAGGACAGACGCCGGAGCGCATCTGTGACATGCTGTCGCCCACCGACGACCCGGAGCGATGCATCCCGCTGGAGAGATACCTGGGTGAGCATAGATCCTCAGATCCCTCTCAGTGTGTCTGATCCTGTCCAGATCCCTCTCAGTGTGTCTGATCCTGTCCAGATCCCTCTCAGTGTGTCTAATCCCGTCTAGATCCCTCTCAGTGTGTCTGATCCCGTCCAGATCCCTCTCAGTGTGTCTGATCCCGTCCAGATCCCTCTCAGTGTGTCTAATCCCGTCTAGATCCCTCTCAGTGTGTCTGATCCCGTCCAGATCCCTCTCAGTGTGTCTGATCCCTTCCAGATCCCTCTCAGTGTGTCTGATCCCGTCCAGATCCCTCTCAGTGTGTCTGATCCCGTCTAGATCCCTCTCAGTGTGTCTGATCCCGTCCAGATCCCTCTCAGTGTGTCTGATCCCATCCAGATCCCTCTCAGTGTGTCTGATCCCGTCCAGATCTCTCTCAGTGTGTCTAATCCCGTCTAGATCCCTCTCAGTGTGTCTGATCCCGTCTAGATCCCTCTCAGTGTGTCTGATCCCGTCCAGATCCCTCTCAGTGTGTCTGATCCCGTCCAGATCCCTCTCAGTGTGTCTGATCCCGTCCAGATCCCTCTCAGTGTGTCTAATCCCGTCCAGATCCCTCTCAGTGTGTCTGATCCCTTCCAGATCCCTCTCAGTGTGTCTAATCCCGTCTAGATCCCTCTCAGTGTGTCTGATCCCGTCCAGATCCCTCTCAGTGTGTCTGATCCTGTCCAGATCCCGTCCAGATCTCTCTCAGTGTGTCTGATCCCGTCTAGATCCCTCTCAGTGTGTCTGATCCCGTCCAGATCCCTCTCAGTGTGTCTGATCCCGTCCAGATCTCTCTCAGTGTGTCTGATCCCGTCCAGATCCCTCTCAGTGTGTCTGATCCCGTCTAGATCCCTCTCAGTGTGTCTGATCCCTTCCAGATCCCTCTCAGTGTGTCTAATCCCGTCTAGATCCCTCTCAGTGTGTCTGATCCCGTCCAGATCCCTCTCAGTGTGTCTGATCCCGTCCAGATCCCTCTCAGTGTGTCTGATCCCATCCAGATCCCTCTCAGTGTGTCTGATCCCGTCCAGATCTCTCTCAGTGTGTCTAATCCCGTCTAGATCCCTCTCAGTGTGTCTGATCCCGTCTAGATCCCTCTCAGTGTGTCTGATCCCGTCCAGATCCCTCTCAGTGTGTCTGATCCCGTCCAGATCCCCTCTCAGTGTGTCTGATCCCGTCCAGATCCCTCTCAGTGTGTCTGATCCCGTCCAGATCCTCAGATCCCTCTCAGTGTGTCTAATCCCGTCTAGATCCCTCTCAGTGTGTCTGATCCCGTCTAGATCCCTCTCAGTGTGTCTGATCCCGTCCAGATCCCTCTCAGTGTGTCTGATCCCGTCCAGATCTCTCTCAGTGTGTCTGATCCCGTCTAGATCCCTCTCAGTGTGTCTGATCCCGTCCAGATCCCTCTCAGTGTGTCTGATCCCGTCCAGATCTCTCTCAGTGTGTCTGATCCTGTCCAGATCCCTCTCAGTGTGTCTGATCCCGTCCAGATCCCTCTCAGTGTGTCTGATCCAGTCCAGATCCCTCTCAGTGTGTCTGATCCCGTCCAGATCCCTCTCAGTGTGTCTAATCCCGTCTAGATCCCTCTCAGTGTGTCTGATCCCTTCCAGATCCCTCTCAGTGTGTCTAATCCCGTCTAGATCCCTCTCAGTGTGTCTGATCCCGTCCAGATCCCTCTCAGTGTGTCTGATCCCGTCCAGATCCCTCTCAGTGTGTCTGATCCCATCCAGATCCCTCTCAGTGTGTCTGATCCCGTCCAGATCCCTCTCAGTGTGTCTGATCCCGTGTCTGATCCCGTCCAGATCCCTCTCAGTGTGTCTGATCCCGTCCAGATCCCTCTCAGTGTGTCTGATCCCGTGTCTGATCCCGTCCAGATCCCTCTCAGTGTGTCTGATCCCGTCCAGATCCCCTCTTAGTGTGTCTGATCCCGTCCAGATCCCTCTCAGTGTGTCTGATCCCGTCCAGATCCTCAGATCCCTCTCAGTGTGTCTAATCCCGTCTAGATCCCTCTCAGTGTGTCTGATCCCGTCTAGATCCCTCTCAGTGTGTCTGATCCCGTCCAGATCCCTCTCAGTGTGTCTGATCCCGTCCAGATCCTCAGATCCCTCTCAGTGTGTCTAATCCCGTCTAGATCCCTCTCAGTGTGTCTGATCCCGTCTAGATCCCTCTCAGTGTGTCTGATCCCGTCCAGATCCCTCTCAGTGTGTCTGATCCCGTCTAGATCCCTCTCAGTGTGTCTGATCCCTTCCAGATCCCTCTCAGTGTGTCTAATCCCGTCTAGATCCCTCTCAGTGTGTCTGATCCCGTCCAGATCCCCTCTCAGTGTGTCTGATCCCGTCCAGATCCTCAGATCCCTCTCAGTGTGTCTAATCCCGTCTAGATCCCTCTCAGTGTGTTTGATCCCGTCCAGATCCCTCTCAGTGTGTCCGATCCCGTCCAGATCCTCAGATCCCTCTCAGTGTGTCTAATCCCGTCTAGATCCCTCTCAGTGTGTCTGATCCCGTCCAGATCCCTCTCAGTGTGTCTGATCCCGTCCAGATCCTCAGATCCCTCTCAGTGTGTCTAATCCCGTCTAGATCCCTCTCAGTGTGTCTGATCCCGTCCAGATCCCTCTCGGTGTGTCTGATCCCGTCCAGATCCCTCTATCCCTCTCGGTGTGTCTGATCCCGTTCATCTCGTCTGATCTCACTCCTGCTGTCTGCAGCTCCCAGTCCCTTTGACAACATCATTGAAGAAGTCATCCATCCCTGCAACCCGAACCCGTGTCCCAGCAATCACCTGTGCGAGGTCAACCGGAAGGGCTGCCATCCCGGACAAGACTGCCTGCCGTACTTCTGCGTTCCTGGTAGCGTCATCACTCACTCACACCACAACATCTGCACTTATGAGCTGAAACCAGCATCAGATAATGGGCATTTATTTAGACTGGGACTTTCTATCTCTCAGATGCCACAAGAAAATCCTCAAATTTAAAAGGCAGCTATATATTATTATCATGTATAAAGAATCAATTCACACAGTAAAAAATATATATTATAAATATTTGAAAAATATTTGGGTTCTTCTACACGGCATTATTATGTTTTTTCTGCTCACTGTAGAAATAACTCACTATATAAAGGAATAAAGGGAATTATCTGCGTACTTTTAGATGCATTATTTATTTATTTGTTTATTTATTTTATTCATTTTAGTCATTATTTAATCAAAAGCATTAATTTATATCTTAAAATAGTTTTTACATTAATATTTTTTAATTTATTTATTTATTTTGTAAATTTTATTTAAATAACAATGTTATATATTTTAACATTGTTAATTAAATTGTTTTATTTATTAAATTAATTATTTTTAATTATCTTATTAATTTGAATCATTTATTTATTTGATTATAGATGTTTATGTTACATTCATATATTTTAACATTGTTTTATAAATCAACATTTGTATTTATTTAATTATTTATTTTTATTTATTTTAATAACAATTTTATATATGGTATTTAAATCAATAGGTAACTAATTTATTAATTTTATTAATTTATTTATTTAATCAAAAGCATTGATTTATATTTTTTAAAATGGTTTTTAAATCAATATATTTTTATTTATTTATTTGATTAATTTATTGAATCAAAAACATGTTTATATATTTTAACATTGTTTTAATAAAAAATTATATATTTTACTTTATTTAAATGAATAAAAAATACAAAATAGATCGAATAAATAAAATGTTGATTTAAATAAATATATATATTAAATATATATTTAATATATATTTTAATTTAAATCAACATTTTATTATTTTGTATTTATTTTATTCATTTTAATCATTTATCAAAAGTATTAATTTATATCATTTTATATATCATACAATTGTAGAATGCTGTTTTGTTGCCACATGACTTTAATTGTATGTTTACCTCAGAAATAAGTACAGTTTTGCTTTTTCAATCAAATGAATCTAATCTTAACTTTTGATAGTCTAATCAAATGAGTTGCTTTCACTGCTAATATTACATCCTTTTTTATTCACTGGGAAAACAAAAAAACTATTTTTGTAGGATTTACTTTGAAACAATTTTCACTCAGAAATCAGAAGTAATCAGAAGTAAAAGGGACGGCAAGTAACACGTTAAATTAAATGTGTAATTTTTACCCTCTTCGCGTGACCGAAATTTGTTTATTTTATTTCAATGAAATTAATGTACTATATTTTTGTTCGATAATGTTTTTTATTTAATATTTTGTATTTTTTAGGGGATTTTATATATTTTAGGCTTTATTTATAATCCATGTATTCACTTTTTGAGCATAGGCCTAAAATTCTAAACTTAGAATTCCTAAATTTCCAACTTAAACTCTCGTAAATCTTGAATGTTTTAAAGCACAGACTGAAGTTTGATCTCTTTTCAAAGACGACACTTGGCAGATTATTGCTGAAGTGAAAAAGTTTTAAAAAGTCAGCTTAAAAAAAGTTACAGAATCTTATGTTTATTGTTATGAAAAATTAGCAAAAATACTATTTTTTAATTTTTATATGAAATATATATTTTCAAAAATATTTTGCAAGCTCAAAAAAGGATCTTTCAGTGAGATGTTGTTCGGCTGCAGTTCCAAACGCTTCCACTAGAGGAAATTCGTCTTCCATTAATTTCCAATGCGCTCATCGCGAGGAGCACAAGTGTGACTATTTTATTCAGGACCATTTAACCTGTTAGAATCTTGTCCATGATTTGTTTGTGAGTGTGTTCACACAGCAAGTGCCAAAACCTTTACCAAGTTTCGTACCATTCCGATGAAGAAAAAAAAGAAAAAGTATTTTTTTTCGGTCAAAACTGACTGAAGAGCACCAGAGGGTTAAAGTAGAAAGACTGAAATAATATTTTCTTGTAAAACGTACTCCAGTCATTTTTTACACTGCAGAGAAGTACGGTCAAGTTGAGCGAACTGCATTGTGGGATACCGAGCGTCGTGTGCTCTAATGTATACTGCAAGTTCAGGCAAATATACATCCGTGTTTTAGGATTGTATTATGACGTCAGTCTGGAGATGTTTGTTCTGTATTGAAGGCTGTAAACTGGGCGAGGCGTCGGAGTTCCTGGTGCCGATGGACGCCCGTATCCAGGTGCCCACGAGGAGCGCACAGGTGGGCTGTTACGAGGTGTGTACCTGCGGTCAGAGCGGACGCCTGGAGAACTGCGCTGAGATGCCATGTGTCGACACCACCCAGACCTGCCTCATCGCAGGACAGCGCAGAAGTAAGACGCTTGAGTGCTTAAACTGCCCTATCATGCTATTTTAAAGGCTCCTAATGTTCTTAAGAGTGTCCTACAACAGGTTTGCGTGCATCTGAGGTCAAAAAGCACTTTAATTTTCCTCATAATAAACATTGAACATAATTGTCTGAAACAGTTCGTTCGAAGATTCAGTGTCTCTAAACCCCGCCTCTCTGAGAGCTGCTCTGCTCTGATTGGTCAGATGGCCCAGTCTGCTGTGATTGGTCAGAAAGCAAATGCTCATTATCATATCTGAGCCTCAGCTCTTGATCGCGGTGATACGAACAGTAACGATGGCGTGGGTTTTACCGTATCGATCTCAGAAAAGCGCCTTCTCGACACGAACAACACGAACCAAACTCTTCCAGTCTCAGATACACTACAGTGTTTGAAGGCGGGGCTAAGAGACGCTGCTCAGCCAATCAAGACCACAGGCTGGCATTATGCAAATGAGTTACATTGTTACGCAGGTTCAGCAGAAAGTGAGACTGAATTACTGACGACTCGTTTCAGTTCAGAATCACTTCTTTCTTTTAGGAGAGAAAAATACATTTTATCTGCACTTTGATCTGTGAGACTTTCACTGACAGCTTTATTGCACACTCCATGACTGGGAATGTTAAAAAAAGCATAATGGGGCACTTTAAATATTAATCCAGTAATGTAGTTTAATCACGTGTTTTACATGATGGTTTTATATAACCGACACCTACGATTTTGTTCGTTTTTATTTAATTATTATTGCAAGTTTAAAGCAAGACAGAAAACTGAGACTATTGAAAGGTGGATGCTGCCATCTATTGGTGAGATGTTGCATGAAACGACAAATTCATGCATTGGTAATTCATCTAATTCTCAATGGATGAATAATTATAGTTGCTTGTTATGTTTCCAAAATGTTTTAAACGTGAAATATCTGTTTAAAACATTAAAAACATTATCTGTGTAACATACACACACACACACACACACAAATACACATATATGTTTTTATTTGATTTATATATATATATATATATATATATATATATATATATATATATATACTTTTAACACCTTCTAATTAGAATAAATGCATATAAATTGAAATGGTCTTTTCTTCTTGTTTTTATTAGTATTCCTCTTTTGTAAACAGCTCATTTTACGCCTGTTGGTTTGAACCTGAATGAGTTTATTGCCTTTTCTTTCATGTTTATTTTTACTCTGCTTCTAAAGCGGTTTATTAGAGACAGATGTGCTTTATAGTTGTCTCAAGAAGCGATGCGTATTAGAAGATGAACTAATCTCGCAAGGATTTTTACTGTTTGTATGAAAACAAAATGTGTAGTGTTATATTCTTTGTCATAATATGAGAATATGGGAATAACTATAACTATATATACAGTACAGGCCAAAAGTTTGGACACATTACTATTTTTAATGTTTTTGAAAGAAGTTTCTTCTGCTCATCAAGCCTGCATTTATTTGATCAAAAATACAGAAAAAAATGTAATATTTTGATATATTATTACAATTTAAAATAATTGGTTTTCAATTTATTATACTTTAAATTATCATTTATTTCGGTGATGCAAAGCTGAATTTTCAGGATCATTACTCCAGTCTATCAAATGATCCTTTAGAAATCATTCTAATATGAGAATTCATTATCAAAGTTGGAAACAGTTCTGCTGCTTAATATTTTTTCATAACCTGTGATACTTTTTTAGGATACTTTGATGAATAAAAAAAAGAAAAAGAAAAAAGAAAAGAAAAAAAAAGAAGCAAATGTTTTCAAGATAGAAATCTTTTATAACAACAATATACACTACTGGTCAGTAATTTGGGGTCAGGGTTTTTTTTCTTTATTTTTAAAAAAAATAAATAAATAATTTTATTCAGCAAGGATGTGTTAAATTGATAAAAAGTGATTATAAAGAAGATTTATATATATATATATATATATATATATATATAAAAATATTTTGAATAAATGCAGTTCTTTTTAACCTTTTATTCATCAAATACATTAGGCAGCAGAACTGTTTCCAACTTTGATAATGCATCATCATATTAGAATGATTTCTAAAGGATCATTTGATAGACTGGAATAATGATCCTGAAAATTCAGCTTTGCATCACCGAAATAAATGATAATTTAAAGTATAATAAATTGAAAACCAATTATTTTAAATTGTAATAATATATCACAATATTACATTTTTTCTGTATTTTTGATCAAATAAATGCAGGCTTGATGAGCAGAAGAAACTTCTTTCAAAAACATTAAAAATAGTAATGTGTCCAAACTTTTGGCCTGTACTGTATATATGTATCTTTTTTGAATATTCCCAGTCATGTAGTGTGTAATAAAGCTGTTTGTGAATGTAAAAGACCTGCAAAGACCTGCAAAGTTTCAAAGATCAAAGTGCAGATTTCTTTATTGCAAACGCAGACAGAGGAAGAAAGAGACGAGAATAATCTTGTCTGTCTCAGTGGAGAATCTGCTGATCTCAGAGAGTGAGTGTTGTGAACGAGTGAATGTTATCTGTCCCAGTGTTCTGATGTTCTGATCTGATGTTCCGGTCCAGCTCACGGTTCCTCGTTCCGGCTCGACTGCCAGGCCTGTTCCTGCTTCGCCGGAGAAACCGTCTGTTCGTCCCGTCAGTGTCTGCGGTCCGACGGACCAGACGAGGACCGGCGCAGCTTCACAGGTGTGTGTGTGTGTTTCTCAGATTACACCTGTGTCTATATTCAAATATAGTTCTTCATGCTTACTATTATACACAATAACAGACAAAACAATTCTCGGTTACGTATTTAACCATAGTTCCCTGAAGAGGGAACGTGATGCTGCGTCGAAACGCAGTGGGAACGCCTCTGCGTGATTGCGTCATGAAGCACGTATGGAATCAGTCCAATGGGGTGACGAGACGTCACAGACCGGGGAACTATAAAGCACACCTAAATCAAACAGCGCCAGCTTCTGATAGGCTGAAGCAAGTCGATCACGGGCATGCCAGGAGTATGGCAGAGTGACGCAGCGTCTCGTTCAGTACCATTGGTCTAACAATATTAGTAGGGACCTTAGGAACATAGCCAGGCCTAGGATGAAGGCCTTTACCATGCCAGGCAAGAATTCCAGGCACGAGGGTGAAACCGAGAGTGCTTGAATGTCTCCAATTCTCTTCAGAGACGAGATAGCAATAAGAAAGATAGTTTTAAGAGTAAGGAACTTCTCAGAAACGTCTTCAATAGGCTCGAACGGAGCTAGGGAGAGGCCTTCTAGTACAACAGCCAAGTCCCAAGTTGGCATCCTCGTGCGGACTGCTGGCCTCAGCCTCAAAGTGCCACGAAGGAAACGAGTGGTTAGTGGGTGTCTCCCCAAGGATGCTCCACTCAATGGGGCGTGGTAAGCAGCTAGTACACGTACACCTTCAGTGTGAAGGGGGATAACCCTGTGGAGAAGCGCTCCTGCAGGAACTCCAGCACCGCACCCACCGGGCAGTTAACCGGGTCCAACAGGCGCTCTCCACACCAGGAAGTGAATAATCTCCACTTCAAGGTATATAACTTCCTCGTGGACGGAGCTCTGGAGTGGAGAATGGTCTCAACAACCTCAGTTGAGAGACCTGAACTTATGACCTGGGCCCCCTCAGAGGCCAAGCCCAGAGTTTCCACAGTTCTGGGCGAGGGTGAAGGATCGACCCACTCACCTGAGAGAGTACACTGCAACGGTCTCATGTACAACAGGCCGCACGGTATAATGTTGGACGCTGCTGCCATCAGACCTAACAGTCTTTGAAACTGCTTTACAGTGAGTGGCTACTACTACTTCTCTTCGTCCCCAATGGGACATAAGGCTTCATTGAGCCCTCTCCATTGCATTCGGTCCCTGGCAGCCTGTTGGGCTTCTCCCCATGACAGGTTCATCTGTTCAGCTCTTTTGTCACAGTTCTGCACCAGGTGGTTTTGGGCCTCCCAGGTTTTCTTTTGCCAGGTGGTGTCCATTTTAAGGCGACTTTTGTGATGCTGTCCTGCTCCATCCTCAACATGGATGTCCTAGCCATCTCAGGCGTCTGAGTGTAATCTCCGTGGTGATGCTCCGGCTTCCCGTTTTCTTGTACAGTTCATTGTTGGAGATCTTATTAGGCCAAAATATCTGGCATACCTCCCTCGAGAGCTGACTGGGCATGCTGCACTCCCAAACAAACAACACATAGTTGGTGTGTATCCCCACCTGAACACACTTTCTATACTGTTGTTCGCTCGCCATAATATAGTTATATAGGGTGAAAACTCCTGCCTGACAATTTCTATAGACAGACAAAAAACACCAGAGACAATGATTCACACACAGAGCGCTTGCTGAAGGCACAGAAGCTGGCGCCGTTATGATTCAGGTGTGCTTTATAGTTTATAGTTTCTGGATATGCTTTATAGTTTCCTGGTCGATGACGTCACCCGCCTATGACGTTCCGTCTCGCCATTGGACTGATTCCATACGTGCTTCACGACGCAATCACACGGGGCGTTCCCACAGCATTTCGACGCAGCTTGAGTTCCCTTGAAAGGGAATTTTAAATATAGACATTTTAAAATACACTACCAGTCGAATCTTTGCAGTAATGACGATTTTGTAATGCTGTAGTCTCTTCTGCTCACTAAAGCTGCTTTTATTTGATCACAGAAGAGACTTGTTGCCTTAAATATGGATATGACTTTAACGCTAAACTTTCTCTGGTAAATAAGAGTAATTGTAATACCTTTATTGTAATACCTTTATTGTATTTATTGAGTATGATTATAATAGCACGTGTTTGCCATTAGTGTTGCTCTTCTTCCTCAGGTCTTCCCTGCGGTTGTGCGGATCACTTCGTGCCAGTGTGTGCCGGGAACGGACGCACATATCCCAGTGCATGTGTGGCTCGCTGTGTCGGCTTCAGGGACAATCAGTTTGTGTTCGGCTCGTGCAGGAGCATCGACCCCTGCCTGCCCAACCCCTGCCAGAAGAACCAGAGGTGAGTGATGAAGTCCTTCACACTCGTCTGACCCGAGTGATTCTGTCTGAGACTGTTCTGCTGGAGCGAAGCGGAGAGTTCACAGCTCTGTCCTGACGGGATTAGTCCAGGATCTGGAGTGTGTTCATCAGGAGTGTGTGTGTGTGACTCTTCCTCTGGAAACAGATTCCTCGTACATCCACTTTAACTGCTCGTCATCCGTTCACACACTCTGCTTTCTGAATCCATTAATATAGTCAATAAGCATTTTGTGATATGAGAAAAGACACCAAAGTTTCATTAATAATAATAATGATGATGATAACTGATAATAGTACAGTTTAATAAGTAGAAATAAAAAAACTTATTTGACAATGAATTTGTATTATTAAATCTAAAAAAAAAGCAATTCAATTGTAATTATAATTATTGAAAGAAAATATTTCTCCAACTTGCCACATGAATATAAATAAATTAATATAATAAAATTATGCAAACGCCAGTTTATTTTAATACATGTAAAAAAATGAATGCATTAATCAGTGTTTTAATAATAAAATTAAAACATTTCTAATGAATAACTGTAATAATAATAATTTATTTTGAATCAACTTTCCTCAATATGTACAATATATGATAAAAGGCACAAATCTTTAATAAGTAATAATAATTATTAATACTACAATTTAATAAAAATATATGTAATAATTTATTAATCAAATAATTAGTAATAATAATAAAATTACAATATTTTGAATCCTTATATAAGTTTACTTAAGTTAAACAATATTATAAAAGACTCTTTAACAATCTTTAATAAATAATAATAATAGTAAAAAGAAGTAATAAGAAATAAAAATAATTCAATAAAAAATCTTGGTTAATTGCAACTAACACTAAAACTTTAATAAAATAAACATGAACTGAAATAACATAAAAAATGTAGGAAAAAATTCTTATTTTCATTTAGTTTATCTTAACTAAAGTAAAATTATTAAAACTAAAACTGAAACTGATTAATAAAACTGAAAAATGTATAAAAACTATATAGACATATTTTTTTTTAAATGACTGAACAGAACATATAAAAATAGAAAACAATTCAAACTATTAATAAACTCTCAATAACCCTAAAATAACACTATATCAAACATAACATGGTATTAATTACTTCAATTGAAATAATTATTGTGAAAGATTAATAAAAGTAATACCACTGACGACGGCCGCTGGTTCTCAGACTGAATCAAGACACACACGATCTGTGTTTGGTCTCTTCAGTGTGTGTGTGTTTGTAAGTGTTCGTTTGCTGAAGACTTTCATGCGGTCACGATCTCCAGCGTCAGGTTAAACGAGTCTCTGTTTGAGGATCTTTCCACATCTGTCTTATGTAACACAGCGATGCATGTTGCGTAAGCTCTGCTTGGCCCGCTTTTCAAAGGCAATGTTTGTTCCTCTGTAAACAAGATGATAAAATGTGGAAGCTTTGATGTTAAACATCTGAGCGAGGACCAGAGCATCCACTGTGACCTCTCGACCTCTGCACGCCGGATTCAAGAAACTAAATCACTTCAAATAACTGTCAGTTCAGTGTCACATGATCACAGCTGACAGGGAACCTTCTGGCAAGTTATGAGAACAAACGTTCTTCTAGGAACATTAATAAAACATTAGCACAAAAACATTAGTTATACATTGTTCATGTGGTGTTTTAGTTGGACGTCCTTCTAACGTTTGGAAATGTTACTCCTTGTTTCAGAACAATCAGAGAGCATTTAAAAGTAACATTCCTATAATGATTAAAGAATGGAACGTTTGCATAACCAAGAAAAAAACATTTATAGAACATTTAGAGAACGTTTTTGTACCGTAATGGGAACTTTAATGTTAACACTTTACAATAAGATTCATTAGTTAACATTTTTTAATGTATTAACTAACATGAACTGACAATGAGCAATACATGCTAGTTAATGTTAGTTAATAAAAATACAGCTGTTCATTGTTAGTTCAAGTTAGTTCACAGTGGATTAACTAATGTTAACAAATACAACCTTTGATTTTAATAATGTATTAGTAAATGTTGAAATTAATATTAACTAAGATTAATAAATGATGTAGAAGTATTGCTCATTCTTAGTTCATGTTAACTAATTTAATTTAACTTAATCAATAATACTATTGATCAGCCTTACCAAACGTGGGCGTTTTTTTCCACTAGAAACAAACCTTGTTGTGCTGTTTTGATTTAATACTGTGAAGCTGCTTTAAAACAAACAGTATTGCGAAAAGCGCTATACAAATATACTTGACTTGACTTGACTTGACTTAATGAACCTTATTGTAAAGTGTTACTCTTCAACACATCGTTCTTAGAACATATGATTGTTAGCTGTGATAATAAAGGAGTAATTCGTGACTGAAGTGTGAAACAGAACTGGAGAATAATGTCACAAGTCGATGATGAACACCAGAAGCAGGTTTAGACAGGTGTGTGTGTGTTCGTCCACAGGTGTATCCCCAGATGTCAGGTTTAGACAGGTGTGTGTGTGTTCGTCCACAGGTGTATCCCCAGACGTCAGGTTTAGACAGGTGTGTGTTCGTCCACAGGTGTATCCCCAGATGTCAGGTTTAGACAGGTGTGTGTGTGTTCGTCCACAGGTGTATCCCCAGACGTCAGGTTTAGCCAGGTGTGTGTGTTGGTCCACAGGTGTATCCCCAGATGTCAGGTTTAGCCAGGTGTGTGTGTTCGTCCACAGGTGTATCCCCAGATGTCAGGTTTAGACAGGTGTGTGTGTGTTCGTCCACAGGTGTATCCCCAGACGTCAGGTTTAGCCAGGTGTGTGTGTTGGTCCACAGGTGTATCCCCAGACGTCAGGTTTAGCCAGGTGTGTGTGTTCGTCCACAGGTGTATCCCCAGACGTCAGGTTTAGCCAGGTGTGTGTGTAGGTCCACAGGTGTATCCCCAGACGTCAGGTTTAGACAGGTGTGTGTGTTCGTCCACAGGTGTATCCCCAGACGTCAGGTTTAGACAGGTGTGTGTGTGTTCGTCCACAGGTGTATCCCCAGATGTCAGGTTTAGACAGGTGTGTGTGTGTTCATCCACAGGTGTATCCCCAGACGTCAGGTTTAGACATGTGTGTGTGTTGGTCCACAGGTGTATCCCCAGACGTCAGATTTAGACAGGTATGTATGTGTTGGTCCACAGGTGTATCCCCAGAAGCAGGTTTAGACAGGTGTGTGTGTGTTCGTTCACAGGTGTATCCCCAGACGTCAGGTTTAGACAGGTGTATGTGTTCGTCCACAGTTGTATCCCCAGACGTCAGGTTTAGCCAGGTGTGTGTGTTCGTCCACAGGTGTATCCCCAGATGTCAGGTTTAGACAGGTGTGTGTGTTCGTCCACAGGTGTATCCCCAGACGTCAGGTTTAGACAGGTGTATGTGTTCGTCCACAGGTGTATCCCCAGATGTCAGGTTTAGACAGGTGTGTGTGTTCGTCCACAGGTGTATCCCCAGACGTCAGGTTTAGCCAGGTGTGTGTGTTCATCCACAGGTGTATCCCCAGACGTCAGGTTTAGCCAGGTGTGTGTGTTCGTCCACAGGTGTATCCCCAGATGTCAGGTTTAGACAGGTGTGTGTGTTCGTCCACAGGTGTATCCCCAGACGTCAGGTTTAGACAGGTGTATGTGTTCGTCCACAGGTGTATCCCCAGATGTCAGGTTTAGACAGGTGTGTGTGTTCGTCCACAGGTGTATCCCCAGACGTCAGGTTTAGCCAGGTGTGTGTGTTTGTCCACAGGTGTATCCCCAGACGTCAGGTTTAGCCAGGTGTGTGTGTTCGTCCACAGGTGTATCCCCAGACGTCAGGTTTAGCCAGGTGTGTGTGTTCGTCCACAGGTGTATCCCCAGACATCAGGTTTAGACAGGTGTGTGTGTTGGTCCACAGGTGTATCCCCAGACATCAGGTTTAGACAGGTGTGTGTGTGTTGGTCCACAGGTGTATCCCCAGACGTCAGGTTCGTGTGTGTTGGTCCACAGGTGTGTGTGTGTGTTGTCCACAGGTGTATCCCCAGACGTCAGGTTTAGACAGGTGTGTGTGTTGGTCCACAGGTGTATCCCCAGATGTCAGGTTTAGACAGGTGTGTGTGTTGGTCCACAGGTGTATCCCCAGACATCAGGTTTAGACAGGTGTGTGTGTTGGTCCACAGGTGTATCCCCAGACATCAGGTTTAGACAGGTGTGTGTGTTGGTCCACAGGTGTATCCCCAGACATCAGGTTTAGACAGGTGTGTGTGTGTTGGTCCACAGGTGTATCCCCAGACATCAGGTTTAGAGAGGTGTGTGTGTTGGTCCACAGGTGTATCCCCAGACATCAGGTTTAGACAGGTGTGTGTGTGTTGGTCCACAGCTGTATCCCCAGACGTGAAGTTCGTGTGTGTTGGTCCACAGGTGTGTGTGTGTGTTCGTCCACAGGTGTATCCCCAGACGTCAGGTTTAGATAGGTGTGTGTGTTCGTCCACAGGTGTATCCCCAGATGTCAGGTTTAGACAGGTGTGTGTGTTGGTCCACAGGTGTATCCCCAGACATCAGGTTTAGACAGTTGTGTGTGTTGGTCCACAGGTGTATCCCCAGACATCAGGTTTAGACAGGTGTGTGTGTTCGTCCACAGGTGTATCCCCAGATGTCAGGTTTAGACAGGTGTGTGTGTTCGTCCACAGGTGTATCCCCAGATGTCAGGTTTAGACAGGTGTGTGTATTGGTCCACAGGTGTATTCCCAGACATCAGGTTTAGACAGGTGTGTGTGTTGGTCCACAGGTGTATCCCCAGACATCAGGTTTAGACAGGTGTGTGTGTTCGTCCACAGGTGTATCCCCAGATGTCAGGTTTAGACAGGTGTATGTGTTCGTCCACAGGTGTATCCCCAGATGTCAGGCTTAGACAGGTGTATGTGTTCGTCCACAGGTGTATCCCCAGACGTCAGGTTTAGACAGGTGTGTGTGTTCGTCCACAGGTGTATCCCCAGATGTCAGGTTTAGACAGGTGTGTGTATTGGTCCACAGGTGTATCCCCAGACATCAGGTTTAGACAGGTGTGTGTGTTGGTCCACAGGTGTATCCCCAGACGTCAGGTTTAGACAGGTGTGTATGTTCGTCGACAGGTGTATCCCCAGATGTCAGGTTTAGACAGGTGTGTGTGTTCGTCCACAGGTGTATCCCCAGATGTCAGGTTTAGACAGGTGTGTGTGTTCGTCCACAGGTGTATCCCCAGATGTCAGGTTTAGACAGGTGTATGTGTTCGTCCACAGGTGTATCCCCAGATGTCAGGTTTAGACAGGCGTGTGTTCGTCCACAGGTGTATCCCCAGATGTCAGGTTTAGACAGGTGTATGTGTTCGTCCACAGGTGTATCCCCAGATGTCAGGTTTAGACAGGCGTGTGTGTTCGTCCACAGGTGTATCCCCATATGATGTTTTATTAACAAAGTTCGGGAGGAGCACGTTCAAATAATCAAGCAAGCAATCAATCAATCAACTCATCAAACAATTACCATGTCTACCCTATCAGCATGAGAGGAAGCATATATATATTCACTCTGTCAACTCACCTAACTTCCTTGACAGTTTTCAGCATCCCTCCACCACCCCGACTCCTCACTCTTGGCTTGTTCTTTCACAGCCAGGAATACGGGGGGAGTACTCTGGGTTCGGGCCAAATACCGAGCCCGGAGCCCTCTCCTCGGACAGCACGCCAAATACGCATTTATTCTATCTGACTTATTTGTAAGTGTGAACTCGTGAAATGTCAGGTTTAGACAGGCGTGTGTGTTCGTCCACAGGTGTATCCCCAGATGTCAGGTTTAGACAGGTGTATGTGTTCGTCCACAGGTGTATCCCCAGACGTCAGGTTTAGCCAGGTGTGTGTGTTCGTCCACAGGTGTATCCCCAGATGTCAGGTTTAGACAGGTGTATGTGTTCGTCCACAGGTGTATCCCCAGACATCAGGTTTAGCCAGGTGTGTGTGTTCGTCCACAGGTGTATCCCCAGACATCAGGTTTAGCCAGGTGTGTGTGTTCGTCCACAGGTGTATCCCCAGATGTCAGGTTTAGCCAGGTGTGTGTGTTCGTCCACAGGTGTATCCCCAGATGTCAGGTTTAGACAGGTGTATGTGTTCGTCCACAGGTGTATCCCCAGACATCAGGTTTAGCCAGGTGTGTGTGTTCGTCCACAGGTGTATCCCCAGACATCAGGTTTAGCCAGGTGTGTGTGTTCGTCCACAGGTGTATCCCCAGATGTCAGGTTTAGACAGGTGTATGTGTTCGTCCACAGGTGTATCCCCAGACGTCAGGTTTAGCCAGGTGTGTGTGTTCGTCCACAGGTGTATCCCCAGACGTCAGGTTTAGCCAGGTGTGTGTGTTCGTCCACAGGTGTATCCCCAGATGTCAGGTTTAGCCAGGTGTGTGTGTTCGTCCACAGGTGTATCCCCAGACGTCAGGTTTAGCCAGGTGTGTGTGTTCGTCCACAGGTGTATCCCCAGATGTCAGGTTTAGACAGGTGTATGTGTTCGTCCACAGGTGTATCCCCAGACGTCAGATTTAGCCAGGTGTTTGTGTTCGTCCACAGGTGTATCCCCAGACGTCAGGTTTAGACAGGTGTGTTCGTCCACAGGTGTATCCCCAGACGTCAGGTTTAGCCAGGTGTGTGTGTTCGTCCACAGGTGTATCCCCAGATGTCAGGTTTAGACAGGTGTGTGTGTTGGTCCACCGGTGTATCCCCAGATGTCAGGTTTAGACAGGTGTGTGTTCGTCCACAGGTGTATCCCCAGACGTCAGGTTTAGCCAGGTGTCTGTGTTCGTCCACAGGTGTATCCCCAGACGTCAGGTTTAGACAGGTGTGTGTGTTCGTCCACAGGTGTATCCCCAGATGTCAGGTTTAGACAGGTCAGGTTTAGCCAGGTGTGTGTGTTCGTCCACAGGTGTATCCCCAGACGTCAGGTTTAGCCAGGTGTGTGTGTTCGTCCACAGGTGTATCCCCAGATGTCAGGTTTAGACAGGTGTGTGTGTTCATCCACAGGTGTATCCCCAGATGTCAGGTTTAGACAGGTGTGTGTGTTCGTCCACAGGTGTATCCCCAGATGTCAGGTTTAGACAGGTGTGTGTGTTCGTCCACAGGTGTATCCCCAGATGTCCGGTTTAGACAGGTGTATGTGTTCGTCCACAGGTGTATCCCCAGATGTCAGGTTTAGACAGGTGTATGTGTTCGTCCACAGGTGTATCCCCAGGCATCAGGTGTGTTTGACGGACCTGTCAGACTATCCCTGCCCGCAGCACGAGTGTGTGACCCGACCGACCGGCTGTGACCAGAACCAGCTCGACCCGGTGTGTGACACAGACAACGTGGAGCACGCCAACCTGTGCCTGCTGAACCTGCGGGGCAAGAGCCTGGCGTACACCGGGCACTGCCAGGCGAGTCACGGACACTGACACACTGATCACACACACACACACACCTCTGATGATCAGCCGATCACTCTCACACACATCTCTGATGATCAGCTGATCACACACACACACACACACACACATCTCTGATGATCAGCTGATCACACACACACATCTCTGATGATCAGCTGATCAAACTCAGTCCAGTCCTTCTGTGTCTGACTGAGAGTGAGAGTGTGTTAGTGTACAAGCGTCCTTCAGCTCGAGCTCCACGAGTCTTTCTGCTGTCAAATCTGACATGATTTTATCAAGGAAACGTGAGAATAACTTTGATATTGTTAGTAATATTTCAGCTGGACTGAAGCAGCTTTACTGGATTATCCAGACATCATTTATTAGAAAAATCACGAGTATCAAATCTGATCATCAGGCTTTTGATGAAGGTTTATTAGTTCATCTCTCGATCATCATTGTATTGTTTGCATTATATGATTTAAACTACAGAGCTTTGATCATAAACTCTGCATTAAAGATGTGAAATGTTTTGTGAATGTGATGCGATGTTGCCTCTGATGCCGGTGAAGGATTGTATGACGTGGCGTACAGCACTGATATTGTGCTGTGTGTGTGTGTGTGTGTGTGTGTGTGTGTTGCAGGAGTCCTGCTGGAGGCCCAGAGAGGTGTGTGTTGTGTGTAACGTGTGTGTGTGTGTGTGTGTGTGTTGCAGGAGTCCTGCTGGAGGCCCAGAGAGGTGTGTGTTGTGTGTAACGTGTGTGTGTGTGTTGCAGGAGTCCTGCCGGAGGCTCAGAGAGGTGTGTTGTGTGTAACGTGTGTGTGTGTGTGTGTGTGTGTATGTGTGTGTGTGTGTTGCAGGAGTCCTGCCGGAGGCCTAGAGAGGTGTGTTGTGTGTAACGTGTGTGTGTGTGTTGCAGGAGTCCTGCCGGAGGCCCAGAGAGGTGTGTGGCCACAGTGGCGAGAGCTACAGTACGGTGTGTGAGGCGTTCTCGGCTCGCGTGGCTGTGGACTATCAGGGCCGGTGTCACGCGGTCGGGGTTGTGTCGGGGGTGCCGTCGGACTCGGGCTGTAACGCGGTGCCGTGTGCTCCTCTCTCCACCGGCCGGTGCCGGCCCGTCACTCCACCGGGTCAGTGCTGCCGCACGCTCAAGACAAACACTCAATTCATTTAGATTAGATTTACAGACTTTTAATCTCTCTGAATGGTTTGCAGGCGCCTGCTGTCCAGTGTGTGCAGGAATGCTGCAGATCCTCTGGAACAAACAGCAGATGAACATCTTTGCCAAGGTAAATGTGTCACTCCGTCTTCTCCAGTGTTTACAGGGATTTGAGTTGCAGTGGCATCAGCCAGTCAGCAGGGGGCAGTGTTGATCATTACTCACATCAGTCAGCAGGGCAATAGTAGAAGGGGTAGGGTAGAAACAACCTTCACAGCAATATATTCAAAGGATGTCACTTCAAATGGCCTAAGTTCTTTAACAGTCAGATCTGAGCGGTACACTACAGCAAACCCCCCCCCTCTCCCTACAGATCTGGGTTTGGATAAGTAGCAGTAGCCAGGGGGAGTCAGCATGTTTAAATTAATGCAGTCACCGGGTTTTTGTCAGGTCTCTGAGAGACAAAACAAGTCACATTTTTTGTCCACGATGATATCGTTTATTAGGGCCGTTTTGTTTGTGATTGAGCGCGCATTTAGGTGGTCAATATTAAAGTTCTGACATGATGACGAGGCAGGAGGAGGCAGCCTAGGAGGGTGACGAAGGTTGTCAAAGTTAATTCCCCTGTTTTTTGGCTGGTATTGTCGACAACGGTCGGGCGTGTAAACAGTTGGGATTTGAGCATCATGTTCATAGATGAGAGTCGGTTCTCTTTTGAAGCGATGAGCATAACGCGGACGACGAATAATTCCAAGCGAGCAGCAGTGTTTATACAACGTCGGGTCCAGGGGGGCGTAGCAGCGAAAAAGTTTGAGAGTAGCAGGGGTGTAAACAGGCTCCATTGCCAAGTTACAAAAAACACACAGGCACAGCATAAGACGAGCTGAGAGGACATTAATCCAGCTGCCAGCGGGAAACATGACATCGACACAGTTAAGTTGCCACAAGCAACACAGAAACACCACGCTAATGCTACATGTTAGCCAACCAGGCTCACAACACAACCCAGTCCGCAATGTAATCAGCGCAGTTTAGTACGCCAACCACTGAACAGACTGGGTACAACAACGAGGCAAGCGGGTAGAGACACACTCACCTCTGCAGCAGTCACTGTGAGGGGAGAGAGGAAGAGAGCTCATGTAGGGGAAGAGCAGGCGTGCCGGGCAGTGGCAAACAGAACTGGAGGAGCAAGTTTGTAGCAAAGTTTGTGGCAAAGTTTGTAGCATTAATCCACGGATTGATACAACAGCAGCAAAGCAACAATGCTCCAGCGACAGCGCAGGAAGGTTCGGCAGACACCGGGAGGAGATGCGGTAATCCACTAGATTTCGGTGGTAAATGACATAGAGAAGGAATCCAGCGATAGCAAGGAAGGACAGACACCCGGTGAGCAGCGGCAGACACACACGCACAGCGTTCACTCAACCGGTCATGTGATCAGGGAAATACAAATCATCCATTACTGACATCAGTCAGCACGGGGCAGTGTTGATCATTACTGACATAAGTCAGTCAGCAGGGGGCAGTGTTGATCATTACTGACATCAGTCAGCAGGGGGCAGTGTTGATCATTACTGACATCAGTCAGTCAGCAGGGGGCAGTGTTGATCATTACTGACATCAGTCAGTCAGCAGGGGGCAGTGTTGATCATTACTGACATCAGTCAGTCAGCACGGGGCAGTGTTGATCATTACTGACATAAGTCAGTCAGCAGGGGGCAGTGTTGATCATTACTGACATCAGTCAGCAGGGGGCAGTGTTGATCATTACTGACATCAGTCAGTCAGCAGGGGGCAGTGTTGATCATTACTGACATCAGTCAGTCAGCAGGGGGCAGTGTTGATCATTACTGACATCAGTCAGCAGGGGGCAGTGTTGATCATTACTGGCATCAGTCAGTCAGCAGGGGGCAGTGTTGATCATTACTGACATCAGTCAGCAGGGGGCAGTGTTGATCATTACTGACATCAGTCAGCAGGGGGCAGTGTTGATCATTACTGACATCAGTCAGCAGAGGGCAGTGTTGATCATTATTGACATCAGTCAGTCAGCAGGGGGCAGTGTTGATCATTACTGACATCAGTCAGTCAGCAGGGGGCAGTGTTGATCATTACTGACATCAGTCAGTCAGCAGGGGGCAGTGTTGATCATTATTGACATCAGTCAGCAGGGGGCAGTGTTGATCATTACTGACATCAGTCAGCAGGGGGCAGTGTTGATCATTACTGACATCAGTCAGTCAGCAGGGGGCAGTGTTGATCATTACTGACATCAGTCAGTCAGCAGGGGGCAGTGTTGATCATTATTGACATCAGTCAGCAGGGGGCAGTGTTGATCATTACTGACATCAGTCAGTCAGCAGGGGGCAGTGTTGTTCATTACTGACATCAGTCAGTCAGCAGGGGGCAGTGTTGATCATTACTGACATCAGTCAGTCAGCAGGGGGCAGTGTTGTTCATTACTGACATCAGTCAGTCAGCAGGGGGCAGTGTTGATCATTACTGACATCAGTCAGTCAGCAGGGGGCAGTGTTGATCATTACTGACATCAGTCAGTCAGCAGGGGGCAGTGTTGATCATTACTGACATCAGTCAGTCAGCAGGGGGCAGTGTTGATCATTACTGACATCAGTCAGTCAGCAGGGGGCAGTGTTGTTCATTACTGACATCAGTCAGTCAGCAGGGGGCAGTGTTGATCATTACTGACATCAGTCAGTCAGCAGGGGGCAGTGTTGATCATTACTGACATCAGTCAGTCAGCAGGGGGCAGTGTTGATCATTATTGACATCAGTCAGTCAGCAGGGGGCAGTGTTGATCATTATTGACATCAGTCAGCAGGGGGCAGTGTTGTTCATTACTGACATCAGTCAGTCAGCAGGGGGCAGTGTTGATCATTACTGACATCAGTCAGTCAGCAGGGGGCAGTGTTGATCATTACTGACATCAGTCAGCAGGGGGCAGTGTTGTTCATTACTGACATCAGTCAGTCAGCAGGGGGCAGTGTTGATCATTACTGACATCAGTCAGTCAGCAGGGGGCAGTGTTGATCATTATTGACATCAGTCAGCAGGGGGCAGTGTTGATCATTACTGACATCAGTCAGCAGGGGGCAGTGTTGATCATTACTGACATTACTGACATCAGTCAGCAGGGGGCAGTGTTGATCATTACTGACATCAGTCAGTCAGCAGGGGGCAGTGTTGATCATTACTGACATCAGTCAGCAGGGAGCAGTGTTGTTCATTACTGACATCAGTCAGTCAGCAGGGGGCAGTGTTGATCATTACTGACATCAGTCAGTCAGCAGGGGGCAGTGTTGATCATTATTGACATCAGTCAGCAGGGGGCAGTGTTGATCATTACTGACATCAGTCAGCAGGGGGCAGTGTTGATCATTACTGACATCAGTCAGCAGGGGGCAGTGTTGATCATTATTGACATCAGTCAGTCAGCAGGGGGCAGTGTTGATCATTACTGACATCAGTCAGTCAGCAGGGGGCAGTGTTGATCATTACTGACAACCGTCAGTCAGCAGGGGGCAGTGTTGATCATTACTGACAACCGTCAGCAGGGGGCAGTGTTGATCATTATTGACATCAGTCAGTCAGCAGGGGGCAGTGTTGATCATTACTGACATCAGTCAGTCAGCAGGGGGCAGTGTTGATCATTACTGGCATCAGTCAGTCAGCAGGGGGCAGTGTTGATCATTACTGACATCAGTCAGCAGGGGGCAGTGTTGATCATTATTGACATTAGTCAGCAGGGGGCAGTGTTGATCATTATTGACATCAGTCAGTCAGCAGGGGGCAGTGTTGATCATTACTGACATCAGTCAGTCAGCAGGGGGCAGTGTTGATCATTACTGGCATCAGTCAGTCAGCAGGGGGCAGTGTTGATCATTACTGACATCAGTCAGTCAGCAGGGGGCAGTGTTGATCATTATTGACATCAGTCAGCAGGGGGCAGTGTTGATCATTACTGACATCAGTCAGCAGGGGGCAGTGTTGATCATTACTGACATCAGTCAGCAGGGGGCAGTGTTGATCATTACTGACATCAGTCAGTCAGCAGGGGGCAGTGTTGATCATTACTGACATCAGTCAGTCAGCAGGGGGCAGTGTTGATCATTATTGACATCAGTCAGCAGGGGGCAGTGTTGATCATTACTGACATCAGTCAGCAGGGGGCAGTGTTGATCATTACTGACATCAGTCAGCAGGGGGCAGTGTTGATCATTACTGACATCAGTCAGCAGGGGGCAGTGTTGATCATTACTGACATCAGTCAGTCAGCAGGGGGCAGTGTTGATCATTACTGACATCAGTCAGCAGGGGGCAGTGTTGTTCATTACTGACATCAGTCAGTCAGCAGGGGGCAGTGTTGATCATTACTGACATCAGTCAGTCAGCAGGGGGCAGTGTTGATCATTATTGACATCAGTCAGCAGGGGGCAGTGTTGATCATTACTGACATCAGTCAGCAGGGGGCAGTGTTGATCATTACTGACATCAGTCAGCAGGGGGCAGTGTTGATCATTACTGACATCAGTCAGCAGGGGGCAGTGTTGATCATTATTGACATCAGTCAGTCAGCAGGGGGCAGTGTTGATCATTACTGACATCAGTCAGTCAGCAGGGGGCAGTGTTGATCATTACTGACAACCGTCAGTCAGCAGGGGGCAGTGTTGATCATTACTGACATCAGTCAGCAGGGGGCAGTGTTGATCATTATTGACATCAGTCAGTCAGCAGGGGGCAGTGTTGATCATTACTGGCATCAGTCAGTCAGCAGGGGGCAGTGTTGATCATTACTGACATCAGTCAGCAGGGGGCAGTGTTGATCATTATTGACATTAGTCAGCAGGGGGCAGTGTTGATCATTATTGACATTAGTCAGTCAGCAGGGGGCAGTGTTGATCATTACTGACATCAGTCAGTCAGCAGGGGGCAGTGTTGATCATTACTGGCATCAGTCAGTCAGCAAGGGGCAGTGTTGATCATTATTGACATTAGTCAGCAGGGGGCAGTGTTGATCATTATTGACATTAGTCAGCAGGGGGCAGTGTTGATCATTATTGACATCAGTCAGTCAGCAGGGTGCAGTGTTGATCATTACTGACATCAGTCAGTCAGCAGGGGGCAGTGTTAATCATTATTGACATTAGTCAGCAGGGGGCAGTGTTGATCATTATTGACATCAGTCAGTCAGCAGGGGGCAGTGTTGATCATTACTGACATCAGTCAGTCAGCAGGGGGCAGTGTTGATCATTACTGACATCAGTCAGTCAGCAGGGGGCAGTGTTGATCATTACTGACATCAGTCAGTCAGCAGGGTGCAGTGTTGATCATTACTGACATCAGTCAGTGAGCAGGGGGCAGTGTTGATCATTACTGACATCAGTCAGTCAGCAGGGTGCAGTGTTGATCATTACTGACATCAGTCAGTCAGCAGGGGGCAGTGTTGATCATTACTGACATCAGTCAGCAGGGGGCAGTGTTGATCATTACTGACATCAGTCAGTCAGCAGGGGGCAGTGTTGATCATTACTGACATCAGTCAGCAGGGGGCAGTGTTGATCATTACTGACATCAGTCAGTGAGCAGGGGGCAGTGTTGATCATTACTGACATCAGTCAGCAGGGGGCAGTGTTGATCATTACTGACATCAGTCAGTCAGCAGGAGGCAGTGTTGATCATTACTGACATCAGTCAGCAGGGGGCAGTGTTGATCATTATTGACATCAGTCAGTCAGCAGGGGGCAGTGTTGATCATTACTGGCATCAGTCAGTCAGCAGGGGGCAGTGTTGATCATTTTTTACATCAGTCAGTCAACAGGGGGCAGTGTTGATCATTACTGACATCAGTCAGTCAGCAGGGGGCAGTGTTGATCATTACTGACATCAGTCAGTCAGCAGGGGGCAGTGTTGATCATTACTGGCATCAGTCAGTCAGCAGGGGGCAGTGTTGATCATTACTGACATCAGTCAGTCAGCAGGGGGCAGTGTTGATCATTACTGACATCAGTCAGTCAGCAGGGGGCAGTGTTGATCATTACTGACATCAGTCAGTCAGCAGGGGGCAGTGTTGATCATTACTGACATCAGTCAGTCAGCAGGGGGCAGTGTTGATCATTACTGACATCAGTCAGTCAGCAGGGGGCAGTGTTGATCATTACTGACATCAGTCAGTCAGCAGGGGGCAGTGTTGATCATTACTGACATCAGTCAGTCAGCAGGAGGCAGTGTTGATCATTACTGACATCAGTCAGTCAGCAGGGGGCAGTGTTGATCATTACTGGCATCAGTCAGTCAGCAGGGGGCAGTGTTGATCATTACTGGCATCAGTCAGTCAGCAGGGGGCAGTGTTGATCATTACTGGCATCAGTCAGTCAGCAGGGGGCAGTGTTGATCATTACTGACATCAGTCAGCAGGGGGCAGTGTTGATCATTACTGACATCAGTCAGTCAGCAGGGGGCAGTGTTGATCATTACTGACATCAGTCAGTCAGCAGGGGGCAGTGTTGATCATTACTGGCATCAGTCAGCAGGGGGCAGTGTTGATCATTATTGACATCAGTCAGTCAGCAGGGGGCAGTGTTGATCATTACTGGCATCAGTCAGTCAGCAGGGGGCAGTGTTGATCATTACTGACATCAGTCAGTCAGCAGGGGGCAGTGTTGATCATTACTGACATCAGTCAGTCAGCAGGGGGCAGTGTTGATCATTACTGACATCAGTCAGTCAGCAGGGGGCAGTGTTGTTCATTACTGACATCAGTCAGTCAGCAGGGGGCAGTGTTGATCATTACTGACATCAGTCAGTCAGCAGGGGGCAGTGTTGATCATTACTGACATCAGTCAGTCAGCAGGGGGCAGTGTTGATCATTACTGACATCAGTCAGTCAGCAGGAGGCAGTGTTGATCATTACTGACATCAGTCAGTCAGCAGGGGGCAGTGTTGATCATTACTGGCATCAGTCAGTCAGCAGGGGGCAGTGTTGATCATTACTGGCATCAGTCAGTCAGCAGGGGGCAGTGTTGATCATTACTGGCATCAGTCAGTCAGCAGGGGGCAGTGTTGATCATTACTGACATCAGTCAGCAGGGGGCAGTGTTGATCATTACTGACATCAGTCAGCAGGGGGCAGTGTTGATCATTACTGACATCAGTCAGTCAGCAGGGGGCAGTGTTGATCATTACTGGCATCAGTCAGCAGGGGGCAGTGTTGATCATTATTGACATCAGTCAGTCAGCAGGGGGCAGTGTTGATCATTACTGGCATCAGTCAGTCAGCAGGGGGCAGTGTTGATCATTACTGGCATCAGTCAGTCAGCAGGGGGCAGTGTTGATCATTACTGGCATCAGTCAGTCAGCAGGGGGCAGTGTTGATCATTACTGGCATCAGTCAGTCAGCAGGGGGCAGTGTTGATCATTACTGGCATCAGTCAGTCAGCAGGGGGCAGTGTTGATCATTACTGATATCAGTCAGTCAGCAGGGGGCAGTGTTGATCATTACTGACATCAGTCAGTCAGCAGGGGGCAGTGTTGATCATTACTGACATCAGTCAGTCAGCAGGGGGCAGTGTTGATCATTACTGACATCAGTCAGTCAGCAGGGGGCAGTGTTGATCATTACTGACATCAGTCAGTCAGCAGGGGGCAGTGTTGATCATTACTGACATCAGTCAGTCAGCAGGGGGCAGTGTTGATCATTACTGGCATCAGTCAGTCAGCAGGGGGCAGTGTTGATCATTACTGGCATCAGTCAGTCAGCAGGGGGCAGTGTTGATCATTACTGACATCAGTCAGTCAGCAGGGGGCAGTGTTGATCATTATTGGCATCAGTCAGTCAGCAGGGGGCAGTGTTGATCATTACTGACATCAGTCAGTCAGCAGGGGGCAGTGTTGATCATTACTGACATCAGTCAGTCAGCAGGGGGCAGTGTTGATCATTATTGGCATCAGTCAGTCAGCAGGGGGCAGTGTTGATCATTATTGACATCAGTCAGTCAGCAGGGGGCAGTGTTGATCATTATTGGCATCAGTCAGTCAGCAGGGGGCAGTGTTGATCATTATTGACATCAGTCAGTCAGCAGGGGGCAGTGTTGATCATTACTGACATCAGTCAGTCAGCAGGGGGCAGTGTTGATCATTACTGACATCAGTCAGTCAGCAGGGGGCAGTGTTGATCATTACTGACATCAGTCAGTCAGCAGGGGGCAGTGTTGATCATTATTGACATCAGTCAGTCAGCAGGGGGCAGTGTTGATCATTATTGGCATCAGTCAGTCAGCAGGGGGCAGTGTTGATCATTATTGACATCAGTCAGTCAGCAGGGGGCAGTGTTGATCATTATTGACATCAGTCAGTCAGCAGGGGGCAGTGTTGATCATTATTGGCATCAGTCAGTCAGCAGGGGGCAGTGTTGATCATTATTGACATCAGTCAGTCAGCAGGGGGCAGTGTTGATCATTATTGGCATCAGTCAGTCAGCAGGGGGCAGTGTTGATCATTATTGACATCAGTCAGTCAGCAGGGGGCAGTGTTGATCATTATTGACATCAGTCAGTCAGCAGGGGGCAGTGTTGATCATTATTGGCATCAGTCAGTCAGCAGGGGGCAGTGTTGATCATTATTGACATCAGTCAGTCAGCAGGGGGCAGTGTTGATCATTATTGGCATCAGTCAGTCAGCAGGGGGCAGTGTTGATCATTATTGACATCAGTCAGTCAGCAGGGGGCAGTGTTGATCATTACTGGAGGGTGAACTGCACCACACATGAACACCATACTCTACATCACACACTCTGAGGATATTTCTGCTCTGTAAGCTTTGGGTTATATTTGCGTTTATTAACTTTTATCAGTGAATGCTGTCATTCGGGTCCTGGCCTCCCTCCGAAAACCATATTATCTCACGTTATCAATAGGAAAGCGTAAGACGTTATCCTGACGTTAAAACACCAACCAACCACTGCTTTGATCAACAACAAAAAAATGTATTTAATGTTACAGATGTTGCCTTTCATTAATGGCCAATAACGTCTGGCAGTGTTGTACTAATTAATTCAATATTGCAATCATGACTAATACTCACAGTAGGGACAGTGATGTGAACAAATGAGTGATGCTTTAAATGATGAGGCCTGTTGAGGTAATGTGTACATGTGCTAAGAGATAAACGACTGTGTGTGTGTGTGTGTGTGTGTGTGTGTGTGTATGTGTGTGTGTGTGTGTGTGTGTGTGTGTGTGTGTGTGTGTGTGTGTGTGTGTGTGTGTGTGTGTGTGTGTGTGTGTGTGTGTGTTTCAGTTGAACCGCAATCAGCCGGTGACGCTGCACGACATCCTGAAGATCCTGCGGCTGCACATCTCTGTTCCTCAGTGCGACATCTTCGGCTATCTGAGCATCGACTCCGAGATCATCGTCCTCATCGTGCCTGTGGACCAGCAGCCGACGCCACTGCAGGTGTGTGTGTGTGTGTGTGTGTGTGACGGCCACAACCGATCACACAATCGACCACAACTGAATGAGTTATTAAAATAATAAAAAACGAAATGCTCGAGTGAATTTATGCACCACAACATTATAATGCACAGTATGAAAAATGGATATTCATTTTGAAGTTTGAAATAAGCAATTGAATAAGTAATATCAACCAATATAACATATTTTCTAACATAACAAAAAAAAAAATCTTTAATTTGGCCAATAACCGATAGAGGTTAATTCAGGATAATTAGGACATGTTCTGGCAAAAAGTGTCCCAATTTCCCAGAATTCACTCTATATCACTCCCTAGTGAAAACGTAATATATGATTTTTATTTTTTTTTAAAGATCTATCCTTTAAAAATGACTGTTGTCTGGATGAATCTCACTCATATCAAGTAATAATTTTGAGTATTTTGACTGTTTCTTTGTTGAGCCTCAGTTTGTGTTGTTCATCTCCACACTGGTGTTCCAGTGAGCATCTGTGTTCCCGTGATGAACGAGCGGCTCGGTCCCGGAGCAGGCTTTCACACTCTTGCATCATGTGCTCCAGATGCTCTACAACTGCCTAAAAATATTAAAGCTGTCTACAAGGACTTAATGCCCTATTTCTGCCCAGTGGAACTGAAAGATGTGTGTGTGTGTGTGTGTGTGTGTGTGTGTGTGTGTGTGTGTGTGTGTGTGTGTGTGTGTGTGTGTGCAGATTGAAGCCTGCAGTAAAGAGGCAGAGAAGATCGACTCGCTCATCAACTCGGGCAGCCCGACGCTGGTGTCCCACGTGCCTCTGTCGGCGTTCCTGCACTCGGAGCTCCAGCTCTCCACCGTCAGCTTCTCGTCGGCCTCGTCCCTCTCTCTCTCCCTCGGCCTGCTCTCCTCCTCCCTCATCCTGTCTTTTCACATATTTTCTCCTCGTAACCTCTGACCTTCACGGGTCACCTGACTGGAAACTGTCCCGGTCCACCATTACGCTGCAAACTGACAATCAAATTCAGCATCAGCATCAGGAGATGGACTTTCTTCTCACTATTAAGGACCTTCTCAAAAGGAAGCCGTTTCTCAAGGTCAAGTGAAACAGGAAACGGAAGAAACATGTCGAGTTCAGACGATTGCTGCTTTTAGATCTCTCATGGACCCGATTTACTCAAGCACATATCAGCTTTCTATAGAAGCCTGTTTCTGCCACCAAATAAAAAAAAAATGTAAAAGGTAATTGCGACTATTTCTCTTTTTATTTTATTGTATTACTTTTTAACCTTTTCCCGCAATTGTGAGTTTATATCACGCAATTCTGAGAAAAAATTCAGAATAGTCACTTAAAAAGTCGCAACAGCAACAAACAAAAAAAGTGAGAATTTTGGCAAAATTGTGAGAAAAAAAGTGAGAATTGAGTTAGAGTCGTAATTGCTATAATAAGTCAAAATTGTGAGTTAAAAAGTCGCAATAGTGAGAAAAAAATCAGAATTGAGTTAGGTGCAATTGTGATAAAAAGTCAGAATTGTGAAATAAAGTTGCAATTATAAGTCAGAATTGTGAGTTAAAGTCGCAGTTGCGATAAAAAGTCAGAATTATGAGTTAAAAAGTCGCAATTATAAGTCAGAATTATGAGTTAAAAAGTCGCAATTGTGAGATTTTTTTTAATTGAGTTAGTTGCAATTGCGATAAAAAGTCAGAATTGTGAGATAAAGTCGCAATTATAAGTCAGAATTGTGAGTTAAAAAGTCGCATTTGTGAGAAAAAAGTTACAATTATAAGTTAAAAAGTCACAATTATAAGTCAGAATTGTGAGTTAAAAAGTCGCATTTGTGAGAAAAAAGTCAGAATTATGAGTTAAAAAGTCGCAATTATAAGTCAGAATTATGAGTTAAAAAGTCACAATTGTGAGAAAAAAGTCTGAATTGAGTAAGTCACAATTGTGAGATTTTTTTTAATTGAGTTAGTCGCAATTGCGATAAAAAGTCAGAATTGTGAGATAAAGTCGCAATTATAAGTAAGAATTGTGAATTAAAAAGTCGCAGTTGCGATAAAAAGTCAGAATTGTGAGATAAAAAGTCACAATTTGGGATAAAAAGTCAGAATTGTTAGATAAAAAGTCGCAGTTGTGAGATTTTTTTAATCGAGTTAGTCGCAATTGCGATAAAAAGTCAGAATTATAAGTTAAAAAGTCGCAATTATAAGTCAGAATTGTGGGTTAAAAAGTCGCATTTGTGAGAAAAAAGTCAGAATTATGAGTTCAAAAGTTGCAATTATAAGTCAGAATTGTGAGTTAAAAAGTCGCATTTGTGAGAAAAAAGTCAGAATTATGAGTTAAAAAGTCGCAATTGTGAGAAAAAAGTCTGAATTGAGTAAGTCGCAATTGTGAGATTTTTTTTAATTGAGTTAGTCGCAATTGCGATAAAAAGTCAGAATTGTGAGATAAAAAGTCGGTTGCGATAAAAAGTCAGAATTGTGAGTTAAAAAGTCGCAGTTGTGATAAAAAGTCAGAATTGTGAGATAAAAAGTCGCAGTTGCGATAAAAAGTCAGAATTGTGAGATAAAAAGTCGCAATTGCGATAAAAAGTCAGAATTGTGAGATAAAAAGTTGCAGTTGCGATAAAAAGTCAGAATTGTGAGATAAAAAGTCGCAATTGCAAGGTCAGAATTGAGTTAAACCTGTTTCATTTTTATTCTGTGGCAGAAACAAGCTTCCACAGCTTTCAAGTGGCCTGAGGATAAGTTTTATTTTAAATATGATATATTGTATTGTTCCTTTAATGTTGATCACTTAAAAAAATCCAGAAAAGAGGAGCCCAGCCATGTAAACAAATATGACAATCGTATTGCTTATCCGTAAAGTGGTAAACACAATATGCCTTGCTTATAAATTTATATATATAAATAAATGTATGTGTATAGATTTTTTTTTTAAATGAAGTATTGCAAAACCTTTATGTTCATAAGAGAAGCAAAATGTTCTATTTTGAGATGTTTTTTCTGACGATTTTAAAGCTAATGCCTGCATGATTGACAGTGTTTTTACAGAATGTGTTGTATTGTCGAGTTGTGTTTCTGTCTGCACCACATTAAGGGCCCTTGTTTCAATCAGTATTATTTGGCTTAGGCAGCTGTGTAGCAGTGTAGGGCCTTACTGTGTCTGTCCGTCTCACTGTATGTGTGTAACACTTCCCATGTATATTTTTATATGATAATAATAAATGTGATCATATTGCCGAAGGATTTCATCTGAATGCTTTAGTTTATATCCTGGTTTAGACTCGGTCATACAAGCAAATAATGGAACCAGCTAGGCTACTTGGTGTCAGTAAAAATCTGTTTGGAAAGAAATTAATACTTTTATTCTTCAAGGATGCATTAAATTGATCAAAAGTGACAGTAAAGACATTTATAATGGTACAAAAGATTATATTTCAAATAAACACTGTTCTTTGGAACTTTCTATTCATTAAAGAATCATGAAAAATAAAATGAATGACGGTTTCCACAGAAATATGAATCAGCACAACTGCGCTTTTACACACAATCATAAATGTTTCTTGATCATCAAATCCTCATATTAGAGTGATTTCTGAAGGATCATGTGACACTGAAGACTGGAGTAATGATGCTGAACATTCAGCTTTGATCACAGGAATAAATTACACTTTACTGTATATTCACATAGAGAACAGCTGATTTACATTATAATAATATTTCACTGTTTCTACTGTATTTTTTATCAAATAAATGCAGCTTTAGTGAGCAGAAGAGACTCTTTCAGACACATTTAAGACTGACATGAATATGAAGGAGGTTTTATGCATGTTAATGACAATTGTCATTGTGTAATTCAAAGATGACATTGTTTGAGATGACAACTTGACATAACCCACTGCGCATAGACAGGTCGAAACGACGTATTTTCTACGTCGTTTTTGCACGTCCAATTTTGCTCCCCTTGAAGGTGCAGACTGTGACGCCAGATGACGTCTTTTTCCGACGTCTTCCGCACGTCTAATGTTGACGTCCGTCCAAAGTTCGTTTGTGGGAAGAAGGAAGGAGACGGGGTTGGCTTGCTGTGGATCGTGTGTTTTATTAGATACTGTGCGTCTTTTCCAAACAATAATCGCGCCCAGTGCGCTCAAGAAACACACACACACACACACACACACACACACACACACACACACACACACACACACACACACACACACACACACACACACACACACACACACACCTTATTCTTGCTTTCCCTGGGAATCGAACTCGTGATCTTAGCGTTACAAACGCCAATGCACTACTGTTTGAGCTACAGTAGCACACCTTTGTACACCTCTCCAGTTATCACCTGATGCTGAGACGATCAAATGGAGTTTTTGGAAAATGATCTTAAATAATTATAAATAATCTGTAGGCCTATTCGAATATGTATTAATCATGTTGATAATACGCGAATGAGGCGTTTAGCGCGGTGCGGACAAGCGAATGAGGCGAATTGAGCGTCTGGCGCGATACGCGCGAGTGATTTGAGGGTGAGAGAGCGAGAGAGAGTGAGATAATTCTGATTAGTCCAGAGGATATATCGCGTTTAGGCTAAAAATAGGTTCGGCGCATTTTAAACAAGGAAATAGAGATTTGGCATGAAACAAGGATGGAGCGAATAGGTTCAGTACACAGCAAAATGACATGACAAACTCTTTTTTTTTTTAAATGGCGTTTATTGCGTTAAAAAAAAATAATCATGTAAATTTCCTGCACCTGTCATAGACGTCCAAATGACGTCCAAAAAAAATACCCAGTTCAAAGGTCCAATGTTGAACGTCAATATAACGTCCAAGTTGGGTAATCTTTGGACGTCCAAATAGTGGACCTAGTTTGGACGTCGAAAAAAATTACCCAGTTCAAAGGTCCAATGTTGAACGTCAAAATGACGTCCAAGTTGGGTCATGGTTGGACGTCCAAATAGTGGACCTAGTTTGGACGTCGAATAGATGTCCAGAATTGGTCATGGACCGACGGACCCAATATAGACATGATCTGCACGTCTATCCGACGTCCAATGTTTAGTGGGAAACCAATACATCATAACCTGTCATAATGTGTCATAAACATGACATAGCAGATTAATCATCAAACTTAAGAAACTACTTAGCTTTATGGGCTAACATTACATTAGAAATATGCTCTGCAATAGTATCAGCTAATCGTCCACATGAGAGCTGATGTCCAACAGCTGACACTTGTTCTGTTCTCTGGGTTTGTTCCAGTCAGTCTGTGTGTTTCACATCACTCATCAACCCTCGTCTTCAGAAACACACAGTTCTACAGAGATCAGATGAATCTGATCACTTTTATTAATAAGGAATACCTAAAAAATGTAACAAAACAAAAAAGCCCAGAAGGATTTTCAAGATTTCTTTTATTATGTTCCACAGAAGAAAGAAAGTCATACAGGTTTGGAGCAACATGAGAGAGACTGTTTCAAATTAACCATTTCAAATGATACTGCTGTTCTTTTGCTGTTTTAGTTTCCAAGACTTTTTGTTGCCTAAAGTCTGGTGATTTTCCTTTATTGCAATACTGAGTGACTCAACATATGGTCAGAGGTTTAGACCAGCAAAAGAGGAAGTGACTGTCAGTTCTAGAGAAGAGCCAGAGTGACTGACATCATCAGATGACCACTGCAAACACACTGCAAACATGCGAGTGTGAGTGCTTCAGGTGTGTGAGATCTCAGTGTGAGCGCTTCAGGTGTGTGAGATCTCGGGGTGAGCGCTTCAGGTGTGTGAGATCTCAGTGTGAGCGCTTCAGGTGTGTGAGATCTCAGTGTGAGCGCTTCAGGTGTGTGAGATCTCAGTGTGAGCGCTTCAGGTGTGTGAGATCTCAGTGTGAGCGCTTCAGGTGTGTGAGATCTCAGTGTGAGCGCTTCAGGTGTGTGAGATCTCAGTGTGAGCGCTTCAGGTGTGTGAGATCTCAGGGTGAGCTCTTCAGGTGTATGAGATCTCAGTGTGAGCGCTTCAGGTGTGTGAGATCTCAGTGTGAGCGCTTCAGGTGTGTGAGATCTCAGTGTGAGCGCTTCAGGTGTGTGAGATCTCAGTGTGAGCGCTTCAGGTGTGTGAGATCTCAGTGTGAGCGCTTCAGGTGTGTGAGATCTCAGTGTGAGCTCTTCAGGTGTGTGAGATCTCAGTGTGAGCTCTTCAGGTGTGTGAGATCTCAGTGTGAGCGCTTCAGGTGTGTGAGATCTCAGTGTGAGCGCTTCAGGTGTGTGAGATCTCAGTGTGAGCGCTTCAGGTGTGTGAGATCTCAGTGTGAGCGCTTCAGGTGTGTGAGATCTCAGGGTGAGCTCTTCAGGTGTATGAGATCTCAGTGTGAGTGCTTCAGGTGTGTGAGATCTCAGTGTGAGCGCTTCAGGTGTGTGAGATCTCAGTGTGAGCGCTTCAGGTGTGTGAGATCTCAGTGTGAGCGCTTCAGGTGTGTGAGATCTCAGTGTGAGCGCTTCAGGTGTGTGTGAGATCTCAGTGTGAGCGCTTCAGGTGTGTGTGAGATCTCAGTGTGAGCGCTTCAGGTGTGTGAGATCTCAGTGTGAGCGCTTCAGGTGTGTGAGATCTCAGTGTGAGCGCTTCAGGTGTGTGAGATCTCAGTGTGAGCGCTTCAGGTGTGTGAGATCTCAGTGTGAGCGCTTCAGGTGTGTGAGATCTCAGTGTGAGCGCTTCAGGTGTGTGAGATCTCAGTGTGAGCGCTTCAGGTGTGTGAGATCTCAGTGTGAGCGCTTCAGGTGTGTGAGATCTCAGTGTGAGCGCTTCAGGTGTGTGTGAGATCTCAGTGTGAGCGCTTCAGGTGTGTGTGAGATCTCAGTGTGAGCGCTTCAGGTGTGTGAGATCTCAGTGTGAGCGCTTCAGGTGTGTGAGATCTCAGTGTGAGCGCTTCAGGTGTGTGAGATCTCAGTGTGAGCGCTTCAGGTGTGTGAGATCTCAGTGTGAGCGCTTCAGGTGTGTGAGATCTCAGTGTGAGCGCTTCAGGTGTGTGAGATCTCAGTGTGAGCGCTTCAGGTGTGTGAGATCTCAGTGTGAGCGCTTCAGGTGTGTGAGATCTCAGTGTGAGCGCTTCAGGTGTGTGAGATCTCAGTGTGAGCGCTTCAGGTGTGTGAGATCTCAGTGTGAGCGCTTCAGGTGTGTGAGATCTCAGTGTGAGCGCTTCAGGTGTGTGAGATCTCAGTGTGAGCGCTTCAGGTGTGTGAGATCTCAGTGTGAGCGCTTCAGGTGTGTGAGATCTCAGTGTGAGCGCTTCAGGTGTGTGAGATCTCAGTGTGAGCGCTTCAGGTGTGTGAGATCTCAGTGTGAGCGCTTCAGGTGTGAGTGAGATCTCAGTGTGAGCGCTTCAGGTGTGTGTGAGATCTCAGTGTGAGCGCTTCAGGTGTGTGAGATCTCAGTGTGAGCGCTTCAGGTGTGAGTGAGATCTCAGTGTGAGCGCTTCAGGTGTGTGAGATCTCAGTGTGAGCGCTTCAGGTGTGTGAGATCTCAGGGTGAGCTCTTCAGGTGTGTGAGATCTCAGTGTGAGCGCTTCAGGTGTGTGAGATCTCAGTGTGAGCGCTTCAGGTGTGTGAGATCTCAGGGTGAGCGCTTCAGGTGTGAGTGAGATCTCAGTGTGAGCGCTTCAGGTGTGTGAGATCTCAGTGTGAGCGCTTCAGGTGTGTGAGATCTCAGTGTGAGCGCTTCAGGTGTGAGTGAGATCTCAGTGTGAGCGCTTCAGGTGTGTGAGATCTCAGTGTGAGCGCTTCAGGTGTGAGTGAGATCTCAGTGTGAGCGCTTCAGGTGTGAGAGATCTCAGTGTGAGCGCTTCAGGTGTGTGAGATCTCAGGGTGAGCGCTTCAGGTGTGTGAGATCTCAGTGTGAGCGCTTCAGGTGTGTGAGATCTCAGGGTGAGCTCTTCAGGTGTGTCACCTTTCTAATATTATTGATTTTCTCAGAGAAGAAAGAAGCAAACTCACTGCACTTGTTCTCTGAGAGCATTTCACTGGGAATCTGGCTTGGGGGGTTTGTCAGTCTCTCTACAGTAGCAAAAAGAGTGTGTGTGTTGTTTAAATTGCTGTTTATAATATTTGAGAAGAAAGTCTGTCTAGCTTTGCCTAGTTCCATATTGAAAGCATGAAGGCTGTCTTTGTAGATGTTATAATGGACTACAAGTTTTGTCTTCCGCCACATGCGCTCTGCTTTTCTGCATTGTCTTTTCATATTTTGAACTGCTGTTGAGTTTCTCCAAGGTGCTTTTTGTCTGCCACTCTTCTTCCTGACTTTCACAGGATCAATATCATCAATTACACCTTTAACTTTTGAGTTAAAAGAATCAAGGAGAAAATCGACAGAGTCTGCAGATATGCTTGGTGTTAAGGATATAGCCTTCATAAATAGGACACTAGTGTTCTCATTTAAGCATCTCTTCTTGACAGACACAGATCTAGCTTCAGTGGCAGGAGAGATCAATATATCAAAGAAAATACAGAAATGATCAGACAGTGCTACATCCTTAATAACAATCGATGAAATGTTTAGACCCTTACTGATAAGTAAATCTAGAGTGTGTCCACGATTGTGTGTGGGTCCATGTACATGCTGAGTCAGATCAAAAGTTTTTAAAACAGTTTTGATTTCTTTTGCCATATTGTTTTCTCCATTATCTATATGGATGTTAAAATCTCCAGTAATGGCAAAACAGTCAAACTCTGAGGTAATTGTTGATAACAGTTCTGTAAAGTCCTCAGCAAAGGCTGGAGAGTATTTTGGAGGCCTGTAAATAATGAAAAGTAAAATGCGTGGAGCACCTTTTAACACAATACCCAGATATTCGAAAGACAACTAATTCCCAAATGATATTTGCTTACATTGATAGATATCTTTAAAAAGAGCAGCTAGACCCCCACCTCTCTTAACAGCTCAGCAGACGCTCATAAAAGTAAAGTTAGGAGGGGCTGCTTCATTGAGGATTGTTGCACTGTAGCTGTCTCACACACATGAAGCGCTCTCAGGGTGAGCTCTTCAGGTGTGTGAGATCTCAGTGTGAGCTCTTCAGGTGTGTGTGAGATCTCAGTGTGAGCGCTTCAGGTGTGTGAGATCTCAGTGTGAGCGCTTCAGGTGTGTGAGATCTCAGTGTGAGCGCTTCAGGTGTGTGAGATCTCAGGGTGAGCTCTTCAGGTGTGTGAGATCTCAGGGTGAGCTCTTCAGGTGTGTGTGAGATCTCAGTGTGAGCGCTTCAGGTGTGTGAGATCTCAGTGTGAGCTCTTCAGGTGTGTGAGATCTCAGGGTGAGCTCTTCAGGTGTGTGAGATCTCAGGGTGAGCTCTTCAGGTGTGTGAGATCTCAGGGTGAGCTCTTCAGGTGTGTGAGATCTCAGTGTGAGCGCTTCAGGTGTGTGAGATCTCAGGGTGAGCTCTTCAGGTGTGTGAGATCTCAGGGTGAGCTCTTCAGGTGTGTGTGAGATCTCAGTGTGAGCGCTTCAGGTGTGTGAGATCTCAGGGTGAGCTCTTCAGGTGTGTGAGATCTCAGTGTGAGCTCTTCAGGTGTGTGAGATCTCAGGGTGAGCTCTTCAGGTGTGTGAGATCTCAGTGTGAGCGCTTCAGGTGTGTGAGATCTCAGGGTGAGCTCTTCAGGTGTGTGAGATCTCAGGGTGAGCTCTTCAGGTGTGTGTGAGATCTCAGTGTGAGCGCTTCAGGTGTGTGAGATCTCAGGGTGAGCTCTTCAGGTGTGTGAGATCTCAGTGTGAGCTCTTCAGGTGTGTGTGAGATCTCAGTGTGAGCGCTTCAGGTGTGTGAGATCTCAGTGTGAGCGCTTCAGGTGTGTGAGATCTCAGTGTGAGCGCTTCAGGTGTGTGAGATCTCAGGGTGAGCTCTTCAGGTGTGTGAGATCTCAGGGTGAGCTCTTCAGGTGTGTGAGATCTCAGGGTGAGCTCTTCAGGTGTGTGAGATCTCAGTGTGAGCGCTTCAGGTGTGTGAGATCTCAGTGTGTGCGCTTCAGGTGTGTGAGATCTCAGTGTGAGCGCTTCAGGTGTGTGAGATCTCAGTGTGTGCGCTTCAGGTGTGTGAGATGTCAGTGTGAGCGCTTCAGGTGTGTGAGATCTCAGTGTGAGCTCTTCAGGTGTGTGTGAGATCTCAGGGTGAGCGCTTCAGGTGTGTGAGATCTCAGTGTGAGCTCTTCAGGTGTGTGTGAGATCTCAGGGTGAGCGCTTCAGGTGTGTGAGATCTCAGTGTGAGCGCTTCAGGTGTGTGAGATCTCAGTGTGTGCGCTTCAGGTGTGTGAGATCTCAGTGTGAGCGCTTCAGGTGTGTGAGATCTCAGGGTGAGCTCTTCAGGTGTGTGTGAGATCTCAGTGTGAGCGCTTCAGGTGTGTGAGATCTCAGGGTGAGCTCTTCAGGTGTGTGTGATCTCAGGGTGAGCTCTTCAGGTGTATGAGATCTCAGTGTGAGCGCTTCAGGTGTGTGAGATCTCAGTGTGAGCGCTTCAGGTGTGTGAGATCTCAGGGTGAGCTCTTCAGGTGTATGAGATCTCAGTGTGAGCGCTTCAGGTGTGTGAGATCTCAGTGTGAGCGCTTCAGGTGTGTGAGATCTCAGGGTGAGCGCTTCAGGTGTGTGAGATCTCAGTGTGAGCGCTTCAGGTGTGTGAGATCTCAGTGTGAGCGCTTCAGGTGTGTGAGATCTCAGTGTGAGCGCTTCAGGTGTGTGAGATCTCAGTGTGAGCGCTTCAGGTGTGTGAGATCTCAGTGTGAGCGCTTCAGGTGTGTGAGATCTCAGTGTGAGCTCTTCAGGTGTGTGAGATCTCAGTGTGAGCGCTTCAGGTGTGTGAGATCTCAGTGTGAGCTCTTCAGGTGTGTGAGATCTCAGTGTGAGCTCTTCAGGTGTGTGAGATCTCAGGGTGAGCTCTTCAGGTGTGTGAGATCTCAGTGTGAGCGCTTCAGGTGTGTGAGATCTCAGTGTGAGCGCTTCAGGTGTGTGAGATCTCAGTGTGAGCGCTTCAGGTGTGTGAGATCTCAGTGTGAGCGCTTCAGGTGTGTGTGATCTCAGTGTGAGCGCTTCAGGTGTGTGAGATCTCAGTGTGTGCGCTTCAGGTGTGTGAGATCTCAGTGTGAGCGCTTCAGGTGTGTGAGATCTCAGTGTGAGCGCTTCAGGTGTGTGAGATCTCAGTGTGAGCGCTTCAGGTGTGTGAGATCTCAGTGTGAGCGCTTCAGGTGTGTGAGATCTCAGTGTGAGCGCTTCAGGTGTGTGAGATCTCAGTGTGAGCGCTTCAGGTGTGTGAGATCTCAGTGTGAGCGCTTCAGGTGTGTGAGATCTCAGTGTGAGCGCTTCAGGTGTGTGTGAGATCTCAGTGTGAGCGCTTCAGGTGTGTGTGAGATCTCAGGGTGAGCGCTTCAGGTGTGTGAGATCTCAGTGTGAGCGCTTCAGGTGTGTGAGATCTCAGGGTGAGCTCTTCAGGTGTGTGTGAGATCTCAGTGTGAGCGCTTCAGGTGTGTGAGATCTCAGTGTGAGCGCTTCAGGTGTATGAGATCTCAGTGTGTGCACTTCAGGTGTGTGAGATCTCAGTGTGAGCTCTTCAGGTGTATGAGATCTCAGTGTGAGCGCTTCAGGTGTGTGAGATCTCAGTGTGTGCGCTTCAGGTGTGTGAGATCTCCGTGTGAGCGCTTCAGGTGTGTGAGATCTCGGGGTGAGCGCTTCAGGTGTGTGAGATCTCAGTGTGAGCGCTTCAGGTGTGTGAGATCTCAGTGTGAGCGCTTCAGGTGTGTGAGATCTCAGTGTGAGCGCTTCAGGTGTGTGTGAGATCTCAGTGTGAGCGCTTCAGGTGTGTGAGATCTCAGTGTGAGCGCTTCAGGTGTGTGAGATCTCAGTGTGAGCGCTTCAGGTGTGTGAGATCTCAGGGTGAGCTCTTCAGGTGTGTGAGATCTCAGTGTGAGCGCTTCAGGTGTGTGAGTTCTCAGTGTGAGCGCTTCAGGTGTGTGAGATCTCAGTGTGAGCGCTTCAGGTGTGTGAGATCTCAGTGTGAGCGCTTCAGGTGTGTGAGATCTCAGTGTGAGCGCTTCAGGTGTGTGAGTTCTCAGTGTGAGCGCTTCAGGTGTGTGAGATCTCAGTGTGAGCGCTTCAGGTGTGTGTGAGATCTCAGTGTGAGCGCTTCAGGTGTGTGAGATCTCAGTGTGAGCGCTTCAGGTGTGTGAGATCTCAGTGTGAGCGCTTCAGGTGTGTGTGAGATCTCAGTGTGAGCGCTTCAGGTGTGTGAGATCTCAGTGTGAGCGCTTCAGGTGTGTGAGATCTCAGTGTGAGCGCTTCAGGTGTATGAGATCTCAGTGTGAGCGCTTCAGGTGTGTGTGAGATCTCAGTGTGAGCGCTTCAGGTGTGTGAGATCTCAGTGTGAGCGCTTCAGGTGTGTGTGAGATCTCAGTGTGAGCGCTTCAGGTGTGTGAGATCTCAGTGTGAGCGCTTCAGGTGTGTGAGATCTCAGTGTGAGCGCTTCAGGTGTGTGTGAGATCTCAGTGTGAGCGCTTCAGGTGTGTGATATCTCAGTGTGAGCGCTTCAGGTGTATGAGATCTCAGTGTGTGCGCTTCAGGTGTGTGAGATCTCGGTGTGAGCGCTTCAGGTGTGAGTGAGATCTCAGTGTGAGCGCTTCAGGTGTGAGTGAGATCTCAGTGTGAGCGCTTCAGGTGTGTGAGATCTCAGTGTGAGCGCTTCAGGTGTGTGAGATCTCAGTGTGAGCGCTTCAGGTGTGTGAGATCTCAGTGTGAGCGCTTCAGGTGTGTGAGATCTCAGTGTGAGCGCTTCAGGTGTGTGAGATCTCAGTGTGAGCGCTTCAGGTGTGTGAGATCTCAGTGTGAGCGCTTCAGGTGTGTGAGATCTCAGTGTGAGCGCTTCAGGTGTGTGAGATCTCAGTGTGAGCGCTTCAGGTGTGTGAGATCTCAGTGTGAGCGCTTCAGGTGTGTGAGATCTCAGGGTGAGCGCTTCAGGTGTGTGAGATCTCAGTGTGAGCGCTTCAGGTGTGTGAGATCTCAGTGTGAGCGCTTCAGGTGTGTGAGATCTCAGTGTGAGCGCTTCAGGTGTGTGAGATCTCAGTGTGAGCGCTTCAGGTGTGTGAGATCTCAGGGTGAGCGCTTCAGGTGTGTGAGATCTCAGTGTGAGCGCTTCAGGTGTGTGTGAGATCTCAGTGTGAGCGCTTCAGGTGTGTGAGATCTCAGTGTGAGCGCTTCAGGTGTGTGTGAGATCTCAGTGTGAGCGCTTCAGGTGTGTGAGATCTCAGTGTGAGCGCTTCAGGTGTGTGAGATCTCAGTGTGAGCGCTTCAGGTGTGTGAGATCTCAGTGTGAGCGCTTCAGGTGTGTGAGATCTCAGTGTGAGCGCTTCAGGTGTGTGTGAGATCTCAGTGTGAGCGCTTCAGGTGTGTGCGCTTCAGGTGTGTGAGATCTCAGTGTGAGCGCTTCAGGTGTGTGAGATCTCAGGGTGAGCTCTTCAGGTGTATGAGATCTCAGTGTGAGCGCTTCAGGTGTGTGCGCTTCAGGTGTGTGAGATCTCAGTGTGAGCGCTTCAGGTGTGTGAGATCTCAGTGTGAGCGCTTCAGGTGTGTGAGATCTCAGTGTGAGCGCTTCAGGTGTGTGAGATCTCAGTGTGAGCGCTTCAGGTGTGTGTGAGATCTCAGTGTGAGCGCTTCAGGTGTGTGCGCTTCAGGTGTGTGAGATCTCAGTGTGAGCGCTTCAGGTGTGTGAGATCTCAGGGTGAGCTCTTCAGGTGTGTGAGATCTCAGTGTGAGCGCTTCAGGTGTGTGCGCTTCAGGTGTGTGAGATCTCAGTGTGAGCGCTTCAGGTGTGTGAGATCTCAGTGTGAGCGCTTCAGGTGTGTGAGATCTCAGTGTGAGCGCTTCAGGTGTGTGAGATCTCAGTGTGAGCGCTTCAGGTGTGTGTGAGATCTCAGTGTGAGCGCTTCAGGTGTGTGCGCTTCAGGTGTGTGAGATCTCAGTGTGAGCGCTTCAGGTGTGTGAGTTCTCAGTGTGAGCGCTTCAGGTGTGTGAGATCTCAGTGTGAGCGCTTCAGGTGTGTGAGATCTCAGTGTGAGCGCTTCAGGTGTGTGAGATCTCAGTGTGAGCGCTTCAGGTGTGTGAGATCTCAGTGTGAGCGCTTCAGGTGTGTGAGATCTCAGTGTGAGCGCTTCAGGTGTGTGTGAGATCTCAGTGTGAGCGCTTCAGGTGTGTGCGCTTCAGGTGTGTGAGATGTCAGTGTGAGCGCTTCAGGTGTGTGAGATCTCAGGGTGAGCTCTTCAGGTGTGTGAGATCTCAGTGTGAGCGCTTCAGGTGTGTGAGATCTCAGGGTGAGCTCTTCAGGTGTGTGAGATCTCAGTGTGAGCGCTTCAGGTGTGTGAGATCTCAGTGTGAGCGCTTCAGGTGTGAGAGATCTCAGTGTGAGCGCTTCAGGTGTGTGAGATCTCAGTGTGAGCGCTTCAGGTGTGTGAGATCTCAGTGTGAGCGCTTCAGGTGTGTGAGATCTCAGTGTGAGCTCTTCAGGTGTGTGAGATCTCAGTGTGAGCGCTTCAGGTGTGTGAGATCTCAGTGTGAGCGCTTCAGGTGTGTGAGATCTCAGTGTGAGCGCTTCAGGTGTGTGAGATCTCAGTGTGAGCGCTTCAGGTGTGTGAGATCTCAGTGTGAGCGCTTCAGGTGTGTGAGATCTCAGTGTGAGCGCTTCAGGTGTGTGAGATCTCAGTGTGAGCGCTTCAGGTGTGTGAGATCTCAGTGTGAGCGCTTCAGGTGTGTGAGATCTCAGGGTGAGCTCTTCAGGTGTGTGAGATCTCAGGGTGAGCTCTTCAGGTGTGTGAGATCTCAGTGTGAGCGCTTCAGGTGTGTGAGATCTCAGGGTGAGCTCTTCAGGTGTGTGAGATCTCAGTGTGAGCGCTTCAGGTGTGTGAGATCTCAGTGTGAGCGCTTCAGGTGTGTGAGATCTCAGTGTGAGCGCTTCAGGTGTGTGCGCTTCAGGTGTGTGAGATGTCAGTGTGAGCGCTTCAGGTGTGTGAGATCTCAGTGTGAGCGCTTCAGGTGTGTGAGATCTCAGTGTGAGCGCTTCAGGTGTGTGAGATCTCAGGGTGAGCTCTTCAGGTGTGTGAGATCTCAGTGTGAGCGCTTCAGGTGTGTGAGATCTCAGTGTGAGCGCTTCAGGTGTGAGAGATCTCAGTGTGAGCGCTTCAGGTGTGTGAGATCTCAGTGTGAGCGCTTCAGGTGTGTGAGATCTCAGTGTGAGCGCTTCAGGTGTGTGAGATCTCAGTGTGAGCGCTTCAGGTGTGTGAGATCTCAGTGTGAGCGCTTCAGGTGTGTGAGATCTCAGTGTGAGCGCTTCAGGTGTGTGAGATCTCAGTGTGAGCGCTTCAGGTGTGTGAGATCTCAGGGTGAGCTCTTCAGGTGTGTGAGATCTCAGTGTGAGCGCTTCAGGTGTGTGAGATCTCAGTGTGAGCGCTTCAGGTGTGTGAGATCTCAGTGTGAGCTCTTCAGGTGTGTGAGATCTCAGTGTGAGCTCTTCAGGTGTGTGAGATCTCAGTGTGAGCGCTTCAGGTGTGTGAGATCTCAGTGTGAGCGCTTCAGGTGTGTGAGATCTCAGTGTGAGCGCTTCAGGTGTGTGAGATCTCAGTGTGAGCGCTTCAGGTGTGTGAGATCTCAGTGTGAGCGCTTCAGGTGTGTGAGATCTCAGTGTGAGCGCTTCAGGTGTGTGTGAGATCTCAGTGTGAGCGCTTCAGGTGTGTGAGATCTCAGTGTGAGCGCTTCAGGTGTGTGAGATCTCAGTGTGAGCGCTTCAGGTGTGTGTGAGATCTCAGTGTGAGCGCTTCAGGTGTGTGAGATCTCAGTGTGAGCGCTTCAGGTGTGTGAGATCTCAGTGTGAGCGCTTCAGGTGTGTGTGAGATCTCAGTGTGAGCGCTTCAGGACACACACGTGTGTGAGATCTCAGTTATTTGTCACCTTCATCCAGGACTGAATTTCCATGCTTTGCACGGACATCCGAGATCTTTCATCATCCGGCTCGGCTCTCAGCGGGAACACACAGATGCTGAACACACGAGAACATGATGATCTGACACTGCGTGGAGAAAATAAAGAATGTGTTTCTGCTGTAGACTCAGGGAAAGAAAATCAGGGCACCACAACTTTGAGAATGCATGCTTGTTCAAGTAAAAAAAATTCAGTGATTCATTTAGACAAACATGAAAACATTTTTTTATTTTGAGAAATTCTTTAGATAAAGTTGTAGCAATGAAATTGTCTTGATAACTTTGAAAACTTTAAAAAATGTAGATGCTAATTAAGTCACATACAGCATGTGCTGACATATAAAAAATAATTGTCTCTAGGACCACCATTAAATTAGTTGGAGTTTTTCTGTTGTTTAAAGCAACAACATGTAACTTTTCAACCTTCATAATATATTTCCAAGACCCTTGTGATAGTACATCGACTTACAATAGGTTGAATGAGACGTCTGCCAGAGCCTGACGGGGTCTGTATCGCTTTTACTGGCACTATGTAACTTCGGGGTGCGGGTAGTAACCAGCGCTCAAAAAGAACTACAAAATTCAACTGCTTTACGGCATACGTCACTTTGCCCACCACTTCCTCAAATGTGGCCAACCAGCGCGTTTGTTTTCGTACGTCTGTTTTCGTCATGGCTGAAGCAGCAGCGAAACGTAAGAAGTCCAAGGTTTTGTCGGAGTAGAGTCGGAAGAGGAAAAGGGAGAGTGATAAACTGAAAGGCAGGACGAGGATCAATATTGGTCGAGCGTTTGCTCGCTGGCGTTAGCTTATGGAGGAGGAGAGTTACCAGACCGATGCTGACTTGGCCGTCATGCTGTTGAACTAGTAAGTAACTGTAAATTGCTTGCATACTATCTTTAGTTTTTCTAATCTGTTGTCTGCCTGGCTACGTTACGGAAACTATCTGGTCCTCCATTTATCTTCATGAATCAGCTAGTAGATGAGCGAATTATCAATCTGGTAGCTAGTAAACTCTAACATGGTAGTTTTAGATGGTTAGGATGCTATCACTATCATTCTCGTTCAGATTTGAGCATTGCAATTGACATGCAAATCGCAAATGTTTGAGTTAAAATGTTTAGTCTACTAAACATGTATAAATTATGAAAGGGGGAAGATTAATAATATTATCATTGCCCATATGAAAAAAACCTGCATGCTTCATATACAGTAACCGTAAATCATTTTACGACAGCGGTAATGGACAATTCCGCTTCCAACCTGTAGGGCGACCGCAGAGGAAAAGTTCCATGTTGTTGCTTTAAGTCCCTTTAACTCAGTGTGGTTTGTTACATAATTGCATTCAAAGTTGTCATAAATAGATTGATGTTTTTTTAGGTTGTTAATATACAGATACGCAGTTTCTCAGTAGGTCTGACTGTAAAGCTGTTTTTTCAGAATAATATGTATTTGTCCACACAAGCTTGGCTTCAAAGTCATAAACGTGCAACTGAAAATGAGCACAAAAGTGTGTCCTGCATGTCTTTATCAATATCAGTGATTGATGGGAATCTCATTAGAGCCTGAAATCCCACATCTGCAGGTCTGGCAGGGGTTTCCCCATTATATCATCATGACAGGATGAGACAGACTTCTTACATCTTAATAAAATGCCTTGAAACATGATCTCTGAGGCAGAGGAGCGAGCAGCATTATCATGATGAAATGTCCATCATTGCAGTAAATCTGAAACATGAGCAGGAACTATACGTTTGTGCAAGAAAGCTTGGAAACTCGTGACCACAAGCATGAAGTGGTGAAGCGTGTGAACAGAAGATTCTCACGCCAACATGATGATGACAACACACTCCTCACAGCTCAGTGTCGCTGTTCCCGATGTCTCAGAGATCAGGGGAACTCTCACACGTCACTGTCAGGCGTCCGTGACACATTCACGGCTCAGACTTTAAATAGCAAGCGAGTAAACAGAGGGTCTAAATATGGTGTGAATTGATTAAAATGATGTGGCATTTTTTTCATCATACACCAACATCTCAAAATGCTCAGGATGTTGAATAAACTTTGGTTTGTGTTTTTCTTTCCTCTCAAAATCCATAAATCAAGACCAGCATTTGTGCAACTCACTCAGAGTTTCAGGCCACATCAATACAAATCTCTATAACCTTCAGTCTCTGCCCCTGAAGCTTCATTTCAGGATCAATGTAGTTTTTATTCATATTTGGAATTATTGAAATTTTTATCTTTTATTTGGTTGTTTTTGTCTATTTCTGTTTCAAAGTGTATTTAGAAAAACTGAAAATGTTGAACTGTAAAAAGTTTGGTTCAGAAAAAAAAGTGATTTTAAAGAGAATAGGAGAAATATAAAATCTTGCAAATACAAATAATATAATCTGCTGTTTAGTTATGCACAATACTAATGAAATACAGTGTTGTACAATAAAAAGTCTTATTATTTTGGATGTTACTTAATTAACCACAAGTAACAAATGTATGAAAAACATGTCTGAGTTTCTCTTTCCAGTGACAGACGCTCATTATCATGTTGTGCAAAATCAGTCAGTTAACACAGTCATATGCATATGTTACTTATTTAATACAATTAATGTGAAATTATCCACTAATATCCTTGTGTTTGTGTACATCAGAGCGGGTGCTGCCCAGAAATAGCAGTGAAGAAGCTCAGAGTAAATGAGGTTACTGTCTCTAACCACAGCTTGTTATATGAATTATTTATATCCTTATTTTATTTGTGTAAAAGAGTGAGAGCTTCAAACTTCTTGTGTCAGTTCTGGCTCAGAGGTGTTTATGTGCTTTAGATGTGAGTGTTATTGTTATGTAAACACTTTTGTTCTTTTTCTAAAGCCGTCAGACGCTGAGAGAACAGATACTGAGACATGCGAAAGACAGGCACTTTAAACAAAGAAAAAATCTTTAGACACTTAAAACACAATAAATACAAAGTCCAGGAATCCTGCTTATTTTTCCTGGCTCTCATATATTGCACCTATATTATGATGTTTTTTTTTTGGGGGGGGGGGGGGGGGGGATATGTTTGTCAGCTAACATGAATGGCATTTTGTTTAATGAACTGAGAAATAAAATTTTCCTTGAACTTTTGACATATAAGAGGTCATCATACTATAAGAATATGCTGTAAGTTCCAGAACTGAAGACTTCCTTGTTCATCCAGAATCATTATTGTAACCGAGTCCGGAGAGAGTCGTTGAGGAATGTGTCTATCGATCATCACATCTTTAGTCCCGCCCACTGGCGATTTAGCCCCGCCCACTGAGATGAGGAGGAGAGAAGAGGAGGATCACTGACTGGACTATAACATTAAAGGGGGGGTGAAATGCTATTTCATGCATACTGAGTTTTTTACTCTGTTAAAGAGTTGGATTCCCATGCTAAACATGGACAAAGTTTCAAAAATTAAATTGTACGTTTGAAGGAGTATTTCTGTTCCAAAAATGCTCCTTCCGGTTTGTCACAAGTTTCGGAAAGTTTTTTTCGAGTATGGGTCTGTGTGACGTCAGCTGGGGCGGAATTTCCTTATAAGGGTCCTAAAGGCACTTCTCACCCGCGGGCGCGCGCACACTCGTAGACCAGACAGAGAGAGAAGAGAGCGAAAGCAGTACCTACCTCATCAAAGCGCTCTGCTCGGCTTTTGGAAGTCAATGTCACCAAAGAAGTGGGTTTTTGGTTGCCAGGGCAAGACAACCCTGCACAGGGACCAGTGGATGGAGTTTGTTTTTCCAGAGCATCAACGGAGGTTGTGCAAGACTGTTTGTTCCCTGCATTTCGACGATGATTGTTTTATAAACAAAGCCCAGATCGACGGATTTGCAGATCGTCTAATGCTTAAAGGTGCATTGCGCAAGTCTCTGAGTTTTTGCAGAACTATGCCCCCTTCTGGTGACACGCGAAACTGCAACCAGAGTTGTGCACGCGGTTACGTGGAGTTTGCGTTGGGGTTTGGGATGAACTAGAAGCCGGCCTCTTTGAATCCATCTTCTACTTTTGCCAAAGTCGCTTGAGTTGTCTTCGCTGATGTGGATAATGGCGGCGAATACACAAACCTGCCAGACATAGCCAGGTGAGCGTGAACGCGCATGACGCCACGCCCAGTCGATTCCGTCCCGAATCCCTCTTATTTATTTTACTGTACAGGATTATAGAGGCAATCGCAGAGATCATAGAAGGGCTCATTCAGCCCATCAGGCAATTGTTTAAGCATGTATGGGTTAGAAAAACGGGTATTTTTAACATGAAAAGTTGCTTAATGCACCTTTAAGGATCGAGCAGTCACAATGATAAAGGTTCGCGGTCGTGTGTTGGAACCCGCCGGTGAGTAAAACTGCTTCAAATGTCTCTGTGTGTTGTTAGCTCGGCGCGTTAGCACAGCTTTAGCTCCGCCCACACGGCCCGCCTTCAGCCGCTCGTTTTTCCGGAAAGACTCAGTACAGCCTATCTTTCTTTTATAAATATAATAAAACTAAAGACTTTTTGGAGATATGAAGGATGCAATACTACTCTATAGGTACTCAAGATTAACAGGAGATTGAGTGAAAATGAGCATTTCACCCCCCCTTTAACTTCCAAAGGATCCTATTGCTAGGAATTGTCTCAGTTGAGCATTATTTACTTGTTTTCGGTACGTTTTACTGTGGATTGTTTGGTGAATCAGTTGCAATTTCATCACAGACTTTGCAAACAGAGTATTTATGATATGGACTCTACAGTAATGCATGTAAGTAACTAATGCCTGATCTGTGACCAGTGATTTCTGATATATAATGATTCACGTACAGTCAGATGTTCTTCATCTATGTGCAGTAAATCAAACCAGTGAGTGACTTAATGGTCAACTTCACATTGTTTCTCTTAGTAGGATATAATCTGTTATTTAAACTGTGCTTAAATTATATATAGAAAGTGATCAAAGAAAGCTTCCCTTTAAAATTGCTGGAGCTGTCAATCAAACAGCACGAGTCTATCAGTGACTGAGATCTGCCTCTCACCAAAACTCTTATTATAATCAACAAATCTCTTATTTCCATCGTGTTCGCACTGTTAGTTATGATGAAAGCATTGGTTACTGTGCAGAAATCGAGTTGCAAAGATGAGTTCACTGCATTCATGCGCTCGACATGTCTGTGATCGGCTATGCTCATCACTGCAACCTTTCATGACACGATCTAAATATAATTCCATAGATCTAAATATAGTACTATATAATCAACACTTTACACAATTAGTTAACCTTGAGAGCTGTAACAGTAAAAACGTGCTAAAAGTTTACAAGAAACTTCAACATGTAATACTAGCTATTTCATATGCAGAAATGTCAGCCAATCACAGCAGTGGGTGTTTACACTAAAGTCTCACAGCCAATCACAGCAGTGGGTGTTTACACTAAAGTCTCACAGCCAATCACAGCAGTGGGTGTTTACACTGAAGTCTCACAGCCAATCACAGCAGTGGGTGTTAACACTGAAGTCTCACACACACACGCCCCTTCAAACAGAGCATTTAAATCAGAGGCTAAAATCAGGGTAGGAAAAAAGACTTTTATTTCTAAATTATGACCATTTTTGAAGTATAAATCATACTAACATTAGTACCTTAGGAAACATTACAAAACAATGCAGTTCATGACCCCTTTAAACTACAGTACAAATCCTGAAATACTGATGTCATAAAGAGACATCGATAACACTTTACAATATGGTTTATTTGTTAACGTTAGTTAAGTACATTACATAGAACATTAACATGAACTAACAATGAACAGCTGTATTTTTACTAACATATATTAACACAGATACTGTAACAAATGCATTGCTCATTGTTAGTTAATCTTAGTTATCTTAAGAAAGCCATAATAAATAATAAATAAATAAGACAATATTCTAAATAGTGGTGTCTGATAAATATTGCATATTGAAATTTTATTCAAACACGACTGTTTTTATACATATTTGTCCTCGGCTGTATATGATGTGAAAGTTTAAAGTGGTGTTTTTACAGTCTTCCGGTTCACTATGCTGTGTGTCATTTATAGCCCCGCGCACCGAGCGCTTCACGAACAGACCATGAGTGTGTGAAGTGTGTGAAGTGTGTGAAGTGTGCCGTGGCCAACACAGGAAGTCAGTGTTAGTTGTCGAGGAAACGCCACCAGAGCGACCAATAGAGAGCCTTGACCTTTTAGACAAAACAAGATAACACTGTCTAGAAAATAGAGCAAAGACATTCTTGACATTTAGCTGAATGTTCCAGAAGCGTATGCGAGGCTATTAACAGCAGCTGGATTACAGTCACCTGAGGTTCACACACAACCCTGGATCACAGTTACTGATCACGGCTAACGGGAGAACATACGAGTTACACTGTTAAAAATAACTGTGAAACTTACGGTAAAAAAACGGCAGCTGTGGTTGGCAGTATTTTACCGTAAAAAAAATATGGTGGCAACATTTTGTTTCACGGGACTTCAGGGCCGTGCACAGACCTTTTGAGGGGCATGTGCTGAAACTGAAAAAGGGCACCCCCCTCCCTTTTTTTATATCAAAATTATTTAGTAAGCCTACATAAAAGGAAGAAATGGTCACGTCTTCATGACAAATTCAATAACACAAAATAACAGTCTCAAAAGCTTTAGATTTATTCACGATTAATAACAACCATAATAATAATATAGATAATATAGATAAACAGGGTTTTAAGGGCCTCTTAACCTAAATACAACAGCAACCTTCTGTTGCTCTTGTGTACTCCCTCTTTTTTAAATTGCATTTATAGAAATATATGTCAAAAATACTTGACTCATACATAAACATGTTAACCAAATAATACAAATTAGCTTACAAAACCAAACAGAATAGCTAAAAAATTCTGTTTTTTTATTGAACTTTGCAAAGAAATATATATATATATATATATATATATATATATATATATATATAGAGAGAGAGAGAGAGAGAGAGAGAGAGAGAGAGAGAGAGAGAGAGAGAGTTCAGATGCAAAAGCCTCTAAGTGCCATCTGAAATTTTCTTCTAGAATGATCATTTTTATCAAGCTAGTATATTTAAGTTCAGTAATTTCACTTAAATGGCAATTAATAGCTAATTTTCATTGCCATTTAAGTGAAATTACTGAACTTAAATATATGGGCTTGATAAAAATGATCATTCTAGAAGAAATTTTCAGATGGCACTTAGAGGCTTTTGCATCTGAACTCTTCATATTCTCTTTTTTAGCTATTCTGTTTGGTTTTATAAGCTAATTTGTATTTTTTGGTTACCATGATTATGTATGACATTGAGAAGAGGGGAAGGTAGAGCAATGAGTCAAGTATTTTTGACAAACTATTTTGAAATATAATTTGAGTAATTATGATTCCAGATTATAAGAAACGATAGCCATACCTTTACTATATCCAACATGTATCCGCCTACCTGGCAAAAATTATACTGTGAGTGTGCTGTGGAGGACAAGGGATGTTGGTCTCTTGAAGGTCTCTTATTCACTAAAAATATTTCACAATATTACTGTTTTTGCTGTATTTTGGATCAAATAAATGAAGCCTTGGAATGAATTATTACATCATGAATTACATTCTGCATGATACAATATAAAGATTTCACAGTGATCTTCTGTAATGTTTTTTTTTTTTTTAGTTACTACTACAACATTACTGTAGTAAAACCATGTTTTACTACATTTTATACATGTGAGGATGAGCGGAGAGTATAGAATAATATAGATTAAAAATTAGCTAGATAGCGAATACATGCATATTAACAGCCTTGAATTAACCATAATTAAATATTATTACCATAACATGATTAGCCTAAATGTTAATAAATTAAGTGTATCAGCAATCATAAATCAAAGAAGAAATTTCTTAGAAATATGTTACCTAGGTGATGAGGATCGCTTTGTGTAAGTTCCAGTACGAAACAGCGCCGGGGCGCACCTGTTATGATTTTCCGATGGTAAAAACAAATTATATGTTGTTGTATTACTTATCAATATATAGTTTTTGACCAGCGAATGTGTGCAAATGTGCATTTTTTTGTCCGTCATTGGCACAGGCGGTAGGCTATCACATTACATTTTCATCAACAGGTTACAAACTAGTTTGTTTTTCCTGTTGTAAAATACATTTGGCCAAAATCGCATTTTATATAAAAGATGAAATACTACTGTATGCACATGATATTTAAGTTATTTGCGTTAGGCTATGTAGGCCATTGGCTATGACTAGATGGCAAATGCTAGCCTAGACCTCTCTCTCAGGCGACGTCCCACATGTCTCAGTCAGTGAGTCATCAAATAAATAAAATTTGAGCCTTTATAGACATAGTGTTTAGTAGTACTTATTCAAACAACAAGATATTTATTTACCCTTCGCAAAACTTCGTTCAGCTGCTGTCTACTGTGCGGCTGCTGTGGAACTTCAGTTGATTCAGGAGGAGGCGGAGTTATCCGCATACTGACAGCTTGAGGATCGAATAAGATTTACACAAGCTCGGTTTAAGAACTTTCATTGGCTAAATATTTGTAAAACAGACAGACAGACGTAAAGGATGACCAATAGCATTGATTTAAAAAAAAAAAAAAAAAAAACACCACCACCAAAAAAAGGGCACTTCGGAGTGTGAGGGCAAAAAGGGCATGTGCTCTGCACAGGTTGAGCCCTACCTGTGCACGTGCCTGCGGGACTTACATTTACGGGCAAAATAACACAATGTAGAAAAAAAAACTGTGAAATTTACGGTAAAAAAAAACATCAGCTGTGGTTCCCAGTACTTTACCATAAAAAAAAATATTGTAGTAACCTTTTAGTTTTCACGGGACAACCCTTATATTTCATAAATGTTATCATTCAATTACACAAAAGTATTCAAATCTGCTTTATACCTTTGTAATATACTGATAACCACCATAATAATACAGGTGGTAAAAAAGAAAAGCACATGATGATCTAAAGTACACCATTAGTTTTCCACAAGCTGAGGCACATGTTAATATGAAGAAGGTGCACAGTGTCATACACACAAATACAACACACCATCATGGTGACACACACACGACTCCAAATAATGCCAGAAACATTCATTAAACAATATATGATGTAATATAAACCCCAAATGCACATAACTGATAACAAAAACTAAGAAGAAACATAATTATTTAAATGAAATAACAAAAAAATGTGAAGTGTCACACAGGGAATTCTGGGAATTCTGTCAATTTAGAGAAACAACAAGAACAGAAAAAGAGACGAGCAGAAACACAAGACCTACAGCTGACTTCAGCCACAGCCTTAGAAGAAATCAGCTGAAGAGAAAAGAAGACATTACATCTGTGAAGATCTCAGCAGGATTAAACTACTCCACAAACAGCATTACCAGCTTCACTTATTACTAACCAGATTTACTTTATTTCTGTCATACATCTACAGTTCTGTTTGAGAATTAACAGAAGTTTAGATGTTGATGATTGATTGTTTCATTTGAAGTCACCATGATGATGATCAGTGTTCGCTTTAGTTGGGCTCTTGACTAACATTAGTTTCCTCTGGCTGCTGTAACTGTGTTTATAAGACATGTTGGTTATGGCAGGAAATCAGAGAGAAAATGAATCATGTGATGATGATTATGTATTGATGATGGCAATCATCATGTAGTGTCCTGATTCACTGAGTTCTTATAGAGTCTTATCTTTGATTATATATGTCATTAATTTTACATTATTGATTGTTGTAGCCCTATGATTCTACCGCATGTGATCCATCAGTGTTGTGATAATCTGAAGAATTTTTAAAACATTGTGCACAATAAAGGTTTGAACTACTGTATCTTTCAGACACACACAGACATCAAGATTCAGCATATGAATCTCAACAACGGTGACGATGTAAGTGCAGTGCATGATGGGAGCCTTCAATCAAAACTCATCAATATCTCCCAGCATGCATTGCAGCATGAATAAATTATGCTGAATTGCCTTAGTATTTTCTTTTATTATTATTATCTGCTTTTATTTTTGCTGTTGTTGTTTTTTTGCAACTTTTTAGTAGCTTGTTTTGTGATGTTCAGAGTTTTATCTGATTATTTTGTTGATTGTCACCGTTGTTGAGATTCATACGCTGATTCTTGATGTCTGTGTTGGTCTAAATCGTGCAGTAGTTCAAAACCTTTTTTATACACCATGTATTTTTAAAGTTCTTCAGATTATCTGTTTGTCATTTCTGGCTTGCATGCGGTAATGTCACAGAGCTATTATACTCAAAACCGTGAAATATATTAGTATTAAACACTCCTCATACAATGAAAGATAAGACTCTTTATGAGATCAGTGAATCAAGACACTACATGACGATTATGTCATCATTAACCTGCCAACAACACCTGATCACATTTTCTCTCTGATTTTCATGCCATAACGAATGTGTTTTATAATCACACGGTTAAAGCAGCCAGAGTAAATCTAGACTAGAGTTAGAAAGTGAAGGGTCAAGAGCCCCACTAAAGCAAACACTGATCTCCACAATGGTGACTTAAAACTTTATTATTTTCAATAAAACATCAATGTCTAAACCTATTTCTCAATAATAACTTTTATGACAAATTGGTTTGTAATACAATATTTTTTTACATTACAGGAAACCACAGCTGGCAGTTTTTTTGTTTCAGTTTTTTTTTCATAAACTGAAGTTCAGTGCCATAAAACCTAAAATATTACTACCATATTTTTTACGGTAAAGTACTGGCAACCACAGCTGCCAGTTTTTTTTCCGTAATCTTTAGGTCACTGCCGTAAAACCTAAAATATTACTACTATATTTTTTAAGGTAAATCGCTTGCAAACAGCTGCCAGTTTTTTACCGTAAACTTTAGTTCAATGCCGTAAAACATAAATATTTATACCGTATTTTTTACGGTAAAGTATGGTAAATGCAACGGTAAGGTTTTTTTTTTACAGTGTACTTCCAAAATCCGTACATTTAACAGTATATTACTGTAAAATTACATGAAATGTCCTGTGAGAGCTATTACAGTTTTTCACTGTATATAGTAAGGATACATTCTGTTAAGCTATTTACATTTCTTTTCCGTTGCTTTTTTACAGTTTTTTACCGTTAAAATTACGAAAAAAATTTTACTGTGTGTGAAACCTGTATTTTAGACCAGTTCTTCACATGTTCTGATGTATGTAAGTTAAATCCAGTTAAATCCATTAAAGTCACCATTAAATAAATTATGGAATATTGCAATGTTTATTGTAAATGATTTATGGGTGCACTTTTATTGTGTTAATAATGTTGATCAGAATAAGTTCCTCTTGCAGCATCTCTTCTCTTCTCTGATGACAAGGGCGGAGCAACCTGTCACTCACATGAGATCAGCCAATAGCAAACCACAACCATCCAACCAGCCAATCAATTCCCCACAGACACAATCAAGCCCCGCCCACATTTGTTCTTGTTCCAGAAGCGTTTCACTCGGATATACAACACAATAGAGGAGAGAAGACCAGCACAACTTCCCTCTCATGACTTTAGAGAGGTTATATGTAGAAGTGAGCAGCTCTTGTTATTGCGCCACCGGTGGCCGTTCAGTGAACTGCAGGAGCTCGTAACACACAGCAGACTCGCGGGATTCAAGATCTCAATATTGTCATGGAGAAGGTCTTTTTCAGTCTTCTCTTAGAAGTCTATGGCCCATGTCTCTGAATGGCTAAATCAATCCTGCTTAAAACTTAATGTTAATAAAACAGTTTCAATGTTCTTTTCTAAATCAAACATTGCAAATAATCAGGCAGATATTTATGTGACAGGGGGAAAAATAAAAGTTGTGTCAGAATTCAAATACTTAGGCATCATAATAGACTCTAAACTAACTTTTAAATCACAGATAAAAAAGGTCTGCAACAGAGTCAAATTTAATATCGCAAATTTCCGGTTCATAAGATCAAGCTTGTCACTTCAGGCAGCTAAAATGTTCATGTACAGTATGGTACTGTCTCATATCACTTACTGTCTTACAACCTGGTCACAGGCAAATAAAACTACACTAAAATCCTTAGAGTCACTTTATAAACAGACAATCAAAATTGTGGATAAAAAAACATTTAGGTATCATCACTGTGCTATTTTACAAAAGCATAAGTTCTTAAGTTGGGAAAATGTCATTAAGTATTCAAACCTCTGTCTGTTTTACAAAATCATCCATGGTCTGTCTTCTCCTCCACTCAGTCAGTTTGTAAACATCAGAAACACCACACAGAGAGTAACACGAGGGTCGGCCCGAGGAGACTGTGTTGTTCCTCTACGGAAAAGTGCTTTTAGTCAGAGTGCCTTTTCAGTCGTAGCAGCGCAGGAGTGGAACTCTCTCCCTCAGAACATCAGGGAACTCACCACATACACTCTGTTTAAAAAACATCTAAAAAACTGGCTCATATTACATCAAACATGTCAGCACTAATAAGAATATGTATCTTCACTCAACCCAACCTGTTGCCACTTGTGTCTCTGTGGTGTTAATGTGTATAATATTAATTCTTTTTTAATTTTTTTATTTATTAACATAATGTCTGTATGTTGGTAAACTTGTATTTATCAACAGGATGTGAGGAGTTATATTTATTCTACTGCTTTTTATATTTGTATTGTTCATTGTAATCTTTTTATTGTGTTTTTTTAGGTAGACAATTTTAAGATCTGTCCAGGGACAACGGATGAAAAATAGCCTTTTGGCTAATTCTGGTGCATTTGCAGAAATGCTAATTAATGTACACTGTCCCTGTCAAATAAATAAATAAATAAATAAATAAATAAATAAATAAATAGAAGTAAAAAGAAGTTATAAATAGCTTTTTAGTGATATACTGTTAACGAACTTAGTGATGCTGCTGAGAGCGACGGTTATATGAATAATACATGTCTTTCATGTAATACATGAAAATTCTTACATAAAGCCCTGCTAAAGCGCATCAGTAGATTATTTTTCAGGCCTAATATTGGATTGAAAGTAGTATGAGGAACTACTAATGTTCTAATGAGTATTTATGGCTATACTGGACATCACTGGAGAGTTATACAGTTAGCAAGTTTTATTTCACTGAAGACATATATATATATATATATATGTATGTATGTATTTAAAAAGATATATCTCCCGTAAAGTTGTAGCTAAGTTTCAACATTGAAACCAGGTCTTATCTGCAACAGATCTGATCATAAAGAGATATTATCTCGTCTTTGATCATATCTGCAGGATGTTCTCTTAAAGGTTATAAACAGCAAGAAAAGAACAACAACAGCGCTCATGCAAATCATCTCATATATAACATGAATATGCTCTTGCATTATAAAGTTTTTCTCCACTTGGCATTGAGTGTTAAAATATGAACTATTATGATGTGCATTGTGAGGAGAAAGTGTTCAAACGATGTCGAGTGTATAGTGTTTGCACACAGACTGAAGTGTATAACGGCTCACACAAGCTGTGAAAACTATTTCCCCCTATTCTCTAGAGAGAAATAAATATAGTCCTGCTAAGATCGGCTCGTTCTCACTCGGTCAGCATGATGAAGACGACCCTGCTAGTTTTATTCCTCGTCACACACTCTTCAGGTAAAAACTCAGTTATATGCCGTTTTCTGACTGATTTTGTCTCAGGAGAAATTCCTATCCGTCTGTCTGGAATTTTGGGAATGTGTGTTGAAGTCAGTGCTGATATAGTGTGTGTAATAACAAGCTTTTGGACACAATTCATCTATATTTTAGCTGTTGTAAACATACATTTTTTCATATTCATCACCATCAACTTGACAAGAACTAGCAGTGTTAATGTTTAATGGTCATGTTACAAGTATATTTTTATCTACTGTACACAAGATTGTGTTTTCAACTGAAACCAAACAGAAAAGGTGCATCTTAACTAAGAAGAATTATATTATCATAAGTTTAGCATATATTTTATTTTGGTTATTTCATAGATGGATCATTGATTCAACATATATAGCCTATGTTGCGCTCAGAATAACCTCAGACATTAGACACATTTCAGCAGTTATGAGTAACATTATAACATGGATGGGAATATGCGTATATATGCAGATGCACTCATGCACACTGAAACAAGGCGTTGTAAGCCTAAAATTAAATTTTTCACTTCAGCTTTATATAAAATCTTTAGTGTAATAATCATTTTATTATTTTTCTTTGCACAGGAACTCAGTCTATTCTTACAGTCAGTAAAATATCTGTTCAAAAACATCAAACCATCATAATCCCTTGTTTATACGATCAGAAATATGTCAGTAAGCGTAAATATGTGAGTTCTGGAGGTGTTTGGTCCTTCAGTCATGAAGTAAAACACAACAGAATGTCTTTTGAGGATAACCAGACAGAGAAGGTGTTTATGGCCACGCTGAGTAGTGCTGAGGAGAGCGACACCGGCTCATACTGGTGTGCCATCAGCACTTATGGATCCGATCCTCACGCACATCTTTACTTGGAGGTTATTAAAGGTATTTTGAGTATTTTATTTTGTGTATCTAAATCTATCCATGTGTTTCCAATGGCGGCTTGTTTATCCCACAGAATAAAAAAATAGGTAATTGTATTTGTATCTCTCAATAATTTTTTCTCACAATTTCACAATTCTGACTCTTTATACATTAGTCTTGTAATAAATTTGAATTTTATTTTATATCTTGAATTTAATTTGAATTTGTGAATTTATATCTTGCAATTCTAACTTTCATGCAATTGTGACTTTATCTCAAATTTTCTGAATTTCTTGCAATTCTGACTTTCTTGTAATTGCAACATAGTATCTCACAATTCTGACTTTATACAGTATCTCGAAATTCTGACTTTATATCTCGAAATTCTGACTTTATATCTCGCAATTCTGACTTTATATCTCGCAATTCTGACTTTATATCTCGAAATTCTGACTTTATATCTCACAATTCTGACTTTATATCTCGCAATTCTGACTTTATATCTCACAATTCTGACTTTATATCTCACAATTCTGACAATATATCTCGCAATTCTGACTTTATATCTCGAAATTCAGACTTTATATCTTGCAATTCTGACTTTATATCTTGCAATTCAGACTTTATATCTAGCAATTCTGACTTTATATCTCACAATTCTGACTTTATATCTCAAAATTCTGACTTTATATCTCAAAATTCTGACTTTATATCTCGCAATTCTGACTTTATATCTCGCAATTCTGACTTTATATCTCGCAATTCTGACTTTATATCTCGCAATTCTGACTTTATATCTCGCAATTCTGACTTTATATCTCGAAATTCTGACTTTATATCTTGCAATTCTGACTTTATATCTCGAAATTCTGACTTTATATCTAGCAATTCTGACTTTATATCTCGAAATTCTGACTTTATCTCACGAAATTCTGACTTTATCTCACGAAATTTTGACTTTATCTCATGAAATTCTGACTTTATATCTCGCAATTCTGACTTTATATCTCGCAATTCTGACTTTATATCACGCAATTCTGACTTTATCTTGCAATTCTGACTTTATCTTGCAATTGTGACTTTATATCTCGCAATTCAGACTTTATCTTGCAGTTGTGACTTTATCTCAAATTCTGACTTTATATCTCAAAATTCTGACTTTATCTTGCAATTGTGACTTTATATCTCGCAATTCTGACTTTGTATCACGCAATTCTGACTTTATCTTGCAATTGTGACTATATCTCGCAATTCAGACTTTATCTTGCAATTATGACTTTATATCTCGCAATTCAGACTTTATCTTGCAATTGTGACTTTATCTCAAATTCTGACTTTATATCTCAAAATTCTGACTTTATATCTCGCAATTCAGCTTCCACAGTTTTCTTCGTGTCATATTCTAGAATGTACAAATTTAGACATGAATGAAAAGCATGCATGTGTCTCTGACGTTTAGTGTGACCTGTCCAGGTAAAGCCCGGCTCCATGTGTCGAGTCAGAGCGTGTCCGGCTACGAGGGAGGGAACGTGATCGTCGTCTGTCACGGAGCTTCACAGTGGTGTCAGATCGGAGGCTTGTGTATTGGGAGAGATCAAGGAAGCTCGAATCAAACTAATGTCAGTGGTGACGATGAGGCTCTGAATGTGAGCTTGAGCGAGCTGAAGATAGAGGACAGTGGATGGTACTTCTGCTCCGATGGGAAATACCAGATGCCAGTTCATATTAGCGTGAGGAAGGCCCCATATACAAGACGAGTTACTGTTCACTATATAGGCCACACCACAGCATTCAGCCAAGACAAGTAAGAGACACACTGGGGACATTTAATGTAATATTCTACAATAATATTGATCTGTCTGCATTGACACCATTATATGAGAACTGATCTGAGCTGGACGATGACATCACGGTTTTCTCCAGAGCGGCTATATATATATATATATATGAACTAAATTTATAACTTTTTTACAACAAAATTGAAACATCAATGAACTCACTTTAGCTGTAATATGACACTATTTTCTTCAGGAAACAAACTTTGTTGCATTATTTTCCTGATATCTTTGTGAAGCTGCTTTGAAACAGTCTGTATTGTAAAAAGTGCTATATAATTAAAGGTGTCTTGACTTGAGATTAGTCCACATGTGTTCCGTCCTCCTGACACACTCCTGCACCTCTGACTCCAGTTTCAGCTTGATGCCGGGTCTGAAGAGTCTCCTGTGGATGGTCGTTCTGGGAACGGTGCTGCCCGTCATCTTCGTTGTGGTTGTGCTTCTGATCAGAGGACACATCAGAAGAAGTGAGAGAGTCAGATATGTGATCAGAGACAGCAGAATATGTGCACTATTACATGTGTGTGTTTCTGCAGAACGAAGAGCTGGAGCTGCGAATCCGTCTGAAGGCGTGAGCGATCAACAGGAGCCTGACGTAAGTGACCGTTCATCGCCATCATGTTAGTGATGCATGGCTGTTAGAAAAATCACAGATTCTCATCTTCTTCCACTTATCCCGGGCCGGGTCGTGGGGGCAGCAGTCTAAGCTGAGATGCCCAGATTTCCCTCTCCCCTGACACTTCCTCCAGCTCTTCCGGGGGGACACCAAGGCGTTCGGTGACATAATCCCTCCAGCATGTCCTAGGTCTTCCCCGGGGTCTCCTCCCGGTGGGACATGCCCGGAACACCTTCCCGGGAAGGCGTCCAGGAGGCATCTGAAACAGAAGCCCGAGCCACCTCAGCTGACCCCTCTCGATGTGGAGGAGCAGCGGCTCTACTCTGAGCTCCTCCCGAGTGACCGAGCTTCTCACCCTATTTCTAAGGGATCGCCCAGCCACCCTGCAGAGAAAGCTCATTTCGTCCGCCTGTATCCGGGATCTTGTCCTTTCTGTCATGACCCACAGCTCATGACCATAGGTGAGAGTAGGAACGTAGATTGACTGACCGGTACATCGACCGCATTACTGCAGAAGTTGCACCGATCCGTCTGTCAATCTCCCGTTCCATCCTTCCATCACTCGTGAACAAGACCCCAAGATACTTGAACTCCTCCACTTGAGGCAGGAACTCTCCACCAACCTGAAGCGGGCAAACCACCCTTTTCCGACTGAGAACCATGGCCTCGGAATTGGAGGTGCTAATTCTCATCCCAGCCGCTTCACACTCGGCTGCAAACCGTCTTAGCACACGCTGAAGGTCCTGGTCTGATGGAGCCAGAACGACAACATCATCCGCAAAAAGCAGAGACGAAATTGTGTGGTCCCCAAACCTGACACCCTCCGGCCCCTGGCTGCGCCTAGAAATTCTGTCCATAAAAATTCTGAACAGAACCGGCGACAAAGGGCAGCCCTGCCGGAGTCCAACATGCACCGGGAACAAGTCTGACTTACTGCCGGCAATGTGAACCAAGCTCCTGCTCCGGTTGTACAGGGACCGGGCAGCCCTTAGCAAAGGGCCCCGGATCCCATACTCCCAGAGCACCCTCCACAGGATGCCGCAAGGTACACAGTCGAATGCCTTCTCCAAATCCACAGAGCACATGTGGATTGGTTGGGAAATCTCCCATGAACCCTCCAGCACCCATGAGAGGGTATAGAGCTGGTCCAGTGTTTCACGGCCGGGACTAAAACCGCACTGTTCCTCCTGAATCCGAGCCTTCGGCACAGCCTCCGGTCCCCCTTCTTAAAAAGAGGGACCACCACCCCGGTCTGCCAGTCCAAAGGCACTGTCCCCGACCGGGAAACACTGCTCGGGTTCAGATCAGGGGGGCCGTTCCTCCCAATCACGCCCCTCCAGGTGTCACTGTCGCTGCCCACGTGGGCGTTGAAGTCCCCCAGTAGAGCGACGGAGTGGTGAAGAGTCCATCCTCTCTCAATGAGTGTGGTTCCAGAGCCCAAGCCGTGCGTGGAGGTGATCTCTAGTCGCAATCTGTGAACCTCACGCACAATCTCAGGCTCCTTCCCCGCCAGAGAGGTGACGATCCATGTCCCTAGAGCTAGTTTCTGTGTCCAGGGATCGGGTCGTCGGGCCCCCGCCTTTGACTGCCGCCCGATCCACTTTGCACCGGCCCCTTACGGTCCCTCCTGCAGGTGGTGAGCCCACGGGAGGGCGGCCCCACGTCGCTCCTTCGGGCTGAGCCCCGCATACGAGCCCCAACCCCGGGCCTGGCTCCAGGGTGGGGCCCTGGCTGCGCCATGCCGGGCGACGTCACAGTCCTCATTTTAAATTTCTTCATAGAGGGTTAATGAACCGCTCTTAGTCTTACCCGTCACCTAGGACCTGTTTGCCTTGGGAGACCCTACCAGGGGCATATAGCCCCGGACAACATAGCTCCTAGGATCCTTCGGGTACTCAAACCCCTCCACCACGGTCACGTGGCAGTTCAAGGAGGGGAAATCACATATTCTGATCACTGTTAAAAATAAAATTATACATTATTATTATTAATAACAGTGATCAAATCACAGATTCTGTCACTGTTATTAATAATAATAATGTATATACACTCACCTAAAGGATTATTAGGAACACCTGTTCAATTTCTCATCAATGGAATTATCTAATCAACCAATCACATGGCAGTTGCTTCAATGCATTTAGCGGTGTGGTCCTGGTCAAGACAATCTCCTGAACTCCAAACTGAATGTCAGAATGGGAAAGAAAGGTGATTTAAGCAATTTTGAGCGTGGCATGGTTGTTGGTGCCAGACGGGCCGGTCTGAGTATTTCACAATCTGCTCAGTTACTGGGATTTTCACGCACAACCATTTCTAGGGTTTACAAAGAATGGTGTGAAAAGGAAAAAACATCCAGTATGCGGCAGTCCTGTGGGCGAAAATGCCTTGTGGATGCTAGAGGTCAGAGGAGAATGGGCCGACTGATTCAAGCTGATAGAAGAGCAACTTTGACTTAAATAACCACTCGTTACAACCGAGGTATGCAGCAAAGCATTTGTGAAGCCACAACACGCACAACTTTGAGGCGAATGGGCTACAACAGCAGAAGACCCCACCGGGTACCACTGGGAAAAATGTTGCCTGGTCTGATGAGTCTCGATTTCTGTTGAGACATTCAGATGGTAGAGTCAGACTTTGGCGTAAACAGAATGAGAACATGGATCCATCATGCCTTGTTCCCACTGTGCAGGCTGGTGGTGGTGGTGTAATGGTGTGGGGGGGGTTTTCTTGGCACACTTTAGGCCCCTTAGTGCCAATTGGGCATCGTTTAAATGCTACGGCCTAACTGAGCATTGTTTCTGACCATGTCCATCCCTTTATGACCACCATGTACCCATCCTCTGATGGCTACTTCCAGCAGGATAATGCACCATGTCACAAAGCTTGAATCATTTCAAATTGGTTTCTTGAACATGACAATGAGTTCACTGTACTAAAATGGCCCCCACAGTCACCAGATCTCAACCCAATAGAGCATCTTTGGGATGTGGTGGAACGGGAGCTTCGTGCCCTGGATGTGCATCCCACAAATCTCCATCAACTGCAAGATGCTATCCTATCAATATGGGCCAACATTTCTAAAGAATGCTTTCAGCACCTTGTTGAATCAATGCCACGTAGAATTAAGGCAGTTCTGAAGGCGAAAGGGGGTCAAACACAGTATTAGGATGGTGTTCCTAATAATCCTTTAGGTGAGTGTATATATTTCTTTTTTTTACAGGAAAATGGGAGAAACGAGGAGGTTACATGTAATAGTCTCTATGAAAAGAGTGAAATTAAACAAAACATTCAGGTAATTTTTATTAAATTTGTAGCATACCTACTTGCACTTTGAAATGTGTTGTTGTACTTCTTATTATTAATTTACTTATTCATTTTATTTTCAATAGGGCAATGAGAAAATCGAGGTTACATGTGAAAATCTCTATGAAAAGACTGAAATCAAGCAAAACATGCAGGTCATTTTCTATAACATTTGTAGCATTCGTCTGCTTGCTCTTTAAGCTGCTGTTGTTGTTGTTATTATTATTATTATTATTATTATTTATTTATTTATTTCTACATTTTATTTTTAATAGGGAAATGAGAAATACGAGCAGGTTACATGTGACGATATCTATGAAATCATGACTGGAAATAAACAAAATATTCAGGTAATAAACTTGAACTATAAACTGCTGTTGTTATTGTTATTATTATTAATGTATTCATACATTTCATTCTAAACAGGGAAATGAGAAACACAGCAAGGTTGAAGATCTTTATGAAATCATGATTGGATTTAAACAAAACATCCAGGTATTATTTTTATAATATTTGTTGATACAGTAATGAAAGTACAGTAATATACAGTTATATATATATATATATATATATATATATATATATATATATATATATAAATTAATTTACAGTGTATTAATGTGGCTTCATGTAAAAATAACTCTATTTTCTGTTTTGTTTTGTTTTTGTGTTCTCATGTGTTGTTGTAGCTTCCTGAAATGGATAATACAAGCATATATGAATCTATGGTCAGAAAAGTGAAATAGTTATATAAGCAGACGTAATCTTTTTATGATGTTCTTGTCCTTTGTGTTGATCAGAAGTTTTGTTGATTGAGTTATGAAAGCGGATGTGAAGTACAGCAATATGTTCAGTTGCATTCAGCCCTTTCTTTCTGTGATGTGAAAAATAAATAATGTCAAGATTGTTTTTAATCTTTATATTAAGTTCCAGGTCAATTTGAAACACGACAATGTTTTTCTTGAAGTTGTCTTACTGTTCCTCATTGAGTTTCGACACACGTTGAGCTGTTGATGAAAATGTGAACGAAATTTCTATTATTGTGATGTGATTTTATGGTATTTTTATTAATGTGATTTTGCTGGGAACTGAACCCATGATCTTAGCGTTGCGAGAACATGCTCTACTGTTTGAGCACATAAACAAATATAAATGTTTAATTTAAAATAATAAAATAATAAAATATTCACATTTTGTGAACAACAAATAAAAAAATTGTTCAATGCTGTTTTATAAACCATATGTTCTCCTGTTTATTTTTTTTATTATTTTTTTTACTTTTCTTTTCTTTTCTTTTCTTTTCTTTTTTTTTTTTTTTTTGGGTGAATTGTATTGAATCCAATTAGGGTAAATTTCACCTGGAACATAACAATCAAAACTGGGAATTTTAGCATAATTGTAAAGTGTTCAAGAAGAACTAAAAGCATGCAGACATGAGTAAATGCAGATGTTTGATGATCCGGTGAGTTATAGTTCAGAGAGTGTCGTCTACTGTGTTCAAGGCTTCGTTTCCTCAGCGCTTCAGAGTCGGAGGCTGTGTTTTCATGAAGTGGAAAAACTGTGGGTGTAAATAGTGCTTGTTTCTTTCTTTCTTTGTTAAGCCTCGGAAAGACTTTGTAGAGAAAAAGTCATAGTTGGCCTTTCAACAAACTAATCTGTCAGTTTTAATGCTGTTTTTCTTTGGCGGAAATGCATCACACTGGTTTCCAACTGTTATAAATAAATAATTAGTTTTGTCACACTGCCCACAAATATACTCTTGCAACACAGTGGCGAGTGTTGCAGAAAAAGAGGAACTAGAGATGGGAAAGGTTTCACACACATCACCAACAACATCTTCAGAATGAGGCGGCGATGGATCGAGACTGTGTTCTGCTCATCTTCATCCTGACCCGACTCTCAGGTGAGACACACACTCCTCCAGTCTTCATTCTTCAGCCATAGATGAAAAACTATAATTTATAAAGTCAAGAAGATTAAATATGGTACTGGCATAAAGAATATACAGAAGGGTCAAAAAGTCTTAGACTATTCAAAGTATGAGATTCAAAAATGACTTTAAACAGAAGGTTTTTAGGATGGGGGGGGGTCTATTAAAGATTTATTTTGATGCATATTCATGTTAATATAATTTTAAATAAAGTGTGTATTAAGGAACAATTAAAATGGCATAAAAAGCCACAGACTTTTAGATTAATTTAATATTTTAATATATTGTAATATTTATTAAAAAAAAATATATATTTGTATTTCTTAATTGAAATTGATACATTTCTGAAGTCTCTAAGGTTTATTAAAAACAAAAAAAGTGACAGATTCTTGAAATATTATGATGATATTTTTGACAATACCACTGATGCATAATGTTTCCTCTGTGTATGTCTTTTATTTTTATTTTTTTATTTTTTATTTGTGAAGCTTTACATATACTTGATATAATTTAATTCCTGTTGAAGTTCTATTTGTTCTGTCCTTTAATCTGCTTGTTATCTAATACATATTCAATAAATAAAAAATAAATAATAAATAAATGGTATTATGTAACTTGTGTCCTTCTAGCGGTTAAAAAACAAAACTGCATTTTGTGGAAGACCGTTGTTTCGGTTGCGCTTCGACTGTGTGAGAATGAATGAATATGATCCTTCCTCATAATATGAGAGAGAGAGAGAGAGAGAGAGAGAGAGACTTTGACTTTTAACTCCCCTTTATTACAAAATATTCAAGGTTTAACTAAACCTTACATAGATTTAAAAAGTAATTTAAAACACAAACATACAATAATAAATAGCACAAACAACAAGCAAGACAATAGCACAATTAGACATAAATTTGCAAAGCACCATCAAAATCAGATTCACATATGCACTCGTTTACTCCCCAAATGTGATTGAAAGTCTCCAGGTCTTTAACCAAGTTATAGTATGCATATTCCACCTTTAATCTAGTTTTAATTAACCCTTTTAAAATTAACATTGCATCAGTTGACCCAACATTATTTATTTCGCTTTTACGTGAAATCCAAATTCCCATTTTCGCTTGCCCAAACAAAAAAATAAGCAAAACATGGATCTGCTTTCTGTTTCTGCTATACTTTGGTCCATAGATAAATAACATAGGTGAAAACGCATCTCCCAAAACTGTACACCATTCTTCTAATTGAGAAAATAAAGGCACAAGCCTCCCACATTGAAAAAATAAATGAAAGACAGTTTCAGTCATCCCACAAAAAGGACATCCCTCCTGAACCTGGGGATCGAGGTGTGCTCTGTATCTGTTTGTAGCTATTAACCCATGCATAACTCTCCACTGAAGGTCTCCAGACCTTTTCTCAATGGGAGGCTTGTACAAGGCCCTCCAGCAACCCCTCAGGGAAGAGCCTGATCCGAATAGCTCTTGCTATTTAATTTAGAGGTCTTTAGAATCGCATGGAAAGACAGTACGTCACGTTACAAAAAGGCCCTAAAAGAGGCCAGGGCTGAGCACCTCCGCAAACTAATAGAAAATAACCAAAACAATCCTAGGTTTTTATTTAACACCGTGGCTAGACTAACAAATAAACAGACGTCACCTGAACAAAATATTCCGTTACAGTTTAGTAGTAATGATTTCATGAAGTTCTTCACTGAGAAAATAGAAAGCATCAGAACCACAATTGTAAACGTTCAATCCTCAATCGCGCCTTATAAATCAGCCTCAATTATCACCCCGCAAGAACAATTACAGTGCTTTACAACTATAGAACAAAAAGAGTTAAATAAACTTATCACTTCATCTAAAACAACAACATGTTTATTAGATCCTATACCAACTAAACTATTGAAAGAAGTGTTACCTGTAGTGGAAGAGCCTCTCCTCAATATTATTAACTCGTCTTTAACTTTAGGTCATGTTCCAAGAACATTTAAACTGGCAGTTATAAAACCTCTCATTAAGAAACCACAATTAGATCCACATAATCTAGCAAATTATAGACCCATTTCAAATCTTCCTTTTATGTCTAAAATACTAGAAAAAGTTGTGTCCGCTCAACTGGGCTCTTTCTTGCAAGAAAATGACATCTATGAAAAGTTTCAGTCTGGGTTCAGGCCGCATCATAGCACTGAAACTGCGCTCGTTAAAATCACAAATGATTTACTTTTAGCTTCTGACCAAGGCTGTATCTTAATACTAGTTTTACTTGATCTTAGTGCTGCGTTCGATACTATAGATCATACAATACTCTTAGATCGACTACAAAATTATACTGGTGTTCAAGGACAAGCATTAAGCTGGTTCAGATCATACTTATCTGACCGCTACCATTTTGTCTATTTAAATGGAGAAAAATCGATCATAACTCCAGTAAACTATGGAGTGCCGCAGGGATCTGTGTTAGGCCCTCTATTATTCTCAATATATATGATGCCACTTGGAAATATTATAAGGAAATATGGAATTAGTTTCCATTGTTATGCTGATGACACTCAAATCTATATTTCATCACGGCCAGATGAAAACGCTAAATTATCCAAATTGACAGAGTGTGTTAAAGATATAAAAGATTGGATGACGCGCAATTTTCTTTTATTAAATCCAGACAAGACAGAGGTAATACTTATCGGTTCAAAAAAACGCCCACAAAACCTCTCACAATACAACTTTAACATAGTAGGGTGTCCTGTTACTTCATCCTCTACAGTAAAAGACCTGGGTGTTATATTAGGCTGCAACCTGTCTTTTGATAATCATGTTTCATATGTTACAAGAACAGCCTTTTTCCACCTTAGAAATATTGCTAAGCTACGTAATATGCTATCAGTTTCTGATGCAGAAAAGCTAGTTCATGCATTCATGAGCTCGAGACTAGATTACTGTAATGCGTTATTAGCTGGTTGTCCTGCATCCTCAATAAACAAGCTACAGTTAGTCCAAAATGCAGCCGCTAGAGTTCTTACTAGATCAAGAAAATATGATCATATAACACCAATTTTATCATCACTACATTGGTTACCTATAAAGTTCCGTATTAATTACAAGGTATTGCTACTGACTTATAAAGCCCTAAACGGCTTAGCTCCAGTTTATTTAACGGATCTTCTATCGCCCTATAATCCATCGCGCTCTTTAAGATCACTAAATTCGAGGCTTTTGGTCATACCTAGGATATCCAGATCCACCAAAGGAGGGAGAGCATTTTCACATTTAGCTCCAAAACTCTGGAATAGTCTTCCTGATACTGTTCGTTGCTCAGACTCGCTCTCCCAGTTTAAAACTAGATTAAAGACGCATCTCTTCAGCCAGGCATTCATATAATATTTTAATCTTACAGTTAAATCCGGTCTCTACTTCATAAACGCCAGAGGAGAACTGGCCCCCGACTGAGCCTGGGTTCTCCCAAGTTTTTTTTTTCATTAGGTCACTTGATGGAGTTTTTCGGTTCCTTGCCACTGTTGCCTTTGGCTTGCTCAGTTGGGGATATTGGGGATATTTAATTTAATTTAATTTAATTAATCAATCAACAATACTATTGATCAGCATTACCAAACGTGGATGTTTTCCACTAGAAACAAACATTGATGTATTATTTTAATTTAATACTGTGAAGCTGCTTTGATACAATCTGTGTTGTGAAAAGCGCTATATAAATAAACTTGACTTGACTTGACTTGCCATTTTGACTCTTTAACTCCTCCTAAAGAGTGACAGTGTGTGACTTTTACACATGTGACGTACAGTGCTTCTTCTCAGTTTTACTGAAACGGTCCAGTACAGGTGTCTTGAAGGTCAACAAAGACCCCTCCTTTTCTTCAAAAATACCCACAGCCGGAATTATTCTTAGTTCAGGAAAAGTTAAATCCATATCTTCATTAGTTGTTTCCACACTTGATCTAAATTCCGTCGATAGGCTCTCAAGAATTTCATTTAACAGTCTTTGTGTCCGAATTGATCTTATTCCAATCTTGGAGGCTAGCATTTCAGGAGACATCCATCCATCTGAAGTTATTAAATGTATAATCTTTACAACTCCTGCAGCCTTTAGAAGATTCCTCATCGCTGGTGATTTTAAAATCGCTGAGTCCACTATAGTTGTAACGATAACCAGCTGGAGTGCCCTCGAGAGCCACCAGAGGGCGCTCCACAATAGACTATGATCACTTCCTCACAAACTACATTTCCCATAACTCACTGCCCGGACTCATCAGCACTCATCTCATTCACCTGTCTTATCACCTTGTTTCACTCACACCATAAATACCTGGTTTTCACATTCACTCAGGGCGAAGTCTTGTTTTACTGTTACTACATTTCTGAGCGTTATTTACCCGTGTTTGATTCTTGTTTTGCTGACCTTGGACTGTTTCACCGTTTCCTTATCGTTTCTCTGCCTGGCCTGACTTGGATTGTTTATTGGACTCTGATTATTGCTGCCTGGCCTGACCTCTGCCTGTTATTTGGATATTCTCTGTGTTTCCTCCTTTGATCTGTTCGCTATTGATGACCCTGCCTGTACGACTACTCTGTAAATAAACTGCATTTGGATCTTCACCTTCGAGTCTCGGAGCCGTTGCGTAACAATAGTGTTGTGCATTAGGGGTTCCTCCCTTGACCAGAGACCTCCCTCATCCGTGATGTCTCTTGAGATATTAAAAGTCCTCCAGGCTTTGAACACTGAATGGTAAAAGGAAGTTAGTCCAGTCAAATCAACATTTTGAATGTCCAGGAGAAACAAATGTTTATCCAGCCCCATCCCTCCTGCTCTTCTAAGGAGGGCATAAGCTACTCCAGACCAGCTTACATCCACTCCGTAGAGGAATCTTTACTGTCTGTAGTCTGAAAGTCTTAATTCTGCTTTTTATATCCACTAGTCCTTGTCCACCTTCTTGTCTGGGCAGAAACAATGTTGATGCTTTTGTCCAGTGGTTACCTGACCAAAAAAGTCTGTTAAGCGTTTTTGGATTTTTTTCAACCAAATCTTCAGGAGGTTCCAGAATGTTCATTTTGTGCCATAGCGTTGAGGCTACAAGGTTGTTGCAGACCAGGGCTCTTCCCCTATAGGATAACTGTGGTAGCAGCCAATGCCAGCAAGACAACCGAGCACACACCTTCTCCACCAGGCCCTCCCAATTCTGTCTCTTGTAATCCTCCCGTCCTAAAAACACCCCCAAATATTTTAACCCAGATTTTCCACATTTTAAATTACCTGGGAGAGCTGGAGTATTGTGGTCTAAACCACACCACAGTGCATCCCTTTTTGCCCAGTTTACTTTTGCAGATGAGGTTTTACCATAACTTAATAAAATCTCTTTTAAAACCTGAACATCTTTAACATCCCTTAAAACAACAATAATATCATCCGCATGAGCTGAAACTTTTACATAATAATTAAAAATAGCACCTTGTACCTTCAAACCCATTAAACTCTCTCTTAGTTTACATAGAAGAGGTTCTATAGCTAAGCTATAAAGCTGACCAGAAAGTGGGCATCCTTGTCTGATACCCCTCTGTACCTTGACAGGGACACTCAGGCCTCCTGCAATCTTTACCATACATGTTGCATTATTGTACAACAACTTTATCATTTTTCTAAATTTCTCTCCAAACCCAAAAGCTTCTAATACTTTAAAAAGATATTGATGATCAACACGATCAAAAGCTTTCTCCTGATCAAGTGACAGTATTCCTACACTCACCTAAAGGATTATTAGGAACACCATCCTAATACTGTGTTTGACCCCTTTCGCCTTCAGAACTGCCTTAATTCAACGTGGCATTGATTCAACAAGGTGCTGAAAGTATTCTTTAGAAATGTTGGCCCATATTGATAGGATAGCATCTTGCAGTTGGGCCATTTTAGTACAGTGAACTCATTGTCATGTTCAAGAAACCAATTTGAAATGATTCGAGCTTTGTGACATGGTGCATTATCCTGCTGGAAGTAGCCATCAGAGGATGGGTACATGGTGGTCATAAAGGGATGGACATGGTCAGAAACAATGCTCAGGTAGGCCGTGGCATTTAAACGATGCCCAATTGGCACTAAGGGGCCTAAAGTGTGCCAAGAAAACATCCCCCACACCATTACACCACCACCACCAGCCTGCACAGTGGTAACAAGGCATGATGGATCCATGTTCTCATTCTGTTTACGCCAAAGTCTGACTCTACCATCTGAATGTCTCAACAGAAATCGAGACTCATCAGACCAGGCAACATTTTTCCCAGTGGTACCCGGTGGGGTCTTCTGCTGTTGTAGCCCATCCGCCTCAAGGTTGTGCGTGTTGTGGCTTCACAAATGCTTTGCTGCATACCTCGGTTGTAACGAGTGGTTATTTCAGTCAAAGTTGCTCTTCTATCAGCTTGAATCAGTCGGCCCATTCTCCTCTGACCTCTAGCATCAACAAGGCATTTTCGCCCACAGGACTGCCGCATACTGGATGGTTTTCCCTTTTCACACCATTACAATGGTTGTGCGTGAAAATCCCAGTAACTGAGCAGATTGTGAAATACTCAGACCGGCCCGTCTGGCACCAACAACCATGCCACGCTCAAAATTGCTTAAATCACCTTTCTTTCCCATTCTGACATTCAGTTTGGAGTTCAGGAGATTGTCTTGACCAGGACCACACCCCTAAATGCATTGAAGCAACTGCCATGTGATTAGATAATTGCATTAATGAGAAATTGAACAGTAGGGGTGGGCGGATCGATCCTGAAGTATCGATACTATCGATACTGACGTGGTATCGAAAAGGATCGATCCTCACATAAAAATATCGATCCAAATGTGTGTTTTTTTACCAGTAATTTTTTATTAATTTAGCGCACAATTCAGTGCGTAAAATAAGCTTCTAAGTGGAAAAATAAGCGAATGTTAGCGGATAATTGTGTAGGATAGAACTTTTTCTCCTAGTCATCTGGATACAAGACGAAACCAATCAATCACAGAGAGCGTTCGATGCTGGTGCTTCGCTGAACTCACAGGCCCAGTGCGTTTGGGAAACGAAGCCTTGCTTAGATGACAGAGAAACAATCGGGAGTTATTTCGCAATAAACAAACCAAAAGTGTACATAACGGTTCAAAACGTTGACATCAGTAAGATTTTTTTTAATGAAATTAATATTTTTATTCAACAAGGATTGATGCATTAAATTGATCAAAAGTGACAGTCAAGGGTTTTACACTGTTAAAAAAAAATCTACTTCATATAAATGCTGTTCTTTCAACTTTGTTCATCAAATAATTCTGCATAAAATGTATCATGGTTTCCACAAAAATATGAAACTGTTTTCAACATTGATAATAATAAGAAATGTTTCCTGAGCTGTAGGCTAAATCAGCATATTAAAATGAATTATCATCATGACTGGAGTAATGATGCCGAAAATTCAGCTTTGATCACATGAATAAATTACAGTTTACTATGACATAGAAAACAGATAGCTTATGTTAAATTGTAATATTACAGTTTTACTGTATTTTTGATCAAATAAATGCAGAAGAGTATTAAAAATCTTACAGACCCCAAACTTTTGAACAGTAGGCTAGTAGTAGGCTAGTAGTAGGCTAGTACTATAATTAGGGTAGTTTTGTAAAAGTCACTGACTACTTACAGGCGAGTTGAGAGCACAAATCACAAAATATTTAGTAGTCATGGAAACGTATTCAGATTTAGCATATTAATGATGCATTCACCTCATAAATCATGACACACTGCTCTAGCACAGGAAAGTGCATACAAGTTCAAGTGCATGCTTTTAAAATGAAAAAGTATTGGTATCGGATCGATACCGAAATTTGCAGTATCACCCACCACTATTGAACAGGTGTTCCTAATAATCCTTTAGGTGAGTGTATGTTGAAATAAATCAAAATAGCAAAAAAAGCCACAGAGTTTTGGATTATTTGAATATTTGAATATATAATTTCTCTTTCGTCAGGTGCTCAGGACGTCAGGAACGTCTCAATTCAGAGCGGACAGTCTATCATAATCAGAGCCGGATTAACGCAAAGGCAAACTAGGCACGTGCCTAGGGCCCGATTGGCGGGATGGGGCCCAGACAGAGAAAAAAAAAAAAAAAAAAAAAAAAGTACAAATGTCCTATCTACAATTTATTTCAATATTTATTAATTAACTAAAAATAGTGACGATGTTTATCTTAATCATAGACTGTTACATTACTGCAGTTAAACCAATTAATGTGTCCGTTACAAAGCGGGTGCCGGCTTCTGAAAGTATGTGTAACGAACGCATCCATCAGGTGCGCGAGGCAAAAGCCTAATAAGCAAACAAAGAAGCACAGCTCATAATGCAGGTGTGTGAGTTGTCGTCATCTATTTTGGAGTGATTGCAATGTATTCTAAATATAAACTTGTACTGTAGATCAGCGTCATTTCTGGAAAAATCATTCACCGCTTTATTACGAGTTTAAAAGAGCGCGAGCGTCATTAACGTGCCCAGACGCGACGCTTTGAATTTGCGCGTACAATGAATAACATCGCGTCGGGAGCTGACTAGTAAAAAAGCTATAAAATTAAAAGACAAGACGTCTGTATTCTAAGTTAAAAAGCCAATACACTACAACATTTTTAAATGTTTCAAATAGTCTAAAGGATCTCATATCTATGGGTCTATCTTCTAAATTCTGCTGATGATTAGATTCCTGACATTACGCCAATAATATCACTTTATATATTTTTTTCTGCTCAGTAGCGATCGTGTCTTTCTCTTCCACTTGATTTGTGTATAGCATATTTAAGGTGGCAATGCAATATAAAAGCACTTATGCTCATCTACTGAAGTGTGATTCTGGAACTGTGAATAAATTGAATAAAACAGCAAAAAAACAACAACAACAATAACATCTTCATTAAACAAAAAAGAGATTATCTTAGATAAAGTTTGATTAATATGTACATAGAGTACCGGTAAAAGTCTGGACCCATTACTATTTTTAATGTTTTTGAAAGAAGTTTATTATTATGCTCTACAAGCCAGCATTTATTTGATAAAAAAAACAGAAAAAAAAACAGGAATATTCAGCAAGGATGTGTTAAATATATAAAAAGTGATAGTGAAGACTTTTTTAAAACAACTTTTTAATAATCAAAAATCCTGAAAAAAAGTATCACAGGTTATAAAATAAATATTAAGCACCATTTCTAACATTTGATAATAAATCAGAATGATCACGTGGCACTAAATTCAGCTTTGCATCACAGAAATATAAAGTATAGTAAAATAGAAAACCATTATTTTAAATTTTAATAATATTTCACTATATTATTTTTCTGTATTTTTGATCAAATAAATCCAGGCTTGATGAGCATAAGAGACTTCTTTCAAAAACATTAAAAATAGTAATGTGTCCAAACTTATGTACTGTGTAAGTAAAAATATACTGATTTTAAAATTAAATGTTGTATAAATAAAAAGGTTAGGAATCATATTTGTTTCAAGTGTTTTTTTATTGGGGGTGGGGGGCCTCCAACATGAGTTTTGCCTAGGGCCTCCTAATGTCTAGAACCGGCTCTGATCATAATTCCTTGTTCATATAAACTGTGGAGTGATCGCGTCACGTCTTCAGATTGGAAAGTTCCAGTGATCTCTGGAGACTCCCGGAACATCCTAACGGTCCACATGGATGATGTCCGGGAGTCGGCTCGGTTCTCCTGTCCTGCTCGCATTCCTCCTGGAGCTGATGAACGGGAACACTTCTCCCTGGAGGTCACACCAGGTGAGACTCCCCGACACACACACACACACACACACACACACACACACACATACACACACATACACACACACACTCACTATCACACACACACTCCCACACACACACACACACACACACACACACTCACTAACACACACATACACACACACACTCACTAACACACACACTCACTCACACACACTCACACACACACCTTACTTTATTTCTCTGAACATCGGGGACAGGAGAGCTGTCAGTCAGTACATGTGAAACTAGTGTTACTTATTTGAAAAAGTAATGCTTTACTTTACTAGTTACTTAAAGATTAGTTAAAAAGTAATCTGATTACGTAGACTAAATGAAATAACTTGTAATGAGTTCCACACAACACTGAAAATGAGTATAAATAACATTATTATTGGCACTGGCACGCATCTGCTGAGTGAAGACTGATGTGTCCTCCAGACCCGAGGCTGTCTGTGGAGCGTCAGAGCGAGAGCGGGTCTGAGAACGGCAGTGTCACCGTCTCCTGCTTTCACCGCGGGGAAACTGCAGTCACGTGGTGTAAGTTTGCCGACCGCTGCGTGACGGGGCCGTCCGATACTTTAGACGGAGCCTCGGTCGAGATCAGACATGAAGAGAACCGCATGACTGTGAAGATGAGCAAACTGAGCATGAAGAACACGGGCTGGTACCTGTGCTCCACACCCCAGCTGCAGATGCCGGTTCACATCACTGTACATAACCATACAGAGGAGATCACCGCCCGCAAGAGGTGAGAACATACACACACACACACACACACACACATCCTCTCCGTCTTCTGCTTCAAACTCACATCATCCCTGTCATCAGAAATACTGTCTTCAATGTTAAGATTTCAATAAATTAACACACATTCACACTGATTTTTTTAGTGTAGTATTCTATTTAAAGGGGACCTATTATGCAAAATTCACTTTTGCATGCTGTTTGGACATAAATGTGTGTTGGCAGTGTGTGTACACAACCACCCAATAGTGATAAAAATCCACTCACTCCTTTTTTATTAATCCCCATAACTCATTAGCAGTGTCTCCCAACGACCTGTCTTCAGAATGCGGCTTTAGTGACGTCACTACAGCACAGGCCCCGCCCACGAGTGTTGACAGACACTGCGGTTTTAGCATAGCCCCGCCCTGATCGAGTTCACAGCGAGCATTGCTGCACTGATGAGAATGTCTCCCAAGCGTTGTAGGTGTTGTGTGGCTGGATGTATTAATCCACATAACTCTCTCTATTTACTCCCGCTGAAGACGAGGTGGAATTATTTGTTTTTAAAGAAAATGCTCCCTCAACTCTACCGAAATTCATTTATGTACTTGCACACTTATACTTGTTTATTTACTCTTACGGTGATTTTCTGGAGTAAAACTGACGCTTCATCTTTTGTGTGATGTACAATAAACTTTATTAAACTCATCAGTATATGTTTGATCATCACTCGGACCTGGTCCGAAACAGCAGACTTGTAGGCTATTAATAGTGGATACATACAAGCAGATGACAAATACGTTATAACCGTAATTAAACTATTAAACTATACCTGTTTCATCTCTATACAGCACTCTGACTCTGTAGGCATTATTGTCCGACTCCGGGTCGAAATGAACACCGTTACTGAGAGTTTCTGATATTACCATCCATAGGCGCAGATTTATATTTTCCTCCGTGGGTGCTCATGGGAGCACGCCCTTTAAAAAAAAAAAAAAAAATTGCATTTCAGAACCTTAGGAAATGGACAGCGGCCGACACGAACACTACACACACCTATTTACTTGATAATAAAGCCGTAAAGTAGGCTATCTTTCAACTCAGGACAGCGCCACTTCTCACAAATACAGACAGGATTGGAGATGAAAAGTTTAACTGACACGTAACCGTAAGCCTTTCACAACATTGTTTTCTTCAGTTTTCACTAGCTATTATTTTCTTCAACTCCTCAGCATCCATCTCGACTGCAAGCAGATCGCGCGCGCGGTTATGATTATGATGACTTTTTAAAAGTGAAAGTAGGCAGCCTATAGAGACTCCTGGGAGGGCGTGGGCTCAAGGCTCAAATAAAATGATGTGGATTTTAAATTATTTTATTAACTTGAAATACAGGCATATTTTTGTACTTGTGTTCCTAAAAATGTGCATATATTTTTACGTTTGCACGTGATTGTTTTAAACCCGTGTTTAGACCCGTGTTTCCCCCGTGACCGACCCGACCTGCACCCGTTTGAGTAAAATTTGCGGGTCACCCGTCGGGTACCCGAACCAGTGCAGGACTCTGTCACACAAGTCCACACAGTATAAATTTGATTTGTTGACTCACCATTGTGGTTAATTCTTCAGGAGGAACGTGTCTCTGCGTACAGAGCCGGGTCACTAAAGAGGCGTTTTCATCCGAGAAACGCTGTGATTGGTGGAAAGGATATGGAGCAGGCGACTGACAGCGACATAACCAATCACAGTGTGATAGACGCTTCACATAGCACCAACTGCAATGTTTAATTTTAAATGAATGTAGCCTACTGGCACACGTGGGTGCTCGGTATTTTCCGTGGGTGCTCGAGCCCCGGAGCACCCACGGTATCGGCGCCTATGTTACCATCATTCCGTGAGGTGATATTGTCCTGAGAGACTGAGCGCGAGCTCATGAAGCTCCGCCCCCTGTGCCGTGCAGCAGCAGCTCATTTGCATTTTAATGCAGGCGATCGGGGACAAAAGTCTTTAAACGAAACGTGTGAATTTTGACCGCATCAACACGCACTGTTTGTTCGCGTTAATGCAGCAATGTTTTACATGTTTCTTTTGTACGTGTAGACACGCACATTGTGCTCGTGTTAAGGCGTCAGTTATGGTCACGTTACTTTAGTACGTGTGACGACGCTCAGTTTTACCATGTTAAGACGACCAATTTGAACGTGTTTCTCAACGCGCACATTATAGCCATGTTCGAACTTGTAATATTTTTTTTAAAAGCAGACTTACTTTTAGATTTACCTTACTAGATTTACTTTTTTTTTTTACTGATATCGTAAATTAATAAATGTTACATTGTAAATTAAGTAAATGCTATATATTCCATATTATACATTATAATTTATTTATATGGGTTATGAAATGTTTAAGTTATTGGCCTATCATTTTCAAAAGTATATTACTTACACAGCATAGGCTATATTTATAACTGAACACACACACACACACACACACACACACACACACACACAGAGAGAGAACTTTATTCACTTTAACATAATAATGTTTTTGTAATTTGGTGTTCAACTCAAAACCTTTTATTATATTTTTTTGCGCCTAATTTGGAAACAAACGAAACATTCAAAATGTGTTTTTATATTTATAACATATGATACAGTTACAGTTCAATAAACAAGTAATTAATATTAAGTTAGATGAATGTTAGACACAGTATTGGCATTTTTTGTTCTATTTCAGCAGCGAAAATAGTTCCACAGCGTATCTCAAAGGAAAACTCAACTGTGTTTCATTACCGAGTGATTCAGTGTTTTGAACGAATCAGTTGAGTCAAAGATTCAATGAATTCCTATAAATTTACAACTGCCTCATCCCTGAATGAATCAACCGTTTGAATGAATCGTTTGAATAAATGACTCACTCATTAAGACGGTCGCCTGCTGCCTCCTACTGGCGGTTTATAAATATTATTTCCATGTACAAATAATATTTCTTATTTGTATATTCAAAAAATATTTTAAATAATATCATTACATTATTTAATGCAGTGTAATTTGGTTGGTAACCGCCCTTTAGCATCTTATTATTCTATTTTAATTTATTGATCAAATTTAAGAATTTTAAATGAAAGATGAAGCATATATTTAAAACGATGAAATAAAGATAAAAAGATTTGTACATTTTTACAAAGATTAAAATATCATAAATATGCCGGTTTATATATGTTAAAGCTGACTGAACAGTGATGAGAATACTGATTCGTAATATTATATTACGTATTTACACACACACACACACACAAAAATCTCATTTTTTTCCTGTTCAAACAAATGTTTTTACTCGGACAAGAATGACCGACCGAAGGACAAATGAAAAGGCTTAAAGGGATACTCCACTTTAAAATGAAAAGTCAGTCATCATATACTCACCCTCATGTTGTTTCAAACCTGTATGCATTTCTTTCTTCTGCTGAACGGAAAGGAAGATATTTAGAAGAATGACAGTAACCAGGCAGTTTCTGGGTCCCATTGACTTCCATAGTAGGAAAAAATATATACTGAATTATAATATTCTGAGCACCAAAAAGTGACAATTTAAACATGCTGTAAAAAATGATCTGTGGGGTATTTTGAGCTGAACCTTCACATACACACTCTGGGGACATCAGAGACTTATTTTACATCTTGTGAAAAGGGGCATAATACGGGACCTTTAATCGTTTATTTCATTATTTTAATTTTCGATTTTAGGATTGAATTTCTTGAGCTTTTCATCAACTCTAAACTAACCAGCTAAATAAACTAACTTATGAAACCATGCTTTAGTGCTTTAGTAGATATTGTTAATAATGTCGAAGCTGCTCTTTTTCATATGATCAGTGCAGGTTTCCAAATATAAAAGTAAAGTAAATCATATAATAGCTTGTTGCTTATGGTTGCTTTTTGGATACATGATATTCTCTTCATATCTGTGAATATTTGTCCAAATATCTGGAAATAACATCATATAGTTTTGGAAGGACGTGTGGGTGAGGAGATGATCACAGAACATTAAACTGTTCCTAACCATTTATGTCTATTTGAATTTGAGAACTTCCAGTCGTACATTTGTGGCTTTTTGTTTTTCGTTTTTGCAAAAATATTAGCATTGACATCATGCCATTTTCATGAATGTATGCAGTTATTCAGAAGCTGAAATATGTCTTTATTCTGTTGTACTGTAGGACGGCTGTTCTGTTTCTGTTGCCCGTGATCGTGGAGATCCTCCTGATCGTGATCATTTACTCAGGACTGAAACTGCTTACATTTCTAAAAGAAAGTGAGTTTCTCTGTGAATAAATAGATGAGGTCAAGGTTCTCTCAAACTCTCCCACGTAAATTAAACAGGACTTTAATAAAACGTTAGCACAGAAACATTATTTTTATATCGTTTATGGAAGATTTTTCCTGAAACATTTTATTTGGACGTTAATTTAACGTTTTTAAAATGTTGCTTTCACAACATTCAGAGATCGATGTTTGAAGAATAAAACAATGTAACGTTCCTTTAATGTTCACATAACCGAGAGTTTCTTTTTTAAACCACTTTAAACGCTGGATGTTTTGAACGTTCAGAGAAATAATGTTTTCATAACTTAGTAAATTTGTTCTTAAAACATTTTGTTGTTGTCTGGCAAACCATAGTGGACATGTCTTACAGGTTTATAGCCACAACTGTTTGAAATTGAACCTATTCTTTCAGGATTCTTGAAGCCTGTGGATCCAGTGGAGGAAGGCCAGTACGTGATGATGCACCGGAAACGATCCTCACACGTGAGTTCAGAAGCATCGCTTCTTCATCATCATCATCAACATCATCATCGCGTGTGTCTGTCTGCATCACACATTGATTAAGCATTAGTTTTGGACTCCTCCTGGGAAAAACTTTTGTACTACATTCAAAGGAACAACAGATCTTATGAGTGTCTGTTTGTGTGTTCTTGCAGACCCGAGTGTGCAGTGAAGAAGGTTACGAGATCATGGCTGAACTCACAGCAAACACTGAGGTACACCTACAGCTATACTATAGTGAAGCACCTCTGAAATACCTCAGTGCGTGCGTGCGTGCGTGCGTGTGTGCGTGCGTGCGTGTGTGTGCGTGCGTGCGTGCGTGCGTGTGTGTATGCGTGTGTGCGTGTGCGTGTGTGTGTGTGTGTGTGCGTGCGTGCGTGCGTGCGTGTGTGTGCGTGCGTGCGTGTGTGCGTGCGTGCGTGTGTGTGCGTGCGTGTGTGTATGCGTGTGTGCGTGTGCGTGTGTGTGTGTGTGTGTGTGTGTGCGTGCATGTGTGTGTGTGTGTGTTACAGCTACCTGCTTCTGGTCATAAATCCACCGGACCAACTTTGGTCAAAAAAAGTGATTTATAAATATAGTAAATACTTATAATATAAAATAATATAATATAATATATTTTCTGCATGTATATTTGTGTAATTTTTGTATTGGAAAGGAAAGAAAAAATGCTTTAAAATACTTATAAAATTGGTAATCTGATGTTTTGAATGACTGAGTGTTGTGTTTGTCTTCTAGTCAGATTATGTGAACATCAGGGGTCCGTTCTTCGTACGTCGCTAACTCACTTAGCTGGATTTGATTGTTGGCGATTTGGCATGATCTTGGATTGTTTGGTTCTTCAACGCTCATCCTGGACTTGCTGTCATAGCAACATGTGCGCAAGCTTAAACCTGCTCGGGAACAGGCTTATTTCATGTTAACAGGATTAGATCGCGGCTTCATAAGCGGAGCTGATACGGGAAGTCCAGCGCAGCGCGATAGTGCACTTTCTGAGATATATAGCCTATATTTTTTCTCGTGATTCGTGAGATTGTCGTTTTTTGTCGCTTTTAGGTTTAAAAAACAGTTTTAGGTTTTTTTGTGGCATTTCCAAGCCACTTAAGACCCAATGTTGTAAAGCAGTTTTTTTTTTTTTTTTTTAGGCTATCATAATTTTTTATGAAGATCATGCAATCATGACCATGCCGATTATAGATATGTCACTCAGGCTTCACTAACGTGATTGGTACCATAGACTATAGGCTAGACCATAGACTGCCATCAAGGCCTCAATGAAGGGGATTATGTGAACAGAAAGGGGATTCACAATGTAAATGTGCAGCCCAGTTACTATTGTGATTCTTAATATTTCAGATTAGTAATATTATATCAAATAAAAAAAGGCAGTTGACTAAAATCTTCCATAATCACAAATGTGAAAGCAAAATGGCCAGGATCTGTGCATGACTTAAGAATTTTCAGAGATTCACATTTATGCACATTATTTGAAAGTGGTAAGAAAAGTTCCACAATTAAATATCAAGCTCACTGTATTACATACACTTATTGATCCTAACAGAACTGCATTTTTCCATAGGTGATTATGACATGTTCCTGCAGACAGGTGTTTTATGACCCCATTCCCTGACCCAAACCAGTTACAATGCAGCTTTAGCCAGGACAAGGGCACACAATGAAATGAACTTCAGCTAACTAAAGGGAAGAGTTCAGTGTCTGAAAAGTCTGAGGGTTGCACACCTGACAGGGCCTGTGACATTGTTGCATGTGCCATATTACACAACATTGCCACAAAAAAAAACACTTTTCATTAAATGTTTAATAAAAGACAAATATGCTTAGTTCCTTGAGTTTTATTTCAATTGTTCTTTGTAAAGAAAAGCCAGTGGTCAAGTGCCTGCAACAAGAGATATTAGACACATGCCTCATGCAACAAATAAAAAGGAAAAAAAAAAAACCTGTAAAAAAACGGTATTATTCCGGCAGCTGGGGCGCCAGAAAATTACCGTAAAATAACGGCAAAAAACAATCACGTTAAAATACAGTAATTTTCCATAATTAAATAACAGATTATATCTTTAATATTACATTAAATCTTATGTAATTACTGGGATTTTTAATGTTTTAAAAAGTCATATACACCTTTAAAACAATTAAATACTGTAAATTTAAGGTTTTATAAAATTATTTTATATAATAATGCTGTCTATCTACAGTAATTTTCTTTTAATATAGTTTTTATGTGTAAAATAACAATGAAATTATGTATAAAAAATGCACACAAGTACATAAATTCAAATACAAATGTTTGTAAATTTACAGTTTTATTTTTTATTTGTACAGATCCAATTTCACAACATCTCTAATTACGTTCTTAATAATAGCAAATGTACAGTCAATTTCTTTTAAATTAACTAAATGTATGAGTACAAATTACCTGCATATTTAAAGTATTAGTAATTGAACAAACACTAAACATCAAGATAAGTGATTGATAGGAAATAGAAGCTTAGTATATAATTTAGAACATGTAAAAATATCCACAATAAAAAGCAATTACCGTATACCTTTACAGTATAACTTATTTTAACATTTACAATTACATTTTATCCAAAGTGACTAACCAATTAAGATAATAATTAAAGATAATAAAAAGCAACAAGTGCAGTGACAAGTCCCAGTTAGTCTAGTACAGTACACATAGAAAGGTGTTTTTTTTTTTTTTTGTAACAAAGATTTAGTATTATTGGGTGAAGTGTTTATGAAAAAGATGGATCTTTAGCAGTTTCTTGAAAATGTGTTGCGTTGCGCCGGTCATTCCACCACCAGGAAACAGTCCAGGTAAATGTCAGTGAAAGTGGTTTTGTGTCTCTTTGGGATGATGGCACCACAAGGCGCCGTTCACTTGCAGAGCACATGCTTCTGGAGACACACAGATCTGAAGTAGTGAGTTTAGGCATAGGGCTACCTTTAAAGACAACTCTTGCTGCAGCATCTGGATCAGTTGCAGAGGTTTGACTGACACTGGAAGAGCTGCCAGGAGGGCATTACAATAGCCCAGTCTGGATAGAACAAGAGAGTTGTGTAGCTCCGATAGGAAGGGCCTGATCCTCCTAATGATAAGGCAAATCAGCAGGATCACAGCAAGTATGTTTTGGCTGAAAGCTGAACCATAAGCAGTTCTGTCTTGGCAAGGCTGATTTAAAGGTGAAGGTCATTCATCCAGCAAGAATTTTCCATCAGGTAGGCTGAGATGCGAGCAGCAACCGTCAGATCATCTAGCTGGATTAAAAGATATGTGTCATTAAGATAGTAGTGATAGGAAAAGTCATGTTTCTAAATGACAGAGCCCCACTAAGCAAAGTGATGTCCGAAAGACGTCTTTTCAATGTCTTTGTTACAAAAATCAAAGGTTGAAATGCCGTCCACTGAGGAGCCAGAATGAAAGTTATGACGTCTTTTTTTGACGTGTTCTGCACGTCCGATATAGACGTTCATCGAACCTTCGTACAAGGTTAAAACTAGTTCAGATGTGGCCATTGTGGACATATTTCAACATCATTTATGGTCTCATTTAGACATAATTACTTTTATTATTGCTGTCAGATGATCTTAGTGAGAATGAACAGAGGTTTAGATGTTGATATTCGTTTAATTTGAAGTGTCACCATTGTGGCGATCCGTGTTTGCTTTAGTTGGGCTCTTGGTCCCCGTTCCTTTTATTTTAACTTTTCTTTGGCTGCTGTAACAGTGTGTTTGTGTAACACAATTGTTGTGGCAGAGAAAGCCTAGAAAAAGTTTGAGGTGTTATCAGTTCAATGTTGATGATGACATAATTATCACAAAATGGGCCTTTAATATTGTGTTTAAAGTTTTGTGTTTATATTTGCCGTTAATAACCACCAACCTTGTGGAACTGCATTATTGGTGAAGGTGTATTTATTTGAAGGTGTGTAAAAACAGAGACAATTTATATGAGACATGCCACTTCCTCAATCCTCAATACAACTATATAAGGAAAACCCGTAACGGCAAAGATGGCGGTTGTATGCACATGTCCCGCCCCTCCCGCTGGAAAGCCAATCATCTGCTTTTAACAGTCAGCAGCTGACCACTAAGGAGCGAATGTACAGTGACGTGACATAACTGCCATATTCAACCTGTGCTTGCGCGCTGTGGCTGGCGCTGAGCCAAAGACAGACGCGCTCAGCGCTTGTCATCTCTATCACAACTGTTCAGTGTTTTAACCACATAATGTTTATTTTAGGTTTCAGACATTTAAATACATATAATTGTTTAAGTGCTTGGCACAACACCGGCATTCTGGATAGAGACGTAAATGAAGTTTGGTGTCCTGAACGTGAACCCTTGCGCATGCGTAGTAAAGGTATAACCTGTGGGGAAAAAGGCATTTTAAACCTTATTTTGGGGCAAAGTCATCAAACTTTTCAGCGATTTTTATCATATGTTACTGCTGTTTCTATACATGCAGTTTTTATGTCCCAGTGACCAGTGAAAGTAAAGTTCTGACTCTCTGCCCATTCATTTAGATAGGAGCCTGGTCTTGTTAGTCCGAAATAGCTGCCCGGAGGCGTTGCCAAGATGGCGGCCGAGTGGCACGACTTGCCTAAAAGGACTTTGGTAAAAAGCATGTGCACATGATGTTTTGAGCAAGAGTATCATACAGTCACACACAGACATCAAGATTGTGCATATGATTTCCAACAATGGTGACAATTAAAAAAAAAGCTTCATGCTGCAATGCATGATGGGTAGCTTTCATAGTACAAAACTCATCCTTAATTCCCAAGCTTTTTTTAATTGTCACCGTTGTTGTGATTCATATCCGAAATCTTGATGTCTGTGTGTGACTGTATGATACTCTTGCTCAAAACACAATGTGCACATGCTTTTTACACACCTTCAAATAAATACACCTTCACCAATAATGCAGTTCCAAAAGGTTGGTGGTTATTAACGGCAAATATAAACACAAAACTTTAAACACAATATTAAAGGCCCATTTTGTGATAATTATGTCATCATCAACATTGAACTGATAACACCTCAAACTTTTTCTAGGCTTTCCCTGCCACAACAATTGTGTTACACAAACACACTGTTACAGCAGCCAAAGAAAAGTTAAAATAAAAGGAACGGGGACCAAGAGCCCAACTAAAGCAAACACGGATCGCCACAATGGTGACACTTCAAATTAAACGAATATCAACATCTAAACCTCTGTTCATTCTCACTAAGATCATCTGACAGCAATAGTCAAAGTAATTATGTCTAAATGAGACCATAAATGATGTTGAAATATGTCCACAATGGCCACATCTGAACTAGTTTTAACCTTGTACGAAGGTTCGATGAACGTCTATATCGGACGTGCAGAACACGTCAAAAAAAGACGTCATAACTTTCATTCTGGCTCCTCAGTGGACGGCATTTCAACGTCTGATTTTTGTAACAAAGACATTGAAAAGAAGTCTTTCGGACATAATTTTGCTTAGTGGGTAGTTAAAAAAAAAATAAAAAAATAAAGAAAGATGGGTGGAATCTAACACAATCGTAATCTTGCTGTAGCAAATCCAAACCTTGTGCATACTTTTAGTGCAATCATATGGAATCAGAAGACTGTTATGAACATATGGAATCAGAACCGTTATGATTTTTATGTTTTAATGAATTCTTCCCATACCTTGTTTGCCATGATCATCTGCTTTCCACGTGACCTGAAATCACACACACACACACAAGTTATTTTAAAACTCAGTATTAGATTTACACATGTCAGAATATGTTCCATTGGGACAATGCAAAAACTCAAATGACTATGATCTTGAAGCTGAGCTGGAAAGGCTAACAGTAATATTTTGAGCTGCCATGTGATTTTAGCTAAGTTACATTTATAGAAAGTAAAGTTAAATGAATATGATTTACTGTGACCTAGCTGCACACCTAGGTCCTAGGGGTTCATCATGTTGTATTCATATTCTAGTATTCCTGTTCTAGGCTTTCCTGTATCATCAACAAGTACCTTAAGTTACAGTATTTTGATTTCTTAACGGTCTTAATAAAGTTAGTCATGTTAACTATTACGAAATAAACAAAAGAAACACGGTAGGCCTATTTTTAGTAAAACTGTGGCTATTACAATGGTAAAAAATCAGCTAAAAACGTGTTTACTACAATTTTATTATAATAAAATAAAGTATTTTTTTAAGAGAAAAGTTTTCAGCTTCCAGACAGTGTTTCAAAATATCCCGCCATTTATTGATTTAATGTTACTGACTATCATAACGAAGATTTTATACACAATTATGGACTTTAATATGAATAACAAGTCTACTAAAGATTGTTTTAGGTCTTTAAGTTAATAAGTAGAGATGTGGGTTGGGTTCAACTGATCTTTCTTAACACAGATCGATAATTAAAAACGCATGCTGCATTTTCAGTGTTTTGCCCTGACCCAGTTATAACTGAACATCATTTAAGAATGCTAACGTTAGCATGGAAACTGTCTAACCACTTACACAAATGTAATATAAAATATCGTACACACAGTAGTATGAGACTCTTACCTCAGCCGTTGATCGGTCGGGATGAGGTCCGCTGTGACGACGAACCAGGCTCACTGAAAAAGGGCGCATTATTTCTGGACTGACTGACAGACTACAAACAACTAATATGTGTTCAGCGCTCCTGCTCACAGCTGGCTGCTTCTGTCGAATAATAGCTTTGAACCACTGTGATCACAATCCACGACTACTTCACGAGCGTAGACTGAAACTTCAAATCTCCCGCTTGCCCTTGACACAGATCGACGACAGAGACAGATCTGTAGCTAACTGTTGTGGGCGGGACTAGCAGCCAGCAACGAAACGTAATGGCGGATAATTTGAATCTGCGCGCGCGCGCGGGCACACACACACACACACACACACACACACACACATACATACAAACGCACACAAAGCCACGCAGATTTGGAAAAACGATTCATAAAAGACATAAAATATAGGCCTAAATGAAATTTTCGGGCAAATAGCCTACAAATGATGATCAAAATGAACATCTATTTGCAAGACAAAATTAAAAGACTATAAATAATTAAATAGGCTTGCCTAATGTGTGTACAAATCTTAAAACTCACTTTAACCCCCCACATGCTTAATAATCTTTAAGGAAAACATGTTTAGTGACTGCTGATTTCTGCAGTTATACCTTATTTTCTTTGTTTTCTAATTCCACAGAAATAATCTGTAAAATATTACTTAATTTTTTATGTAAAATTACACATAACCCTATAAAATTACAGAGAATTTCCTTTTAAAAACGTAAAATTAATGTAAAACCAAAATAAAAGCAATTACCTGTAAATTTAATAGTGGACCTTTAAATTACAACAAATATCTGTAAAATAACAGGTATTCACTGTATAATGACAAAACGACAAAATTCTGTTAAAAAATACAGACCGTTTCCTGTAAATTTACAGTTTTTTTTTACAGTAGGCCTGTGTCTCCTCTGTCTGCGCAGACTCTTCTGTAGGCCTTTCTGTAGATGTGGAATCCTGAACTTATATTTCAGCCATAAAGCATACAAGTATAAATGAAGTAAAGTTATTTATGCACTTGCAGGTAGGCTAGTTCCTCCATATGACAGTTATCTGAGAGGGGTTATTCAGTGCAATGGAAACAAATGGACATTACAAGGTCTTATACTTTCTTTCCTTTGGAGAGTTAGAAAATGTCCACTTACTGCACATGTTTCAGCCACCACTTTCTTGGGAACAGATACAAGTGTTGGTGTATTATGTAAAAGTGCACAAAAGAGGAAAACACAATGTCATTACAATGAACTACACTCGGAAAAAATGTGATCAATAATTCATGGCAAAATATTTTTACATTAACATAAGTTTATCAGTTTTCACTTTCACAAGTCAAAGCAATTCATCATTACTCAAGATTTAACAGTTGAAATGACTATACTGCCTTAATTTTAATGCAGCAAAAATTATTTTACAGTGTAGGTTACTAAGATCTTTTCTATTTGGTTGCTTTTATAAACAGAACAACATTTATTTAACAGTGCCTTTTATAAAAGAGACTATAATATAACTAAAAATTAAATAACTAATATTATTAAAAAAAAAAAAATTGTACTTCACTTTTATTTGTTCCCGTGTTCTAGTGTGGTGACTGACATTACAATGCACAAAGTAATTATGCAATTATTAAAATACAAAAATATAGGCTATTAAGTGATAAAAACATCTAACATGGCCACTTCTAACGGATTTAAATTGTCTGCTACTTTTTGCCAGCCCTCTCTCCTGGCTTTTGCAGACTTTGAGGTGTTCCCTGGCGTTAAAATTCCGAATAAACTTCGACTATTAGCTCTTGCTCTGCTGAGGAGAAAAACTGAGCCGCTCTTTGGCCACGCTGAGCAGCCAATAGCAGCGTTGCTGATCAATGTTTCTACTATCGATACATATCCCCTTTTAACCAGTGCGTGAACGCGCAATGATCTCAGATAACTCAATCCAGCGATACTAATCATATCCGGCAAGTGTGTTCGAAGAACCTAATTAGCCAGATCATGATTCGCACGATGATATCATCTTGGATGTGTCATTTGATCTCGGATGTAATAAGCAACGTACGAAGAACGGGCCCCAGGGAGACGTGGCTGTGAGTTTGTGTTTATTAATATCTCCTATTGGTCAGTAAATCAGTAGTTTCAGCATGAAAATCTGTTCCATTTATTCAAAGCTCTATTCATTAAACTAAATCCCCTGATCTTGTGAATTATTATTTAGAAGCTGAGGGAACTTCCGTTCAGAAGTTTGGGTTCGATCAGATGTTTTAATGTGTCTGCTCACCAAATCTGCATTTATTTGATCAGAAATACAGTAAAAACAGTGAAATATTATTCCAGTGTAAATCATCTGTTTTCTATGTGAATATACAGTAAAGTGTAATTTATTCCTGTGATCAAAGCTGAATGTTCAGCATCATTACTCCAGTCTTCAGTGTCACATGATCCTTCAGAAATCACTCTAATATGAGGATTTGATGCTCAACATACATTAATGATTATTATCAATGTCATATTTCTGTGGGAAGTGAGATACATTTTATTTGTCAGGATTCTTTGATGAACAGAAAGTTCAAAAGAACAGCACTGATTTGAAATAGAATCTTTTGTAACATTATAAATGTCTTTACTGTCAGTTTTGATCAATTTAATTAGTCCTTGATGAATAAAAAGTATATTTCTTGTGTGTATGTGTGTCTTGATTTTGTCTTGATTTGTGTTTTATGTCATTAGGCGACATCAGGAATGGAGGAATCGGCTGACTGACTGGAGTCTGAAGCCTCAGCAAGCCGGAGCGCTGTGTTCACTGTGGAGAGAAGGCAGGGACATGCTCCTGTGTCACTGCTGTAATGACAGGCTCAGTCCTCCAGGGGGCCTCAGAGACTTTCACCATCACCATCATCATCATCATCATCATCATCATCTTGCTGTTTGCTTTCGTGTGTGTGTGTGTGTGTGTGTGTGTGTGTCTTTTTAATAGGTGCTTCAACATGACTATGATTACCATAACTCTGTTTCTAGATAACAGTATTTTCACAGTTCATAAATAGTGCAATTTTATGGAAGCCCATTTCTGCCACATAAGAAAAAACATGCTTTTCTAAATCATAGCTATAAGATAAAAATCGAAATGATGACATACTAAGTCATATTTTTTGGATTAAAAGCCGAAATTATGACATAAATCAAAATTATGACTTAAAAGCCATAATTATCATAAAAAGTTATAATTATAACATAGAAAGACATAGTTGTTATCTTAGAATTTATTTTATTTTTATTTAAAATTATGACTTTGAAAAGACTTTAAAAGTATGTCATTAGTTGTCACACGTACCTGTACTCCTGGTGCCATGTACAACAAATGTAGAAAAAGTGTGCGTCTGTTCTGCAGTCGCGGTGTGTTCAGCTCCGCTAATAAACCCTTCATCAAAGGTTAATTACAACATGCTTTTAGAAGCATCGCAATCATGTCTGATGAGCGCGCGATCGCAGTGGCCAATCACAGGTGCTCAGAATCCACTAAACCAATGAAAATGCACAAAGGGTAAACACAATGTAAATTTATTTTACATTTAAGACAGCTTTTGTTATTATAACGGGAGTTTTTGCGAGAGTGAGTGCAGTGAGCTTGTGCTTTAGAGACTGACAGGAGCCGTTCAGTCCTTCTTAAACGCAGTCAAACACGCGATTGGTAAACACGATTCATCGATAGCGTAATTCTGACCCTTCCGCCTTGCCATATCTCACGCACGACACACGATGCTTAAAGGGTAAGTAAACCATAGACATCATATGTAATATCTATGAACTACACCCCTGGTCAGAGCCTGACTCCACCCACTGGCAATATGTGAAAAATGCTGGAAAAGTGCGGAGATAGAGGAGACGAGCCGAGGGCGGGGCTGAGGGCGGGGCTTAGGGCGGGGCTGAGCGGGGGGGGGGTGCACCTGAGACCCGCTGTCAGACTCTAAAATGGAGAGTGACTCACAGGGTCGCGAGACGACGTAAAGTACATGCATCTGATGAGTTTATCGAGCTGATGTCAATAGCGCTCTCTGTGGGCATATTCATATTTTGCCGCTAAGTGGAAAAATCCAGCAAAATGCGCCGACGCGTTTGTCGACCCCAGAGGATTAACTTTAGCCTAACCAGAAATTGTGATTAAAATATATATGATCACTCACCTCAAGACGCCGCTGCGTAGGCGGAGTCCGTGCAGGAGGAGCCCATGTCCACCTCTATCGCGCTGGAGAAGCAATCCCGCGTGAAATACAGGTTGCACACTCCAGCTCTAGGCGGGAACTCACGGTCTTCCAGGCCAAGAGCATGCAACCACTGGCGCCTGATTTCCAAGTCTGCTGGAAAGCTGCAGTCCACCAGCAACACTACACCTACGTCCCCTCCTGACCACTGTGCTAAACACAGATAAATCTACGCTAGCTCGTACCATGGTGAGCTGGAACCTGCTAACGTCACGCAGGACCAGAAACATCCAATAGGAAAATTCAACTGCAGTCGCCACCGTTCAGCCTGAAGAGGGCAGCACTCAGACGTCTTTACACCATATATTGTAGAATTAAAACACTTTATACCCAAATGTCAAAAAAGTTCCTCGAATCAATGAACAGCACTAATAAAGCCCCATTCTTACAGATCATTAACTAAAAAAAGTTGGTTTAGGGTTTAGTTACCCTTTAAATTAGAAACATTTCATCTCTCTAGACCTCGAGTGTGTTTTGTCGTTCCTCGGAGTCTCGAGTTTCTCTGTGATGATCAAGAAAGGCTTTTCTCTTGCTCTCTGTGTCAATCTCAATGCAAGTTTAGTTTCTCATGCTGCTCAAAATACGACAAAGTTTCTGGATTGACATCGTGTTTAGATGCTGATAACCAACGGACGACATAACTCCAACCTTTATGTCATTACATTGACTTTTAATATCATAATTCTGACTTTTCCAGAAGCATGATTACCAAAGCATGATTTCCCCCCCGAGGTGACAGAGATGGGCTTCCATACAATGAACATGTTGATTATGCCACACTTAAAAAAAAAATAAAAAAACCTGGTAAAGTCTGGCAGCTGAGACAGATTCTGCTATATTACAGGAGATATCTGTGAAACAATTTATTTTTATTTTTTTAAATGTATTTTATTGTATAATGACAAAACAGGAAAATTCAGTAAAAAATTACAGAACATTATAGCTGTAAAATATTTATTTCTAACAGTGCAGCAGTTAATGTTTAAGAATTTAATTAGATTAATTCTGAGAGCAGATATGCTTATCTCTCTATGAATGATGTATGATTATTGATTAAAGGGCCTATATGCGATTTTCTGAAATTTAAACTCGCGACTGACACCTGTGGCCAAAAAACGGAACTGCTCTTCCTTTCTGCTCGCTCTCGTACGTGCACACTACACAAGTCATCCGCTGCAAAGAAGTCAACATTATGTTTACAGAGGTGAGAACAGTCAAATACATATATTGTTTGAGAAACTAAGTTTGTTTGCTGACTAGCGGTGGTGGCAGAGTGATCTGAAACATTTAACATGAACGCGCTTGACGTCACATCCACAGACAGCGCGCGAAAAATCCGACAGAAAATAGGAAAAATAGGATACAGGCTTATAGGTGCACCCACTGTGAGCGGACAAGGTGTCAGTATGCTCATCAGGAGATGTTTGAGTCATAAATGGTAAAAAAAAGGCTATTGTTACGTTTATTTTTGGGAAAAAGTTGCATATAGCCCCTTTAATGCTGATAAACTTTGACATTTTATGAAGAAAATGTGAGTGGCAATAACAATTTTCCCATTATTGTGAATGTCAGAAACTTTCTTTCCTACCTTTGTGAAAAACTAATTGTTTGAAATGTGAAGTTTAGTGTATACTTTTTTAAAAAACTGTACTTGCTGAAAATAAATTAATAAATTAACTGATTTCTGACGTCACAAACTACCTTGTAACCAATCAGATCAACGTGTGATCGTCAACCAGTGGATCTCTGAGCTGAGTGAGTGAGTGGAGGCGGGGCTCATTTGCATATTCATAGAACCGCGCATACTAAATGAGGCAAGGGAAAAACATTTAAATATGTCATTTTGGTGATCAAAGATGAGTTTTAAGGGATACAGTTATTGAGTACAGGGGGACTTTAATACTTTTAAAAAGTGCACTTTGTAATAAAGTAAAAGTTTATTTTGAAGTACATTTTACATTAAGTTTTTGTCATGCATTACAGAAGTGCACCTATTCTGATGTGTTTGCACATCCAATGCACTTGATTTTAATGAATAAAACTGCATTTGGCATTTAAATAAAAAAAAAAATGATAAATGGTTTAAATGCTCCATAGTTCACATCTGTAGTCATCATGTCAAAAGCAAACCGGTTCAGCTCAACACATCATGTTGATCACGGAGAGCTGATCCCAGATCAGCCTATCAGAGCCTGTGATTTGCATTGGGTCACATGATTAGGCTCTTGATATCAGAGAATGTGGGAAAGAAGTGCAGGTGTCCGACAGCACTGTGAGTGACAGCTGGCTCTATTCCACCGGGAGCGCTCTCTCTCTCTCATTATTCCTTCTCCATTCATCCCTCCTTCCGTTTCTTTATTCCCAGCATCGGCCATAGACTCAGTCTTCTCTCTTTCTCTCTCTCTCCCTTCCTCTCTCTCTCTCTCTCTCTCTCTCTCTCTCTCTCTCTCTCTCTCTCTCTCAAATAGTTTTCTTTCTAATAGTAGTTGAATTGCTGTTTTATCGTCCTGTAATGTTTGTACTAACACAGTCTGTGTTCCATGTTTGTGTTGAATGTTCCAGGCTAGTGCCACTGTTTACCTTATTGGAAAGAATTCTTGAAGCCTAGGTTTTTGTTTTAACAAGACATTCTTTATTTACGGGTGCAAGTATTCGGAAACACACAGAGAGCCGTGTACCGTGGTGAATGTTGTAGCTGGACACGCTAAATGAGCCGTTTGCGGCAGAATGGCAGCGGAGGGGAATAACATGAGCACTGGAGATGTTTACTGGTTGAACTGGAGATGTTTACTGGTTGAACTGGAGATGTTTACTGGTTGAATCGAGAATCAGAGTGGAACACAAATTCTATCAAATCACAAAAAACTTTCTTGAATTTGAGTTTAAATGGTGTGTGAATGGTGCTTTATTTTCAATATGTGAAGTTGAAACTATAGTGTTTGATTGAGTTGTTTTTCGCATGTGCACATTGCAGCATGGGTGAAATATATTGTATTTTAGTGGTTTTAGTACATGTTTTAAAGGGATCCACCTAGGGTTTTGAACCTTGGTTGAACATTATTAAAGTTAGAGCTTATTTAGAGATATCAGCCGGATGGTTTAGTGCAGGCGCTAACAGATCCAAGGTTGTATCTCGTAAATTAACGACAGTTATTAACGGTGTAACGACGCCCAGTTCCAGGAATGCACTAATATTTTGTTGGTAGTACCAGTTTATAACAATTGTTAGTTAACACTAAGTTGTCAACACTTAGGAAAAAATAATAATTCGTCGTTACACTACATCCTTACGCATCGCATCTATACATCTATACTACATCTATACGCATTTTCTCAACTCAGTGAAGTGACGTTGACGTCCGGGGGGTTTGGCTCGAGGTCATGGTGCAAACGACCCTTGGTGGATTTTACTCCGAACCCTCCCTTTAATAAAGAGTTGTAAAGTCTCTCTCTCTCTCTCTCTCTCTCTCTCTCTCTCTCTCTCTCTCTCTCTCTCTCTCTCTCTCTCTCTCTCTCTCTCTCTCTCCCCTCCCCCCCTCTCTCTTTCTCTCACACATACTCACTCACTACTCTCTCACACGCACACTCTCCCCCCCCCTCTCTCACACACACACACTCACTCTCTCTCTCTCTCCCCCTCCCCCGTCTCCCCCCCCCCCCCCCGTCTCCCCCCCCCCCCCCCCCCCCTCCCCCCCTCTCTCTCTCTCTCTCTCTCTCTCAGTGATGATGGATGATGCACAGATGGCTCGGGGCAGGGATCAGGATCTACCTGTGTGGACAGCTGGTGACGTCCCATTAGCAGTTAAAGAGAGCCTCCACTGTCACCTGAGCACCGGGACGCTGGCCGACTCTGAGCAGCCATCAGGAGGAGACTCGTGCTTCTCGTTCTGTCTGCAAACAGTGTGTGGACTGCAGGATCAGAGCGATGCGAGCCTCCAAGTGGAACAGAGCTTCAGACAGAAAAGAATGTAGGGCGGGGCTTGGCTCTGTGTGTCGGTTGTTGATTGGACTTTCTAAATGCATCGTACTTTCAGGCTGTCTGCTGATCGCTGATCGATTGCTCCTGTCTGCCTCGCTGCCTGCTGTGAGTGTGTTTGCTTCGGTGCTGTAAGCTCCGTCTTAGCCTCGTATTTCCATCATTTACTACAATTTCTAGTTGTTTATACTACTACTAAATACAGCTTACCCAACATCTCAGATTGACCTGACATCGCTAGCTTCCGTTACTACTAGCACAACACACTAGTAATTCGCTAGCCTGTTAACGCGCCACCCGTGTGCTCAGCTATTTTTATTTATTTATTTTTCTCTCGTGCTCGCGCCTTTGAGTTCATAAAAGCTCAGGTGAGTAAGAATCACTCAACAAACACGGTGAGTAATGTCTTGTCCTTTTATTGTCACTTGCACTTCATGTCACATGTTTAGCATAGCCTTCTCTCTTGGCAATATAGGATTTATATGTGATAAATGCAAGGAGACAGTTAGGCTGACAGAGAAGATTTCAGAACTAGAAACACGCATCCAAACTTTAATTGAGGATAGTAAGAGTGCTAGAGCTTTAGATGCTTTGGATGCGCCTAGCATAGTGAACTCTTTACATGATTCGGTTCCAGCTGAATAATGGCGCTTTTACACTGCATGGTACGGCTCGGTTCGGCTCGGTACGGTTCGACTCGGCGCGGAACGGTTCGGCTCGCTTCGCTTTTCCACTGCGTGGTACGACTCGACTCGTTACGGCACGGTTCGCTTTAGCTCGTTTGTTTTTCCACTGCAGTTAGTACCGCTTCAAAGTGGGTGGGACTGATCGTTATATAGTTGCCGTCTCTACTGGTTGTATCTCTCTATTAGTGTTACTCGATCTTAGTGCTGCATTTGACACCATCGACCACAACATTCTTTTAAATAGACTCGAAAATTATGTTGGCATTAGTGGAAATGCACTAGCATGGTTTAAATCATCCTAATCTGACCGTTATCAGTTTGTAGCAGTAAATGAAGAGATGTCTCATCGATCACAAGTTCAGTATGGCGTACCACAAGGCTCAGTACTAGGACCGCTGCTGTTCACTCTGTACATGCTACACACACACACACACACACACACACACACACACACACACACACTCACTCTGTACATGCTACCCTTAGGAGATATCATTAGGAAACATGGCATTAGCTTTCACTGTTATGCCGATGATACTCAGCTCTATATTTCTTCAAAACCTAACGAAACTTACCAATTCACAAAATTAACGGAATGCATAGCGGATATAAAAAATTGGATGACTTGTAATTTCCTACTTCTAAATTCTGAAAAAACAAAGATTCTAATTATTGGACAAAAAACTTCCTCACGTAATAATCTAGAATACTGTCTAACACTCGATGGCTGCTCTGTTAAGTCTTCGTCGTCGGTTAGGAACCTGGGTGTGTGTGTGTGTGTGTGTGTGTGTGTGTGTGTGTGTGGGTGTGCTCTTTGATACCAATCTTTCATTTGAAAGTCACGTGTCTAGTATCTGTAAAACCGCATTTTTCCATCTTAAAAATATATCTAAATTACGCCATATGCTCTCATTGAGAAATGCGGAACAGTTAGTTCATGCGTTCATGACCTCAAGGCTAGATTATTGTAATGCTCTACTGGGTGGTTGCCCTGCACGCTTAATAAACAAACTAGAGCTGGTCCAAAACGCAGCAGCTCGAGTTCTTACCAGAACCAGGAAGTATGACCATATTAGCCCGGTTCTGTCAACACTGCACTGGCTCCCTATTAAACATCGCATACATTTTAAAATATTGCTGATTACTTACAAAGCACTAAATGGTTTAGCTCTGCAGTACTTGAGCGAGCTCTTAACGCATTATAGTCCGTCACGTCTATTACGATCTCAAAATTCCGGCCAGTTGATAATACCTAGAATATCTAAATTGACTGCCGGCGGTAGATCCTTTTCCTATTTAGCACCAAAACTCTGGAACAGTCTTCCTACCATTGTCCGGGAAGCAGACACACTCTGTCAGTTCAAAGCTAGACTAAAGACACATCTCTTTGACCTAGAATACACATAACACATTATAGACTTCTATAATTTAATGTTAGGCTGCATAGATTAGGTCAGCCGGAACCGGGAACACTTCCCATAAATCCTGATGTACTCGTTACATCATGAGAAGAATGGCATCTACGCTAATTTTAGTGTCTGTGTTTATCCCAAGGTTTTCCCGCAGCCTGCCGGATCCAGGCCGTATCCAGATCTGACGAAGGACCTTCGCCTGGACCGATGACAACGCAGTGCTGAAGTGCCAACTAGTCTCTCCCTATGGAGGATCCCTTTACCACTCTACAGATAAAGCGTTGTCGGGAAACTCAATTCGCATATCTACCCCGAATTGATAAAATAAAATAAAATTCTGTATCAAAAATTATAAGGAAACACCAGTAATTTGTTTAGGCTTGGCTTGTAGGGAATTACAAACCTGCGTACATATATTCAAACGCACATAACTATAGAACCCATTCTAAATGCGCATGTGAACACCATCAGCGTTTCTCACAGGTTCGCGTTTAAAGACTGTGTAGAGGGAATGGTGTCGTCTTAGCGGCCCTTAATTTAATAACAAATGATCGTTGCGACGGAAGCGAATCAATCATAACTAACCTTAGCTGTAAAATAACTTTATTAAAGAACCGCTATAAAGCCAAAACAATCTCTGTTACCTTAAATTATACGTTTATCTCTGTAAAGCTGCTTTGAAACAATCTACATTGTTAAAAGCGCCATATAAATGAAGATGACTTGACTTGACTTGGATGTTTGAGATGTGGGCGTGGTGTGTATGCAGATGAGCTTGCAGGGGTGGAGCTTAAGTGCACTAAATGATTGGAGGAATCCTGCATACATCACCAGAGAGAAGACTGACCAGTGAGTAGAGTTGAAACATATGCATCATTCACAATACACTCTGAAAAACACTTGGTTAAAAACAACCCAAGGGCTGGGTAAATATAGGACAGAACACACGTTGGGTTCATTTCACCCAGCATAATGGGTTGATTCATTTCTACTATAGTACTAGCTTTTTATTATTTTACTTCATACATTAATTCATCTTTACAGATTAACTTAAATCCTCTAAATTAAATAATAATAATACTCCACACAACCACTGGTTTGTATGATAATTCCTTTATTGACATATTTCAAAAGGCTCAACCCATGATTAGGGTAAGTTTTTTTAGAGTGTAATAACTTGAATTTTGAAAATAGTGTATATTAATAATTGAATGCTGACTTGAAAGAACACACTGTTTCCTCAACGACTCGCACAGTTTGAGGTTTCGTTCACATCCGAACACTGCTGGACGAGTTACGCGTAACAGTTTAATCAGTTCAGCCTTGAAAATAATTAAAACTGGAAGACTATAACAGGCCTGAGATGAATTCATCTTAACATAACTCTCCTCCCTGAAAAACACCACTGCCCCGATGAGAGTGTGTTCTAGAAAGACTGAAATAACAGTAATTAAGGATGAATGGTGTGTGACCCTCAGCAGCGGGTGAGACGCGAGGGAGCCGTGAGTGTGTGTGTGTGTGTGTGTGTGTGTCCACAGGCCTGATTCATCTGCTCGTCTCGTCTCGTTCCTCTTTCACGTGTCTGAATCCTCCAGAAAACAGAAGTTCCTCCGCTGGGAGAGACAGAAGACACTGGAC
>NC_138242.1:965000-967500 GCF_964197995.2 Scardinius erythrophthalmus
TCTCACGGCCTATTTGTTTACCTGATTAAGTATGATTAATTGAATTTAATTATGAGTTAAATAATAATTTTTCAGTAGTAACAATAACAGAATACATGGCAGAAATCTGTGGTTACCATTCATGTTATGAACCATGGTAAATTTCCAGTTACTATAGTATTACAGACTGAAGCCATGGCTAATTGTAATCAAACATACATTTAAAAATACGTCACCATTCATAAAAAATAAAATAATAATAATAATAAATACAATGTTTTGATTGACTGTATACCTTGACTTCCATATTCATAGTATTACATGATTACTCCAACACTGAAAACATGATAACCTCTACATTAACTGGTTAACATTGTTAAGTCAACCTAAGAAATTAATTCATACCAACAAAATTCATTTTTATGGGTTAAATAAAGTATAAGCAGTCGGTTACCATTTTTTACAGTATGCTATATATATATATATAGATAGATATATATATATATATAGATAGATAGACTAAAAACTTAGTGGATGTCGTGAGTTTGACTTTCAGTCAGAGATTATAATTCCAGATGAAATCAGGAAAATCTGATTTACAATATTGTTTTCGTGCATGCAGAAGAGCATCGCCAGAACAGATCAGACAGAAAGAGCTGTGGAATGTGTTCTTATGCAACCAGACCAGACAGAGAGAGAGAGAGAGAGAGAGAGAGAGAGAGAGAGAGAGAGAGAGAGAGAGAGAGAGACACACACATACACACACACACACACACACTTCAGGGCGGGATCGGTGTCGGTTCGTCCCAGCCAATGATCAGACGTGTTTCTCTTCCCCCTTTCCCCCTGTTTCTCCCAGTCCTCCGGCAGCTCAGTCTGCCTGAACGCCTCGAGTCTCGCAGAAGAAGAGTGAGGATGAGGAGGATGATGATGATGATGATGAGGAGGATGAGGATGATGATGGATGCAGTGCCGTGTCGTCTGGTGTTTTTCGCCCTGCTCTTCGGAGCCCGGCTCCCGCACACAGAAGGTAGGATCCCGGGGAACGAGGGCTCTGGTTCTGGGCATCGGAGGGTCGCTCTTTGTTTGCAAGCAACTGCAACCCAAAGAGAGCGTGTGTGTGTGTGTGTGCGCGCGCGTGTGTGTGTGTGTCTGTGTTTCTGCAAAGATGGCGCAGGTCAGAGAGAGAGAGAGAGAGAGAGAGAGAGAGAGAGAGAGAGAGAGAGAGAGAGAGAGATGCTGACTGCCAGTAGAAGCTCTTTTATTTCTTCGCGACTGAGAAGAAAAGGAGAGAAAGCGCAGAAAAGTCCACCATATCACACACACCTGATCGCGTTATAAGCTGAACTCGTTCACAGCGCGTGTGTTCAGATGAGTGACGTGTGATCAATGCGAGAGATGTTTTCATTCCAGTCTGATTACAGGCTGATTGTGTTATAGTTATCACTCTTTAAGATCACAGACCGTGACAAACACACACACACACGCTCACGTCTCATCTGCCTCGAGGCGTTGTATTTTCAGTAGAAACAGTCTTACCTATCGATTAAACGCATTTTATAAATACATTATGTAGTTGAAGTGTGACGTAGAATATCATAATTATCAGTTTGTTGTTCACACTAGTCGAAACTTATTTTGGTCGATAATAACCGTCAATCTGAAAGACAGCTCCCTTTTTATTTACTGTATACCCAATAAAAGATTGTTTTCCGTAGTTACTCAATTTAAATGTATTGATAAAACTTAAAAAACAAAGCATATTTACGTATTTCGCTAACAGCTGGATTGGGCTAACTATCCAGATAACAGATAGCTCTAAATGCTGGTAGCGCTTTTAAAGTTTAAAAAAATGTAATCTTTTGTCTCAGAATGTAACTTTAATGTATGTTGTTACATGTTTGGTATATTTAAAACGTTTCAATGTGTTCCGTCAACTCGTTTGACTTTTGTATTAGCCGTTAGCTGTTTGGCTAACTTGTTTCCATTAGTTCTTAGTTGGAAAACCGAAACAATTTACAAATACCAAAACAATTCTAGTGAACTTGTCAGCGATTGGTAATGACTACCCGATGTGTCTCCATTTGTATTTCTAATATAATTTAATGTTTAAAAATACTTTTTTAGTAATAATGAGTTATGTGCTGCTGTTTGAACTGACTGTTTTAAACATGTAAAGTGAGGGGAAACTCGATGAATCGCAGTAGAAATAATAAGGTAAACATAGAGGATGATGTCAGATGTTTTATAGACTGGAGATTGTAGACTGTCTCATTTGTGTCCTGTCTAACTGTACAGCTTTAATGGGTGTTACACAAAGAAAAAACTACCATAGTATTTCAATTTGCCATGGTATTATTTAGTGTACGAGGGTATTGCCTTTTGCATCACAGTACATTTTTGTAAGATTTTTTTTTAATGTACATGTATTGAATTTGAAGCATATTTCCACCACACAAGAAAAAAAAAAAGATTTTTGTTCAATAATTATGACATAAAAAACAGGGCTGCCAACTTTTGA
>NC_138242.1:972500-1022500 GCF_964197995.2 Scardinius erythrophthalmus
TCACGGGGCTGTTTACACGACACCGCTTTCAACTAAAAACGTAGAACTTTTGATGTGTTTTGGCCGTTCGTTTACACGACAGCGGCGTTTGGGGACGCCTGAAAACACACACTTACGAAAACGGGTTTCAAAGTGCAAGTTTTAGAAAACGGTGTCCATGTGAACAGCAGAGTCTCTGAAGACGATGACGTCATGCTCATGCGTATTACGTGTTCCGTGTGATCGCCATCTACTGGCCTGGCAGCAGAATACAACGTTTATAGTCGTTTTCGCGGATCTGTGTGAACGGGGATCGTTTTGACGATGGTGTCGTCTGTACGCGGAAAACTCAGAGGAAAAAGGTCTCAGACGTGTAAACGTACCCTGAGTGTTGCAACATTACAGTGTTCTACTGAAGCTTGTTTTCACCATGGAATACAAAAAAGATAATCAACTTTATATCTGAAAATTATGACTTTTTTCTGAATTGTGAGTTTATATCTCACAGCTCTGTGAAAAATTCAATTGTTGCAGTTACCTTTTGTATTATTTATTCCGTTGCAAATTTTGAGAAATTAATTAAAATGAATTTATTTGTGTTTTTTACCATTAACCATTTAAATACGTCAAATAAATCTCTTAAAGCAAACAAAGTGCGTCCAGTGATGGGAAGAACCGTCTCCGGATCCTGAAGTTCTGGGATCCCTGTCCTCTTTTCCAGCCGTGTGTTTTACAGCGTTCCCTCTCTGATCCAGGGGTGTGTCGAGGTGTGTGTCGAGATCCCGGTGTGTGTGGAGATCCCGGTGTGTGTGGAGATCCCGGTGTGTGTCGGGATCCCGGTGTGTGTCGGGATCCCGGTGTGTGTCAGGATCCCGGTGTGTGTCGAGATCCCGATGTGTGTGGAGATCCCGGTGTGTGTCGGGATCCCGGTGTGTGTCGTGTGTCGGGATCCCGGTGTGTGTCAGGATCCCGGTGTGTGTCGAGATCCCGATGTGTGTGGAGATCCCGGTGTGTGTCGGGATCCCGGTGTGTGTCGGGATCCCGGTGTGTGTCGGGATCCTGGTGTGGTGTGTGTCGGGATCCCGGTGTGTGTCGAGATCCCGGTGTGTGTCGGGATCCCGGTGTGTGTCGGGATCCCGGTGTGGTGTGTGTCGGGATCCCGGTGTGTGTGGAGATCCCGGTGTGTGTTGGGATCCCGGTGTGTGTCGAGATCCCGGTGTGTGTCGGGATCCCGGTGTGGTGTGTGTCGGGATCCCGGTGTGTGTTGGGATCCCGGTGTGTGTCGAGATCCCGGTGTGTGTCGGGATCCCGGTGTGTGTCGGGATCCCGGTGTGTGTCGGGATCCTGGTGTGGTGTGTGTCGGGATCCCGGTGTGTGTCGAGATCCCGGTGTGTGTCGAGATCCCGCTGTGTGTCGGGATCCCGGTGTGTGTCGAGATCCTGGTGTGTGTCGAGATCCTGGTGTGGTGTGTGTCGGGATCCCGGTGTGTGTCGAGATCCTGGTGTGTGTCGAGATCCTGGTGTGGTGTGTGTCGGGATCCCAGTGTGTGTCGAGATCCCGGTGTGTGTCGGGATCCCGGTGTGTGTTCTTCATGAAGAAAAGAGCGAGAGTGCCGGGTCTCGATAAAGAACGGTCCGTCATGTGCTCCGACACGCTAGCAGTTAGCCTCGCGCCGGACTGCCAGAGTGTGTGTGAGCTTGAGGAGAGCTTGTGTTTGGCGGATCGCTGCTCTCTCTCTCTCTGATTAGCGCGTCAGCTTCAGAACGCACTGGACTCCAGAAGCCCGGTTTGGAGTGTTGTGTCCTAGAAAACCTGTCTCCGGTTAGCACTAACTCGGGAACAATACGCCCACGGAGTGTGTTTCTCCTGACAGCCTAGCGCAGACGTCCCCTGAAACCTCTTGAACACACACATGCACACACTCTCTGATCGCCAGCTGATGGAACGAGGTCAGTGTCGGGAAAACACCAGTTCCCTCTCCTCTACTCACACTAGAGTTGTGCAGTTATCTCTCTTGTGTTTTCAGGCGTCAGACTCTATAAGAGAGCTGTCAGCGTCCCGGGAGCGTCTGTGCCGGAGTCGTGTGTTTCTTCACGTGTTCAACATGCTCATGAAGTGAAACACTCGCTGGGATTGTTGGGCTGTGTACGGTTTGGGGTTCAGGGTTGAGCTCTCTGTGGCCTGTGTGGAATATCAATTTTCAGAAGACTACCTTCAAAAACATGAATTGTTTTTAATAAATTGGGAATGAATTGGAACAGATGCTGTTTTGCTCCAGAAATAACCAGTAATCATCATAAAACTGGGTCCATATGACTCATGCAAGAAATATCAGAATTATTTCCCCTGAACTTGAACCTGAATTATGTGAGGAGTGGGCGGAGTTAAAGTGTGCTTTTGGCATGATGTGCTCTGATTGGTGGAGATTTCTCTGCAGAATCATGGGTAAAGTTTTGCTGTTGAAGTCCCCCTGTAGTCAATCATTTTATCCTGATAAAAATCATCTTTATCACCAAAATGACATATTTAAGCGTCCTTGAAAATATTTCTTCATTCCTTAAAATATCTTGAATGTAACTCGACACCCTCGCCTCATTTAGCATGCGCGGTTCTATGAATATGCAAATGAGCCCCGCCTCCACTCACTCACTCAGCTCAGAGATCCACTGGTTGACGATCACACGTCGATCTGATTGGTTACAAGGTAGTTTGTGACGTCAGAAACACCAGCGATTTCAAAGCGTGTTTTTGAGACTGTCTTTGGTTCACTGCAGTTTTAAGGAGGAAATACTCAGCAATGCTGTCGACTTATGAAGTTACACATGGTTTGTCTTAAAGAGTATTAAAAACACCATATAGACACATAAACAACATTCAAATCTGGATTTACACCACAGGGGGACTTTAAATGTGATTATTTAAAAATAAGTTGAAATCATTTGGGCGGATGGCTTGAACAGAAGCATTTAGCATAACCTCGTATTGCTGTCTTTCACAGTTTTATAATTTATAATCATTTCCCTTTGTAGAAAACGAAAGGGTTTTTTCCTTGCAGAACCTCCTGCTGTATTAAAGTTAAATAAAGTGTTTAATTACTGAAGTAGCGAGGCCAAATTGTTGAATGTTTCTGGTTATCTACAGGTAGACGGTAACCATACTTTGCATGAAAAGGCTTTTTTTCTGTCTTTAAGTTGGTAGTATTTCACTGCATTATGGTAGATGCTTTACCAGAGACAGAGGCACATAAATGCTCAGGATTAACAAATAGGCCTTTCCAGACAGATTGCTCTTCTGTTTGGTGCCACTAATGCTGCATAAATTACATGCTGCAGCTTTAAATACATTGGCTAATTTACTAATGCTTTCTGCTAATAATATCGCACCATTTTTAGTTCGGTTGAACACGTTTTACCATATTAAGATCCATTCCACAAACAGTCGGCTCTGAAAGTGCTGAAATAAATCTGCTATTGCATGTGAACCAGTTTTTCGAGCTGTTTTTGTCCTATAGATCTGGATTATCATGTATGGGCGAGCTGTCAGGCCCTTCCTCACCAATACTCTGATTCTTCATCAGTGTGCAGACAAAAGCACGTATAGCGTAAGGCTTATTGGGGGAGGTCAGGGGCGCCGGCTCCATCTGATCCGAACCCACATCTGTCGAGGACAAAAGGCAGGCGGTGAGGGGCGTCAGGGGTTAACTGACCTATGGAAATGACTTCAGGATCCCTTGTGTGGTGAGAAAGGGTTTCACTCCTCGACTCGGATGAGAAGGGGGAAGGGAATCTCGTGTGCGGATGCGTTCACATGTGACGTGTGTGTGTGTGTGTGTGTGTGTGTGATGTATGAGCCAGCGGGCGCAGGGATTGTGGTTGCCAGGGAACGGGGGGTAATTAATTCCACTGCACACGAAGGTGAGCGCGAGCGACTGGCTGTCTTTGATGAAGAGCCACAAGATGCGAAGCCTGTTTCCCCGTCTCTCCGGTTAAACCACTGGAGCAGCTCCGGGATCATTCATTTGTGCCACGCTTAGAGTCTAACATTCACTTTACAGTATCTGTGCACTCCCAAGCATTGACAGAATCACTTAAACTGCAGTCTTTCTCTTTTAGGAAAACAGCAAAAATATGGATGACTATATTGTCCTGAATCAGATCCACTCATGTCCCGCCCTCTTATACTACCTGTAAACCCTGAATCTATTTTACACCATACTAACCAGATGTGCCACAACACTTGATAAAAGATGTCACGCCCACTCCGCCCACACTCTCTTCTGATTGGCTGTGAGTTTTGATTGATTTGATTGTGCGTGTGCTTGCAAAGAGTCTCCATCCACACTCTCTTCTGATTGGCTGTGATTTTGGACTGATTTGGTTGTGAGTGCACTTGCAAAGAGACTCTGCCCACACTCTCTTATGATTGGCTGTGAGTTTTGATTGATTTGGTTGTGAGTGCACTTGCAGAGAGACTCCGCCCACACTCTCTTCTGATTGGCTGTGATTTTGGACTGATTTGGTTACGAGTGCAAGTTTGCAGAGAGACTCCGCCCACACTCTCTTCTGATTGGCTGTGATTTTGGACTGATTTGGTTGTGAGTGCAAGTTTGCAGAGAGACTCCGCCCACACTCTCTTCTGATTGGCTGTGATTTTGGACTAATTTGATTACGAGTGCAGTGCACTTGCAGAGAGACTCCGCCCACACTCTCTTCTGATTGGCTGTGATTTTGGACTGATTTGGTTACGAGTGCAGTGCACTTGCAGAGAGACTCCGCCCACACTCTCTTCTGATTGGCTGTGATTTTGGACTGATTTGGTTACGAGTGCAAGTTTGCAGAGAGACTCCGCCCACACTCTCTTCTGATTGGCTGTGATTTTGGACTAATTTGATTACGAGTGCAGTGCACTTGCAGAGAGACTCCGCCCACACTCTCTTCTGATTGGCTGTGATTTTGGACTGATTTGGTTACGAGTGCAGTGCACTTGCAGAGAGACTCCGCCCACACTCTCTTCTGATTGGCTGTGGTTTTGGACTGATTTGGTTGTGAGTGCTCTTGCAGAGAGACTCCGCCCACACTCTCTTCTGATTGGCTGTGATTTTGGACTGATTTGGTTACGAGTGCAGTGCACTTGCAGAGAGACTCCGCCCACACTCTCTTCTGATTGGCTGTGATTTTGGACTAATTTGGTTACGAGTGCAGTGGACTTGCAGAGAGACTCCGCCCACACTCTCTTCTGATTGGCTGAGAGTTTTGATTGATTTGGTTGTGAGTGCACTTGCAGAGAGACTCCGCCCACACTCTCTTCTGATTGGCTGAGATTTTTGATTGATTTGGTTGTGAGTGCTCTTGCAGAGAGACTCCGCCCACACTATCTTCTGATTGGCTGAGAGTTTCATTGATTTGGTTGTGAGTGCTCTTGCAGAGAGACTCCGCCCACACTCTCTTTTGATTGGCTGAGAGTTTTGATTGATTTGGTTGTGAGTGCTCTTGCAGAGAGACTCCGCCCACACTCTCTTCTGATTGGCTGTGAGTTTTATTGACTGTCGCATCTCATGTTGTCTGTGTGGACAAACAAATCGTTTATTGCTTGAATCGCACCGCATCACGTCGGGTTAGGACACAGTTTTAGAGTTATCTAAAGCAAACTTTAAAAACCTAACCTTTAAATTTGCTCTTATTACAGTATTTTAACTTATTTACCATAGAAATAGAAGGAAGCTGGCATAGCTTTATTACACCAGCCAACCAGCCTGTTCTACCTGCAACCAAGTGGTAGTTAACAAGTTATAAGCTTTATCTGAAATCACACCCTCGTTCACTATACCCTGCATTACTCGTTCACTATACCCTGCATTACTCGTTCACTATACCCTGCATTACTCGTTCACTATACCCTGCATTACTCGTTCACTACACCCTGCATTACTCGTTCACTACACCCTGCATTACTCGTTCACTATACCCTGCATTACTCGTTCACTATACCCTGCATTACTCGTTCACTATACCCTGCATTACTCGTTCACTACACCCTGCATTACTCGTTCACTATACCCTGCATTACTCGTTCACTACACCCTGCATTACTCGTTCACTATACCCTGCATTACTCGTTCACTATACCCTGCATTACTCGTTCACTATACCCTGCATTACTCGTTCACTATACCCTGCATTACTCGTTCACTACACCCTGCATTACTCGTTCACTATACCCTGCATTACTCATTCACTATACCCTGCATTACTCGTTCACTATACCCCGCATTACTCGTTCACTATACCCCGCATTACTCGTTCACTATACCCTGCATTACTCGTTCACTACACCCTGCATTACTCGTTCACTACACCCTGCATTACTCGTTCACTACACCCTGCATTACTCGTTCACTACACCCTGCATTACTCGTTCACTACACCCTGCATTACTCGTTCACTATACCCTGCATTACTCGTTCACTATACCCTGCATTACTCGTTCACTACACCCTGCATTACTCGTTCACTACACCCTGCATTACTCGTTCACTACACCCTGCATTACTCGTTCACTACACCCTGCATTACTCGTTCACTACACCCTGCATTACTCGTTCACTACACCCTGCATTACTCGTTCACTACACCCTGCATTACTCGTTCACTACACCCTGCATTACTCGTTCACTACACCCTGCATTACTCGTTCACTATACCCTGCATTACTCGTTCACTATACCCTGCATTACTCGTTCACTATACCCTGCATTACTCGTTCACTACACCCTGCATTACTCGTTCACTACACCCTGCATTACTCGTTCACTATACCCTGCATTACTCGTTCACTACACCCTGCATTACTCGTTCACTACACCCTGCATTACTCGTTCACTATACCCTGCATTACTCGTTCACTACACCCTGCATTACTCGTTCACTACACCCTGCATTACTCGTTCACTACACCCTGCATTACTCGTTCACTATACCCTGCATTACTCGTTCACTACACCCTGCATTACTCGTTCACTACACCCTGCATTACTCGTTCACTACACCCTGCATTACTCGTTCACTACACCCTGCATTACTCGTTCACTATACCCTGCATTACTCGTTCACTATACCCTGCATTACTCGTTCACTATACCCTGCATTACTCGTTCACTATACCCCGCATTACTCGTTCACTATACCCCGCATTACTCGTTCACTATACCCCGCATTACTCGTTCACTATACCCTGCATTACTCGTTCACTATACCCTGCATTACTCGTTCACTATACCCTGCATTACTCGTTCACTATACCCCGCATTACTCGTTCACTATACCCTGCATTACTCGTTCACTACACCCTGCATTACTCGTTCACTACACCCTGCATTACTCGTTCACTACACCCTGCATTACTCGTTCACTATACCCTGCATTACTCGTTCACTACACCCTGCATTACTCGTTCACTACACCCTGCATTACTCGTTCACTACACCCTGCATTACTCGTTCACTACACCCTGCATTACTCGTTCACTACACCCTGCATTACTCGTTCACTATACCCTGCATTACTCGTTCACTATACCCTGCATTACTCGTTCACTACACCCTGCATTACTCGTTCACTATACCCTGCATTACTCGTTCACTACACCCTGCATTACTCGTTCACTACACCCTGCATTACTCGTTCACTACACCCTGCATTACTCGTTCACTATACCCTGCATTACTCGTTCACTATACCCTGCATTACTCGTTCACTACACCCTGCATTACTCGTTCACTATACCCTGCATTACTCGTTCACTACACCCTGCATTACTCGTTCACTACACCCTGCATTACTCGTTCACTACACCCTGCATTACTCGTTCACTATACCCTGCATTACTCGTTCACTACACCCTGCATTACTCGTTCACTACACCCTGCATTACTCGTTCACTACACCCTGCATTACTCGTTCACTACACCCTGCATTACTCGTTCACTATACCCTGCATTACTCGTTCACTATACCCTGCATTACTCGTTCACTACACCCTGCATTACTCGTTCACTACACCCTGCATTACTCGTTCACTATACCCTGCATTACTCGTTCACTACACCCTGCATTACTCGTTCACTATACCCCGCATTACTCGTTCACTACACCCTGCATTACTCGTTCACTACACCCTGCATTACTCGTTCACTACACCCTGCATTACTCGTTCACTATACCCTGCATTACTCGTTCACTATACCCTGCATTACTCGTTCACTACACCCTGCATTACTCGTTCACTATACCCTGCATTACTCGTTCACTATACCCTGCATTACTCGTTCACTACACCCTGCATTACTCGTTCACTACACCCTGCATTACTCGTTCACTACACCCTGCATTACTCGTTCACTACACCCTGCATTACTCGTTCACTACACCCTGCATTACTCGTTCACTATACCCTGCATTACTCGTTCACTATACCCTGCATTACTCGTTCACTATACCCCGCATTACTCGTTCACTACACCCTGCATTACTCGTTCACTATACCCTGCATTACTCGTTCACTATACCCTGCATTACTCGTTCACTATACCCTGCATTACTCGTTCACTACACCCTGCATTACTCGTTCACTACACCCTGCATTACTCGTTCACTACACCCTGCATTACTCGTTCACTATACCCTGCATTACTCGTTCACTATACCCTGCATTACTCGTTCACTACACCCTGCATTACTCGTTCACTATACCCTGCATTACTCGTTCACTATACCCTGCATTACTCGTTCACTATACCCTGCATTACTCGTTCACTACACCCTGCATTACTCGTTCACTATACCCTGCATTACTCGTTCACTATACCCTGCATTACTCGTTCACTATACCCTGCATTACTCGTTCACTATACCCTGCATTACTCGTTCACTATACCCTGCATTACTCGTTCACTACACCCTGCATTACTCGTTCACTATACCCTGCATTACTCGTTCACTATACCCTGCATTACTCGTTCACTATACCCTGCATTACTCGTTCACTACACCCTGCATTACTCGTTCACTATACCCTGCATTACTCGTTCACTACACCCTGCATTACTCGTTCACTACACCCTGCATTACTCGTTCACTACACCCTGCATTACTCGTTCACTATACCCTGCATTACTCGTTCACTATACCCTGCATTACTCGTTCACTACACCCTGCATTACTCGTTCACTATACCCTGCATTACTCGTTCACTATACCCTGCATTACTCGTTCACTATACCCTGCATTACTCGTTCACTACACCCTGCATTACTCGTTCACTACACCCTGCATTACTCGTTCACTACACCCTGCATTACTCGTTCACTATACCCTGCATTACTCGTTCACTATACCCTGCATTACTCGTTCACTACACCCTGCATTACTCGTTCACTATACCCTGCATTACTCGTTCACTATACCCTGCATTACTCGTTCACTATACCCCGCATTACTCGTTCACTATACCCTGCATTACTCGTTCACTATACCCCTGCATTACTCGTTCACTATACCCTGCATTACTCGTTCACTACACCCTGCATTACTCGTTCACTATACCCTGCATTACTCGTTCACTATACCCTGCATTACTCGTTCACTATACCCTGCATTACTCGTTCACTATACCCTGCATTACTCGTTCACTACACCCTGCATTACTCGTTCACTACACCCTGCATTACTCGTTCACTATACCCTGCATTACTCGTTCACTATACCCTGCATTACTCGTTCACTATACCCTGCATTACTCGTTCACTACACCCTGCATTACTCGTTCACTATACCCTGCATTACTCGTTCACTATACCCTGCATTACTCGTTCACTATACCCTGCATTACTCATTCACTATACCCTGCATTACTCGTTCACTATACCCTACATTATTCGTTCACTATACCCTGCATTACTGCGGTAACACAGACCACTGAAGGGAACGAGTGAGCGAATGCGTGCCGAAGGCTCTGCATGTTCATTTCATTCAGTGTACATTGATTGTCCTCTCGTTATTGATGTGCATTATGGGGTTGAATTAGTGCACTTCAACAAATGGCTGTCCTCTCAAACAGTGCTCTATATAAAAGAGTTTAGGAGACAGATTTGGACACAGCCGTGGCTCATGGCTGTGATGTCATTAATACCGATTGGCTCATCAATAAATGTCCCAAACCTCTGTCCATCAGATGTGCTCTTCAGAACCTGGAGAAGTGTTTCCAGCCGGTCTTTAAAGGTGCAAGTAATAATGTTTTACTAATAAAGGTTATTTTGTTGATACCATAAGAAAATATTAGCCTAGAAACAGATATGTTTATGATGATGTACACTTATCTTCAGTCTTCAATTCCTGCTACAATCATGTGAAAACTGGCTTCCATAATTCACACCGCAATTATCCAACAACCAAACGTGAGTTTACATCAGATTGTCCTGAACCGACACGGTCTTCAATCGCTGACATGCTCATATCCAGAACACATCCCCTGATCTCTCACACGAGTGCCACTTCTTTTCATTACCAAACTGTGTCTGTCTTGACATAAGTGTATTTAATTATTCTTTTGCCATATTACCGTATTACAGGAGTCTCTGTATCTCTTCTAAACCCCTGACCGCTTCTGTTCCACCAGCCAGAGCAGAGCTGTGTTTTGCGATGCTGTTCCTGGTCTTGTGTGTGTGTGTGTGTGTGTGTGTGTGTGTGTGTGTGTGTGTGTCTGTGTGTGTGTGTGTGATGGGTTATGAAGCATTGAGATGGATCATGGGCTTTGCAGAAACAGCTGTGTCGAGACATTAGAGATATTAGCAGCTTAGCAAGAGAAATCAATCTCAACTTGCACTTCTAAATGAATAACAATAATACAATGCTTTGATTTGGACTTGTACCATGTGATGGTTTGTAGACCTTGTAATGCCACTGTATTAAGTTCTTTGGAGTACCATGTAATGTAACACACACACACACACACACACACACACACACACACAATGGTAATCGCTCAATACTGTGGTAAATATTAAAATACCATGGTGTTACCATTTTGCCAGTTATTGAGGCTCAGTTCAGATGATAATCTCATGTTTGTTTATTGGTGATTTTAGCTGATGTTTGGTCCATTTATGAAGAGCACAGCAGCTTTATGTTCTTATTTTGCATGATTCATCAGAGAATCAGCGGGAAAACAAGATATCACAGGCAGAAATTATTCATTCATTCTCGCAAATTTGTTATTTTATTTGAGTTAAATTATGGCCACAATTAAACTAAAACCAGGGCAGAACTCATCCATGATGTAACTATAATTAGTGAACACGTTAAGAAAGCATGGCCACAGATTATGAAGTTGTGGATGAATGTTCTTAATTTGTAGCCATAAAATCTATTGGAGCAATAAAATTGCTTTTTGTTCCTTGTTAAACATCCAGTGAAGCGCCACATTATAGATGTAAAATGTTTGATACTGTCGTTCATATAGTCTTTCTGGCAACACTTTACAATAAGGTTCATTAGTTAACATGAACTAAGAATGAACAATACTTCTACAGCATTTATTAATCTTAGTTAATATTAATTTCAACATTTACTAATACATCATTAAATTTAAAGGTTGTATTTGTTAATATTAGTTAATGCACTGTGAACATGAACAAACAATGAACAGCTGTATTTTTCAACAAAGATTAATAAATACAGTAACAAATGTATTGCTCATGGTTAGTTCATGTTAATACATTAACTAATGTTAACAAATGAACCTGATTGTAAAGTGTTACCGTCGTTTTTCGCTTTGATGGGACTTTGATGGTCTTTCAGACTCAGTGGTGAGAGATTTGAGATTTGTGGTCTGGGAATGTGAACCAATCCACTCTTCCACTTTACCAATTTACATCCAGAAAACTGGACACACACTTTAATCAGCAAGAGAACAACACACTCTTCATGAAGCGTTCTGGATTACACCAGCGCAAACGCATCTGAGCTTTCGCTCGCCCAACACATCGAACCGCTCTTGGCTTTTCAATGCCAGATAATTCAATCACTGCATTAGAGGCTGAAGCCAAAGGCTCCACAGATGCGGAATCCAATTGCCATTGATTCCCAAAATCGGTGTCATTGTCTCCAGAGTTTCTTTCTTGCTTGCTTTGTGTTCGGCATTAGATGAACCCGCTCCAGTCCTTTTCATTCCCAAGAGCTGAAATACTGAAGACGTCTGAGTACGTGGAGGCGGAGCGCCCTGATCCCGCTCGTACCCAGACTCCGCTCGGAGGAATCACCTTAACTGAGGCTTTACAAGATGCTCTTCCTGAATGGCCTGTTTCATTCTGTGACATAATTACAGCATTCCTCTTAGCCTGTTTCAAGGGACGTGCTTCAATTTAATATTAGTGAACTTCTCTGCTAATGGAAGATATCGCCATCACTAATAAATGGCCAAATAACCACCCAAAATAAACGTTATCATTATCAATTATCATCATTTACTCGTTCCAGGGTCACTCCGTCTCGACTCAACCGGAGGGAAAAGACACAGCCAAGATATTACATGCCATGTATGAATATTTACTGTTTTGTAGAAGGGGAAGAAACCTTTAAAAACCAGAATCTGAAATTATATTAAGATATCTTTAAAATAATATGAAATAAAACAATATTTTTTGTCAAGTTCTATGCCATTGTTTTGAGGGAAGCGAGATATGCACTGTATTATTTCTGATCTCTGAAACCGTGTGTAATTTACTCATGAAGCCACTTTGAGATCTTCTTATAGACACCAAAACTAAAGTTTATTAAGAACCAAAATCTAAAAGGATATTCAGATATCTTTAATACTTCTTGAGTTACATGCAAGCAAACTTTGGGGGAAACCTCTCGTAAACTGCTTTTTCCCATCGTTGAGCTGATTTAGATTACTAAAGTCCACAGATTTAACTAATAGATCTATCTGTGTAAAAACAAAAATAATGATACTGCCATCTTTCTAAAGTAATTTTTCCATTCTTTAATTTGGTGTAATTTGAGCTTCACGATGAATCGTTGAAAGATGATCTGGATTCAGACGCTCACGTGATCTCATCATCGTCCCTTGAGGAAAGCTTTGGCAAACCGATCACTGAATGTGTCAGCTGACCTTTCTGGAGTTTGCTGGATCTGGCACACGATGACCTGAGTATGTGCACAGTTTTGTGCAGCATGTTTTTGTCCACACAGTGAAAGTCATGTTTGAGAACATCTCTTGACGAGAGTCAGATGTGCAGGTCTGATTGACGTGAGCCTGAGGAAATGATGAGAGAATACCTGCATAAATATGATCATGAGCTGCTGTTCTCCAGTAGATGTGTTACAGTCCGCCGGGGACAGCAGGAGTGTGTGTGAGCTGACAGTCAGACAGGGTTCCTCCAGGAAGGTGTCCGCAGTCTTCATCTTCATCTTCATCATGTGTTCAGATCTAGTCCAGCATCGCTGTCTCCTCACCGAGTCTTGTTCTCTCTCTGACAGGAAGGGAAGGCAGTGCTGGAGACGGAGAGTGTCATCAAACTACTGTACAGAAATAGATTGTGTAGAAGCAAACACACTCGTTTAAAGGGTCATTTCACCCATTTGAACATTGTTTTTTATTTAAAGTGGGTCATATATGTAGTCGAAATGTAAAATAATTTTTGAATTTGGTGCCTTCGTGACCGAGAAAAGACAAAAAATAACTTCAGAACGCATTTGTATGAAAGACAACAACTCCCACAATGCACCACATTGCACAGCTCCGCAAGCCACTCCCACTAATCCAGAAAGCGCATATCTGCCTATAAGAGAAATCACTCTTCCGTCTACAAGGCTAGCTACCACCAGAGCTTGAAATTCATTTCACATTCACACAAAATGTCTAGTTAGTTGGCGAACTCATATAGTGCATTACTCCTCGTTTGTATTTCTTTCGAAAAGGTGAATTATTGCATGGTACCTGGATGTTCAGTCAGAACATATGCGGTGCGAAATATAGGATAGTTCTCAACACAAACGTCCGTGTCCTCGTCTGATTCAGAGATTTCGTCCAGGAGAAATTGTCATCGTTGAAATTCTTTGCCGCAGACGGACTCTATCTCTGTGTTCGTGGCGGGTCGTAGCTGCATAGTGAGATCACCGGCGCCACCAGTCCGCCCTAACCCGAGCCAGTCCGGGCTCCTCGTCCGCGGCAGGCAGGTCTTCTGCCTCGGCTGCTCTTCGCTATAATGCGGCTTGTAAAGGTAGCCACAAACACCTGATTCAAGCATCAGACTTCCGAAATCCTCTTCCTCTAGTCTATATCATATTGAGCACTCTCCTCCGCTATTGTCATAACTGTACATCTGTCTCCACAGCGCCTGTTAGCTTAGCTTCAAACAAGATGGAGGATATTGCTTTCAGTTTCAGAGAGTAAAGTCCCACCCACTGATCTGTGATAGGTCTGTAGCGTGAGCGCGCCCCACCCTGGGAAAGATGAGAAACTAGTGTCTGTAGTCTTAACAGAAATCCCCCCCTCTAACACTTCCTCCTACAATGACGCAAAATGACGATTTTTGCGTCATTGTAGGAGGAAGTGTAAGAGGTAAATAACAGATTTCTCCCGTCTCAGGGGAAAATGAGAGAGTGTTGCACGACCATTCAATAGTATGACTGGGTTTCTAACAATGCAAAGCTTAATGCAAATGGGTGAAGTGTCCCTTTAAGAGCTGTGGTGTTGAGCCGGCTCTGTGATCAAGACATCACCGCTGATAAAGTGGTGTGTGTGTGTGTGTGTGTGTGTGTGTGTGTGAATCTGTCAGACTCAGCTGATACAGCAGCATTGAGGCGAACTGTTGTATAATGAATACGTGTGAATGAGGAGTCACTGGTTTGAATCGTTCACTGAGTCAGTCCGACTCGCGTGACTGAACCGCTTCAGTGATGTCACAGTCCAATTACATTTGAAATGCATTTAAAGTGACATAGCAAACCATACGCAGAACTGCAGGAAATTGTATTGTTAGAAAACACAAAAAAAACATTTTTAAGAAATTCACATACATGTTGTTTTGATAAAGCCTTGTTTAAAAGTACAAAAAAAAACCTCTTAAGAGGACAGATAGAAATATTATAATGTTTTTAAACGTACAGTATGGGATTTTTCGCCACTAGGGGTCGCTAACCTCTTTACAATAACAAAGGCGTAGATTGATGACGCAACATTTGCTAAGAATTATGGATCTTGTCGTCAACGTCAAGCCGACCGATCTAATAATGTTATGGATGACTGAATACATCGATGCTTTTATCATGACTGTGATATGAAGCAGTTCGGGATTGATAAGAGACAGCTCTCAGCTCCACACGCGACGCGAGTCCCGCGGATATAAAAGGAATACGGACATTTCATTCTACCGAACTACACACATTACTACTCACAGGTCAGTTTATTAGACAAATTAAACTTGTGAGGTAACGCAGCGCTGTTTCACCTGGTCTAACATTACACTATCACACTAAACTGCATTTGAATGTGTTGAAATGTATGTGTTAGTCTGTCTGTATGAGACTAGCAGTGAGCTAGATCAACATTAGAATAGCATACAGATCATATTCTGACATTTTATCATTGTTGAACTATATAACATTGGTTAGTTTTATGTAAATGTGCTCACCTGTTTAATAAAGTACATGTAGGAGCGGTGGAAGTCTCGGACGTGGAGCTCTCGTTTATATGCTGTCTATGGGAGCTCTCGGCATCTCGAAAACACCGCGCTGATATTGATTCTCATTTTAGTTCTCCTTTTTTATCCAAAGTCTGCTTGCCATGGTCCATAATGTTTGAACGAAACAACAACAGCGTGCAAATAGACATTGCGAACTACACATTTGTCCACGTCTGTCGCCTTGGTTACTATCAGACGGCTCTGGTTGCTATGGCAGTACGAGCGGAAACCAGGGACAACGCGGATATGGCGCCATTGACGGCGACAAAACGGAAATAAAGAAACGTGCCGTGTCTTCGAATTAAATTACAACATTTCTCCTGGTTTGAAAGTTTTTGGAAACAGTCGGGATAATGTAAGTACACAACTAAAAAAAAATATATAACATAGATATAAAGATTTTTGCTATTTTTAAAGCAAAAAAGTTACATATTGTACCTTTAAAAAAACTGCATTTAATAATAATCCAATTGAACAGTATTTCTGACATGTAGGTCATTAGTTGGTGTGTATTGTAAATATAATTCAGTAATATAAAATTAAGTTCTGTTTGTTTCAAAATGAATTTTCCCATTAGATTTTAGAGATGGATCTACTATTGAATAATGACCTTAGAAGGGATGAGTCGAGTCCTGTGGCATCATGGGATAGTAATGCTGTGGACCAATCAGAAGCCAGAGCTGAAACTGCAGGGTTTTCACAGTGTAGTGTGTGTTAGGGTTGGTGGGAGTTCAGCAAACAATCTCAGTGTCATCGCCACACAGTTATTGTAATACTCAAACGTCTTTGTTTTAATAAACTGCACATTCACACCAAAGCGGATCCAGAATCCGGAGTTCGGCCGCTGGTTGTGTTGTGGTGGAGCGAGTGGTTTTCCGGCAGCCGTCTCAGTCTGCCGACCGTCCCAGAAGAGTCTCGGCTTTGTGTCTGTGAGCCGCAGATTCAGACGTGTTCAGAGCAGCAGGACAAACACTGAGTCAGTGTTTACACACACTTCCCTCTCTCTCCTCCGTCACAGCAGTGCAGAGATCCTCTCGGATCTGACGGAGAAGACATCGGATGAAGGGGGAACTGCAGGCGCTGCTCAGAGGAGAACATTCCACTGCCTCTTTACTGAAGAATCAAAGACTGTGTGAAACACTGGGCGTAGTGTGTGTGGCGTCACACGTAGTGTTTCTGAAGGCCAAAGTGGGCGGAGCCGGCCGTCGCCATCATGGCCGCGCGTCACTCCCAGACAGTGTTCAGCGAAGCGGATTAGCTGAGGTGACGCTAACGCTAACGCTAGTAGACAAACGGCTAGTAGTGACAGCAGTGCAATCCAGTCACTCAAGTGGCCACGCTCTTAATTATGCACAACTTTATATAATTTAAACGGCTGAGTTATAAAATAATTCCCCCCCTCACAGTCGTCATGAAGGGCAACATCAGCTTTATAGACCAAAACCAGTTTTAGCACCAGACTGTAAACATGTGTTTCCCTGCTGTAAAGTTGGGCATTTTAACATGCGGGTGTATGGGACTGAGTCTCTAGTGGCCAGTGGATGAACTGCAGTTTAACTCACTTCAGTGTTGGACACGAGAGAGACCGGAAGGTTCCGCTTGGGCAAAACACATTCACGAATGACCACATTTGCTTTTCTAATCCATGTTAGATTTGGGCAAAATTCTAAAGTGAAGAACTGATAAGAATCTCACGTCAGATCAGATGTCAGGTAATAAACTGGTAGCTGTGGTTGCCAGAAATTTTACGTAAAAAATACGGTAGCAGCATTTTAGGTTTTACAGATTTATCTTAATTTACAGTAAAACAAAAATATATTTCATTATCTGATATAATGTTAATTTACCGTACTAATATTGAAGATAACACCGAATATCTATTGAAGTAGCCTACTAATGACAGTTTTGTTCCATTGTAATACTCTGTCTCTACTTCATAAACGCCAGAGGAGAACTGGCCCCCGACTGAGCCTGGGTTCTCCCAAGGTTTTTTTTTTCTCCATTAGGTCACCTGATGGAGTTTTTCGGTTCCTTGCCACTGTTGCCTTTGGCTTGCTCAGTTGGGGATACTTAATTTGATTAATCGATTCAACAGTGCTATTGATCTGCATTACCAAACGTGGATGTTTTACACCAGAAACAAACACTGATGTACTATTTTATTTAATACTGTGAAGCTGCTTTGATACAATCTGTATTGTGAAAAGCGCTATATAAATAAAGTTGACTTGACTTGACTAATACACTGACAACCACCAATCACAGTGGAGATGAGAGTCACATGATCAATCAAAGCTCATCACAAGCAGCTTTTACACAATCAAGTTAATACTAATATGTAGAAGCTGCACAGTGTCGTTCACACACACACACCATCATGGTAACACACATGACATTTGAAGTCATTAGTTAATGTGTGTAGTAATGTGTGTAGTTAATAATGTGTGTAGTTATGTGTGTAGTTATTGTGTGTAGTAATGTGTGTAGTAATGTGTGTAGTTAATAATGTGTGTAGTTATGTGTGTAGTTAATGTGTAGTTAATGTGTGTAGTAATTTGTGTAGTTGATGTGTGTAGTTGATGTGTGTGTAGTTATGTGTGTAGTTAATGTGTGTAGTAATGTGTGTAGTAATGTGTGTAGTTAATAATGTGTGTAGTTATGTGTGTAGTTAATAATGTGTGTAGTTATGTGTGTAGTTAATGTGTAGTTAATGTGTGTAGTAATGTGTGTAGTTATGTGTGTAGTAATGTGTGTAGTAATGTGTGTAGTAATGTGTGTAGTAATGTGTGTAGTTGATGTGTGTGTAGTAATGCTCTGGTTGTCCTGTTTTCCCTCTCCGTTGGGATCTAGGCTGGATAGCCTCGAGTCCAAGCAAACCTTCAGTGTATTTCCACTAGACTAAACAGCGGTGTGTGTGTGTGTGTGTGTGTGTGTGTGTGTCGTCAGGGAAGATGTGTTCCAGCACACACTGTCCTCGCTCTGGAAAACACACACTCTGAGAGTCGTGTTGGCCAGCCTTGAGCGAGGCGTCACACACCTGTGGTGCTGTAAATACACACACCTCATGAATCAGCCAATGTCTTCGCTGGTTAAACACATGAATATGGATGTGTGTGTGTGTGTGTGTGTGTGTGTGTGTGTGTGTGAGCTGTTTACCTGCGTCTGTGTTTCTCTCCTGCGGAAACAAGAGTACTGTAGTTCAGAGACAAAGAGAAGCGACTCTCAGAGCTTTTGCTCCGCAGAACCCCAGTCCACACGCAGGATCTCTCCGCAGAACCCCAGTCCACGCGCAGGATCTCTCCGCAGAACCCCAGTCCACACGCAGGATCTCTCCGCAGAACCCCAGTCCACACGCAGGATCTCTCCGCAGAACCCCAGTCCACGCGCAGGATCTCTCCGCAGAACCCCAGTCCACACGCAGGATCTCTCCGCAGAACCCCAGTCCACACGCAGGATCTCTCCGCAGAACCCCAGTCCACACGCAGGATCTCTCCGCAGAACCCCAGTCCACACGCAGGATCGCTCCGCAGAACCCCAGTCCACACGCAGGATCGCTCCGCAGAACCCCAGTCCACACGCAGGATCTCTCCGCAGAACCCCAGTCCACACGCAGGATCTCTCCGCAGAACCCCAGTCCACACGCAGGATCTCTCCGCAGAACCCCAGTCCACACGCAGGATCTCTCCGCAGAACCCCAGTCCACACGCAGGATCTCTCCGCAGAACCCCAGTCCACACGCAGGATCGCTCCGCAGAACCCCAGTCCACACGCAGGATCGCTCCGCAGAACCCCAGTCCACACGCAGGATCTCTCCGCAGAACCCCAGTCCACACGCAGGATCTCTCCGCAGAACCCCAGTCCACACGCAGGATCTCTCCGCAGAACCCCAGTCCACACGCAGGATCTCTCCGCAGAACCCCAGTCCACACGCAGGATCTCTCCGCAGAACCCCAGTCCACACGCAGGATCGCTCCGCAGAACCCCAGTCCACAGGCAGGATCTCTCCGCAGAACCCCAGTCCACACGCAGGATCTCTCCGCAGAACCCCAGTCCACACGCAGGATCTCTCCGCAGAACCCCAGTCCACATGCAGGATCGCTCCGCAGAACCCCAGTCCACACGCAGGATCTCTCCGCAGAACCCCAGTCCACACGCAGGATCGCTCCGCAGAACCCCAGTCCACACGCAGGATCTCTCCGCAGAACCCCAGTCCACACGCAGGATCTCTCCGCAGAACCCCAGTCCACACGCAGGATCTCTCCGCAGAACCCCAGTCCACACGCAGGATCTCTCCGCAGAACCCCAGTCCACACGCAGGATCTCTCCGCAGAACCCCAGTCCACACGCAGGATCTCCGCAGAACCCCAGTCCACACGCAGGATCTCTCCGCAGAACCCCAGTCCACACGCAGGATCTCTCCGCAGAACCCCAGTCCACACGCAGGATCTCTCCGCAGAACCCCAGTCCACACGCAGGATCATGGAGCTGTCGTCTGAGAACACGTCTGTATTATTTCGCTCCATTAGAAGCGCTATAGTGCGACTCAGAGGATATCGATTGTCCTGTTTGTCTGTACGCTCATGAAAGAGCTGCTCAATAATCAAACCCTGTTTGATGGACTCGAGTGTTGCTCTGCGCTTCCTGGCCGTAAACGCTAAAACTCAGACTTTAGTGGAGTGCTGTTACCTTACATGTAGTAACAACAAATAATGCATCATTGCAGTCAGCTGACCCTAATCAAGCCCCAACCCTACAGCAAACACACACCCTTCATCATCATCATCTTTATCACTCTCGAACAGGAGACGCGTGTACATCACCCTTCAAATTAAGCAAATTGAAATTGCGAATTGAAAATACGTCCAATGGAAACACGTCAATTTCGCAAAAACTCCCATTTATCGCAAAAAGGTTTTTCCGCTCGCATGAGGAGGTCTTTCAGGCAATTCGAAAAGAAATATTTCGAAAATCGAAGCGTGAACCTTTGTGTTCGTGGTTTTTAATTTTGTTGTTTTGCTTAATTTTTTTTGTTGTTTTTGTGTTTTGATTTTTGTCGTTTAATTTTGTTTAATTTTGTGGTTGTTTTTTGTAGTTTTTTTTTGTGTATTTTGTTTTATATTGTAGTTTTGTTTGGTATTAATGTCTAAAGCTGTTGACTTATTTGATTTTAATTTATTTGACAAGTTTACAAAACTGTACAAAATAGCAGGTGTCCCGCACACACACACACACACACACACACACACACACACACACACTCATGGCTGATTTCTTTCGTGGTCCGCGATGATAAGAAATGGAGGCAAATGCAAAAGTGACGAGGTCATATCTCCTAACCAATGTTAATTACAAAATAAACATATTTACATTTATAATACATTCAATATTAACATTTATCACACACAAAATCCTCACTATAATCACCAAACAGTCGTTTTACCGCCTTTTTTAAAAAACTCATAAAATCCTGTAGTGATGCTGGTAATTTGCGCTAGTATATGAACACATTTTACCACGCGAAGCTTTTACATTTACATGGACTAATATTGTAATTCCTCCACACATATACACTTGGAAGAAATAATTAATTTTGCGTGTCCAATATTTCTGAGTCTTCTGCAGTTTATCTCTTATTAGAGTTTGCATGATCAATACACGACTGTATCACAGCACCGGCCAGCTAAACCTGAAGACGCTCACTATCCCTGTTCAGAAAGATGAAAACATTCCGGTCCACATGAAGCCCCTCATGTTCAGTGGGATCATCCGAGGACTGCTGGGACACACACATGCACATAAAGCCCCCGTCAGGGATCGTCCAACACTGTTTCAGTGATGTATACCTGTGTTCACACAGCTCTGGGTTTACTGCAGTTCCCAGAGGATAATCCCGACTCCCAGCAAACACTCCTGACCTTTCACAACACTGACTTTGCTTTTTGTTTCTGCTTATCAGTCCAGATCTTTGTTCCTCTGTTGATCCGAGAGAAACCCCGGATTATCCCGCACCGACCGCGGCGCATTGTTTGCCTGTTGCCTAGCAACGCTCTGAGCCCGTAACCATGGCGATCTGCATGAGGGCGTGGCTCCAGTTCTCCGGTTCTCTTCCTTCATCAATACTGGCAATCCATATCTCCCACTTTATCCCGATTGCTTGTAGTCATCCCGTTGGATTCACTGCCACAGCAGTTATTGACTTTAATGAGGATGTTTGAGAACCCTTTCAAGGCTTCACAACAATCCTTGTGTTTGAGACGCATGGATATCTGCAGAAATGTCAAGATCCAATGCCAACACTATTTTATTAAAGTGTATATATGTTTGTCAAAAAAATTCAGATTCAATTTGAGAAAAAGACTGTTTCTATAGAGATGATTTATTATTGGACTTGATTATGTAAACTGGTGATGAGAGGGAAGTTGTGCTGGTCTTCTCTCCTCTATTGTGCCGTATATCCGAGTGGAACGAGAACAAATGTGGGCGGGGCTTGATTGTGTCTGTGGGGAGTTGATTGGCTGGTTGGATGGTTGTGGTTTGCTATTGGCTGATCTCATGTGAGTGACAGGTTAAAGCCCCGCCCTCGTCATCAGAGAAGAGAAGAGATGCTGCAAGAGGAACTGATTCTGATTCAACATTATTAACACAATTATGATGATGTGCACCTATAACTCATTTACAATAAACACTGCAGTGGGGGTGGGCGGTATGACCAAAATTCTGTTTCACGGTATGACTAATTTTATTTCACGGTAACGATATATTTCACCATATAGTTATTTATATATGTAGTTATTCTCGAAAAATCGATAATAAACCCAAATACTTTAGAAATGAAAAGTACTTAACCTTGTTTGATTTTTTTCATTTTCTTTCATTTGGTAAATTATTTCGTTGGTAAACTATTTTGATAGCTAAATATAGTAAACAAAACAAACTCATAAACTTTAGATGAACTTCCCCCAACTGATTGATATTAAATACAACTCATAGGTGCAATTAAACTTTAAATAAAGTGTTGCTGAATAATTTTTCAATCTCATGTTATTGCCTCTTCATCAGTTTATAATATCTGAATATTTTATATTGAACTACTCGACTCATAATAAATTAGTTACTTCCTTTTAATTTGTAAATTTGGATATTAATAGCCTAATACTAGTTATGTTTAATGTGTTCCTCGGTACATTTTTGCCATGACTGCTTATTAAGGGGCTTGTTTTGCTCTTTTTGTGATATCTGGCAACCCGTCAGCTGGAGCTTTAACAAGAGCAGTTCGTTCATCAGTTCGTTCATCAGTTCGTTCATCAGTTCGTTCATCAGTTCGTTCATCAGTTCGTTCATCAGTTCGTTCATCAGTGCGTTCATCAGTGCGTTCATCAGTTCGTTCATCAGTTCGTTCATCAGTGCGTTCATCAGTTCGTTCATCAGTGCGTTCATCAGTTCGTTCATCAGTGCGTTCATCAGTTCGTTCATCAGTGCGTTCATCAGTTCGTTCATCAGTTCGTTCATCAGTTCGTTCATCAGTTCGTTCATCAGTTCGTTCATCAGTTCGTTCATCAGTGCGTTCATCAGTTCGTTCATCAGTGCGTTCATCAGTTCGTTCATCAGTGCGTTCATCAGTGCGTTCATCAGTTCGTTCATCAGTGCGTTCATCAGTTCGTTCATCAGTTCGTTCATCAGTTCGTTCATCAGTTCGTTCATCAGTTCGTTCATCAGTTCGTTCATCAGGTTCAGACGTGACTAGAAGGAGAGCGGCAGTCTGAACACCGAACTGCAGACACTGTTAGTGTTGACCAGTAGTTTAAATGATATACACCTGCGTCATTATTTTACCATAGTCCGATCATCACTGACACACACACAGAAATTTTTTTAATTTTTTTTTATCATATATATGTAATGATCATAATAAAGTTAAACAGGCTAATATATATTCCTCTGATCTTCAGAAGAACATCTCAGTTTTTTCATAAAGTTAACGTTGCACATGCAACACTCTGATTAATGGTTGTCTAGAGACTGTCTGAAGTCTCCATGTCGCTCCCTGAGGTGGCGTTCCGGATGACTGGAGATTAGTTTCCTTTCGACGTGGCCAAACATTTTCGTGCCGTCATTTATGTTCACATATCGCGTTTTTTGCGTGCGCAAATTCGTTATTTTTGCAGGCGCGCTCAAAATGGAAGCACCTTTTCCCAGGCCCGCCTCTGACGAGAACATCTCAACTTTACAGAGTTCCTCACGCAGGTCATGGTCGCACAGCTACGACAGACGCAAGCGCTTGTGGAAAGAGGGAGATAGCGGCGCGATATGTGAACGGCCCTCTCACAGTACCTGCATCATGACACGTCTTCTCTACTGAAGCCAGAACACTGCCGAATTTCAGACGTGCGGTTCTCCTCAGGCACAGGCTCGGCGCTGGTGTCATTCTCCTCGCTTGTCTCTGCTCCCGCCCTCAGCTTATTGTCCACTCTCTGCTCTGAGCCGCTAGGTTCCCCTGTGGGCCGGTCTAGCCAATAGCGTAATAGCACCTACTGGGGAGGCAGGTATAAAGATAGTAAGGCCACATCTGATTGGTTGAATTTGGATAAACAACCTATGCATACATCACACACATGCATGGCACATAAAATAAATGCCGTTTATCGCACCTCCGGATATCACATACACTATTATCGCGATACCATCACACACTCTCCACACTCATCATCACACACTCTCCACACTCATCATCACACACTCTCCACACTCATCATCACACACTCTCCACACTCATCATCACACACTCTTTACACACTCTTTCAGCCCCGATTGCAGCTCGTGTGGAGTGTAGACTGCGTCTCCCGGTCTCCTCCCGGTGCTCGTGTGTAACGCTTCTCTCTGAACTCTCCTGAGTCAGCTCGAGGTGTGTGTTCTCATCTCACACTCCAGTCCGCGGCCCCCCATCGTCTGCACACACAGTCATCGGTGTTTCTGTCATCTTTCAACTCTACGACTGACCACTCTCCTGCTTCCGTTGTTCTCGCTGTGCTTTAATAAACTCATTCTGTTGAGTCCTTTTGTTACAGTTGCATTAATAAAATGTAATGTAATATATTTTAAGTAATGTAATTTAATAACAAACATCAATACTAATAATAATTATTATTATTATATTAAATACTAATATCTTTATATTTTTTTTGTTGAACCGAAACCAAGATATAAGCTGGTACAGTCATGCCCATTTGTGTGTGAGTGTGAGTGTGTGTGTGTGTGTGTGTGTGTGTGTGTGTGTGTGTGTGTGTGTGTGTGTGTGTGTGTGTGAGCGCGGTCTGGACTGTGAGCTTGTTTTCCTCCAGTCCTCGTCTCGTGTGTTTCCTTCCACCTCCACAGTTTCTCACAGTGACCTTGTCAGTGGGCTGATATTACTGGCGTCTCACAGCTGAGTGTGTGTGTGTGTGTGTGTGTGTGTGTGTGTGTGTGTGTGTGTGTGTGTGTGTGTATCTGTGTGTGTGTCCGTGTGTGTGTGTGTCTGTGTGTGTGTGTGTGTGTGTGTGTCTGTGAGCCTGATTACAAAAAACAAAAGTCTCACCGTTAAACTCCATGTCCCAAACACACAATAATGATGTTCTCATGATCATGTCATGTAGCCGATATGACAGACCTGTGCTGCACATGTTGCATTTACTGTATTTTTCTTTTTTAAAGTGATTCCAATCATATTTCAAGCAATTTAAACCATCATGGTGAACAGTCGCATCTGAAGTGTCTCAGCTGAAGGAAATAATACATTATTAAAATGAACATATATCGGCTGATACCGATAGGGTGGCAGATATATTGTGCATCCCTGATATATATATGTAAGGGATAATGTAGAGCGAGGCGTGTGTTATAGCGAACCCCCCCCCCCCCCCCACAGGCTGATCGGGACCCGAGGCGGAGCTTGAATCCTGAAGGGGTGTGTTCGCTATAACAACTGCCTCGCTCTACATTATCCCGCTTATTACATGGCTACCCACCAAATAAATCAATAATTTGACACAAAATATTGATTTAAAGAAAATAGTCCGTTCCGTCTCTACGGTTAGAATCCTGCGTCCATAGCAACGCTCTGTTTATCATGGCAACGGTGTGTTATACTTAGCAACGGCTGTTATCAAGAAATAACATTTTACATTAGAAGTCAACCAAGCCATGTAATAAATATAAATATTCTGTATTAAGTGATTGTTCAATAAGTGGTGCTATTCAGTGTGATATATGAAAATCTGTAATTTGGTCACATTGAGTTCAAACTTAAATTTTTTATTGTTTTGGAAAGATTACTAATTATTCTTAAAAAATAGCAAATGAATTGATAATCTATTTTTTTGTTGTTGTTGTTGTTGTTGTTGTTGTGAAAAGCCAATCAGCTGTTCTGTTTTTAACTCCATTTAAACGCAAGGACACATTTGATGTCTTTCTGACATTTCATCGTAAGCGTTGTGTAAAGATGTTCATCTCATCAGCTTTAGTTTTAAATGGAGGTTTGACTAAATGAAATGTTTGTCCTCATGTGTGTGTGTGTGTGTCCTCAGGCCTGCAGTGCTACTGTCACCGGTGCCCGAACCACACGTGTGCGACGGACGGGCTGTGCTACGTGTCCATCACGCGTCAGGGGAGCGTCACCACTCAGCAGAGCTGGTGCATTAGCGACACCGAGCTAATCCCGCGCGACCGGCCCTTCGTGTGCGCGCCCTCCGCCAAAGACGACACCGGCATCTTCCCCATGTGCTGCGACACCGACTGGTGCAACAAGAACCCTGACCTCAGCGCATTCCCAGGTAACACTCGCTCGTCCGCAACAAAACACAGCGTTTACTGCGATCCGTCACACGCTCTGTGGAGTACTGGATTCTGATTGGTCAATCGCGCCATCCAGCTCACAATAATTGTTTTGGAATGATAACTTTTCACATTTTTTGATGTGTGATGTTTTAATGTTCACAGACTTCCATGTGTTTTCTCATACACACAGATGCAGCTAGCATGATGCCGCTAACGTGATTACGTCATGACGTAACGTGACGGCATACCCAGAAGTATCGATATTCCACCCTCGCCCAGAGCTGTGGAAGTGGTCGAGACCATACTCAGCTCCGGAGCTCCTTCCACGAGGAGATTGTATGGCCTAAAGTGGAATGTGTTTTCCACTTGGTGTAGAGAACATGAGTTAGACACAGTTAACTGCCCAGTGGCTTCAGTTCTGGAATTCCTTCAAGATCGTTTCTCTGCTGGTCTCACCCCTTCCACAATTAAGGTGTACATTGCTGCCATTGCAGCTTTCCATGCACCACTAAGTGATGGGCCGCTGGGGAGGAACCAGCTGGTCATACGTTTTCTCCGTGATACATGGAGAATGAGACCGACAACCTGGGACCTGGCGGTGGTTCTTGACGGGTTATCCCTGGCCCCCTTCGAACCACTTCAGTCGGCATCACCTAAGGACTTGACGTTTAAGATGGCCTTTCTCTTAGCCATTACCTCGCTTAAGAGGGTGAGAGATCTCCAAGATCCTCGGGGTGCCCCTCCAGGAGATCTGTGAGGCGGCCGGTTGGGCTAGCCCACACACTTTTATCAGATTTTATAGTCTGCACCTCCCTAATACGCCCGGTGCGCGGGTGCTCTCGCCCTAGCTTGTGCCTGATCAGTTTCACACAGGGGCAGGCATTCCGGTGCGTGACATAGTGAGTATTCGTTCCCCAAAGAGTCGTTTTTAAGGACGTAGTGCGAGTTCCCTCGAAAGGGAACATCTCGGGTTACGTCTGTAACCCTTGTTCCCTGAGAAGGGAACGAGACACTGCGTCGCCTTGCCATGCCCCTTCATGCCTGGGAGCGGCTTGCTTCATCACGAGGCTAACGCGCGTGTGTGCCGGTCAGGGTTTCCGTTGTCCGGTAATTGCCGGACATTGGCCGAAAAAAAAAATGAAATGTCCGACAAAATGAAATCTCTCCGGTCAAATTGTCCGATTAAAATTGCCTTATAATCCCGCCCCCCTAACACAATCTGAATTTGAGAATAAACCTAAAATCCGTAAAGCAAAAATACACCGACCTTTGGCTATGTTATAAAGGAACAGGCTCTACCGTTTGAAAGTTATTAAACATTATTACATGGCTTGGTTGAATTCCAATGTGGAATGTGGTCTGTTATTTCTTGATATCAGACGCTGCGAAGCACTAGCGGCGCCAGGATTTTGAGGTGCACCTCCAGAAAACTGGATGGGCCAGTTAAAATAAGCCAAAAAATAAATAAAAACGGGTTCCCCTTCATCTCCGTTTCAGCGCTTTTGTGGGCACTAAGGGCAGTGACTCAGTAGCCTACCTGAATTTAATGCGTAGGCCTATAGGTTAAAAAAAAAATTAATAAAAAACAGGATTTTTTTTGTTGCTTTTTTAATACAATTACAATTTAATTTAATTTATTGTTTAATACAATTATAGGCCTATTATTTTTAGTTTATTAACAGCAACAACAGCTGTAAAGATGAAGTTGACGATCGCCATCTCCTTAGTGAACGCGCCTATAGAGAAATGCACATCATGGATTACATAATTAGAGAGTAGCCTATTTCTTTTCGTTTTAAATTGTTAAAAAGACATTTCAAGCTTTCTTAAGATATATTTCATGTCTGTGAGGCCTACGCTGAGTTTCGTTAAATTAGGATGAGATGCGCTCCTGTTCACGAGCAATGCAAGTGACCGCGCGGGCGCCTCTATGATTAGGCCTATCGTCTGCTATATTTGCTGCTTAGCTATATATTAAATACAGGCAATTGGTTGATAAAAAAATTATTAAAATTAAGATACAATTTATACAAAACGAAATTCACTTCAAAAAAGTCATTCTACAAAACCAAACTTAATTAAGTGGTCAAAATCATGTCTGACCCGCTCCATGTCTCTCGATATTGCGCATCCTATCTTACTCGTGCGGTTCACTTTTCATAATCAACATAAATAAAAAAAAATAACATTATAATATTTTAACAAATATTAAACTAAATCAGCTCATTTAATGGCTACAACACGTATAGTAGACCTAGACTCTCTATTTGTACAAATTGCTGCACATTCATTTTATTCTGAATTTTGCACACATAAGTTGAAAGGCATTTGTTTGTGCATGCATAGCAAAACATATCTGCTACATTTATTAAGTTCACTGATAATTATGCGCGCATTTATTAATTATTATCTTAATGAATAATGAAACAAGGACGAAGCATATAAACTGCGTTGTTTGTTTAAAATGGAATGGATCGCAAATAGATCCGAATGAAGAAACGTACATAACCACAGTAGAAAATGTGTCTGGAGTGTTCCTGCAGAGAGGGGGTTCTCGCTGCAGAATCGGATCAAGACGAAGCAGCGAAGTCGCCTTGCGGAGAACAAGGTTACGCGGCTTATGCGCATTGCAAGTTGTGGAGAGACACTGGGAAGTTCGCTTGAGTAAAAACAATAGGCTTCAGATATTTTATGTGGGGAAGGGGGATTGGTTTGTTAAACTGTGAATGTGAAACCATAAAAAACAATTGCCGTTGATTGACGCCAAACGGACGTTCATGTTTTTTTCCCGTTTTTTTATTTGAAAGTTAGGCTAATAAACATGTTGCGTTCGGCCTGATTATGTCATTTTTTAAGTTACATAGCCTTCCTCCAGTTTTCCTCAACTTGACTAATTAAGAGGCGATATTTGACCGGCATATCTTCAAAATGTCCGGAAAATGAAACCTCTGCCGGTCACTTTGACCGGCACCATTTTTTTCTAGCGGAAACTCTGGTGCCGGTGTCTATTTATACTTCCGGGTATGCCATCACATGTTACGTCATGATGGAACACCAATCAGGATTGGAATAGTTTCATTCATACTTCAGAGGCGCGCGCTCAGGGAGCGTCCCCAAAGAGCCGTTTTTAACGACGCAGTGTCTCATTCTCTTCTCAGGGAACAAGGGTTACAGACGTAACCGAGACGTTTTCTCACATACAGATGCGGCTGGCGTGTGTTTTCTCTCTCACACACACACACATGCAGCTTGCGTGTGTTTGAATGATTTCCTGTGGTTGAGGAATGTAGCTTGAAGAGATCCCGCTCTCCTCGACCACAGACTCCTGTAAACAGAGTGAAGTCCTCGGGAACAGAGTCTCTCGTTCTCTGCCTCTTCCCGCCTGTCGGGATCAACTTCTGTTTCAACCTTTATTTCCTGTCCTCGGCCTTCCGTCTGTGTGCAGATTTCTCATGTTTTCCATTTTCTCCTAATTAAGTTGTCTTCATGGATGTTATGGATATCCACTTGGGATGAATCACGGGGTGTGTGTTTGCTGTTTACGGGAGCTTGTGATTTCCCTGGAATGGGTCTGTCTGAAGTCTAGACAGGCGTCTGTGGGAACATCTTTATTTAAAAATGAAATAAGTGTTACTTGGCTTCAGATAATATTTTAAGCATGCAGAATCGAGCATGACTCATGTTTACTTCAAACCAGACACGCAGTCTGGCAGAAACACATCACACACACACACACACTTGATACAGTCAATAATCAACACAAGATCTGACAACACTATTACAAGAACTTACAGCTGAAGAATCATTATCTTATGCAGTATAACACTGTTACTTTCAAAACTGATGATTTGGACTTTAGTTCCGTCCATCCATCATCCACTCATCATCCATCATCCTGTGATTGTCCTGTTCATTTGTCCGGGTATCAAAATGAAAAAGACTGCAATAAATATAATATTCAAAATAGAAAAAAGAAGAACCACCTAGTATGCAACATTGTTAAAAAACAAAGAAAAAAATAAAAAAAGCTGCCATTAACATTGTCATGTTCTTCCCATTTTCTTGTTTTTTTGTATGCAAGATTTTGAGTTCAATATATGTGATTTTAGCCTCACTGTACATAATTATATAATACTGATATCTTAAGTGTTTTAAAGGCCTTGACTGCTGTGATGTTGTTGACCTGACTCTCTCTCTCTCTCTCTCTCTCTCTCTCTCACACACACACAGTGCCGACACAGAAGCCGGTGGCTCTGGGGCCCGTGGCGTTCGCGGCGCTGATCGCGGGTCCGGTGTGTGTGGTGTGTTTCCTCATGGTCACCGTGTTCTACATCTGCCACAGTCGCTCGGTTCTCCACCACCGTGTGCCGAACGAGGAGGACCCGACCATGGACCATCCCTTCATCACTGTGGGAACCACACTCAAAGACCTCATCTACGACATGACCACATCCGGCTCGGGCTCGGGTGAGTCTCGCTCGCTCTCTCACACACACACACACACACTCAAAGACCTCATCTACGACATGACCACTTCCGGCTCGGGCTCGGGTGAGTCTCGCTCGCTCTCTCACACACACACACACACACACACTCAAAGACCTCATCTACGACATGACCACTTCCGGCTCGGGTGAGTCTCGCTCGCTCTCTCTCACACACACACACACACACACACACACACACACACACTCAAAGATGACATGAGCACCGGCACGACAGAAAGCAACAGACTCTTATTTTTGTATTATTTATAAACCATTACAGTATTTATTCATATTTTTCAATGTCATTTTAAGTAGTCAAGTCAAGTCATCTTCATTTATATGGCGCTTTTAACAATGTAGATTGATTCAAAGCAGCTTTACAGAGATAAACGTATAATTTAAGGTAACAGAGATTGTTTTGGCTTTATAGCGGTTCTTTAGTAAAGTTATTTTCCAGCTAAGGTTAGTTATGATTGATTCGCTTCCGTCGCAACGATCATTTGTTATTAAATTAGGGGCCGCTAAGACGACACAATTCTCTCTACACAGACTTTAAACGCGAACCTGTGAGAAACGCTGATGGTGTTCACATGCGCATTTAGAATGGGTTCTATAGTTATGTGCGTTAGAATATACGCAGGTTTGGAATTCCCTACAAGCCTAAACAAAGTACTGGTGTTTCCTTATAATTTTTGATAAAGAATTTAATTTAATTTTATCACTTCGGGGTAGATATGCGAATTGAGTTTCTCGACAACACTTTATCTGTAGAGTGGTAGTGGGATCCTCCATAGGGAGAGGCTAGTTGGCACTTCAGCACTGCGTTGTCATCGGGTCCAGGCGAAGGTCCTTCGTCAGATCTGGATACGGCCTGGATCCGGCAGGCTGCGGGAAAACCTCGGGATAAACAAAGACACTAAAATTAGCGTAGATGCCATTCTTCTTATGATGTAACGAGTACATTAGGATTTATGGGAAGTGTTCCCGGTTCCGGCTGACCTAATCTATGCAGCCTAACACTGAATTATAGAAGTCTATAATGTGTTATGTGTATTCTAGGTCAAAGAGATGTGTCTTTAGTCTAGCTTTGAACTGACAGAGTGTGTCTGCTTCCCGGACAATGTTAGGAAGACTGTTCCAGAGTTTTGGTGCTAAATAGGAGAAGGATCTACCGCCAGCAGTCGATTTTGATATTCTAGGTATTATCAACTGGCCGGAATTTTGAGATCGCAATAGACGTGACGGACTATAATGCGTTAAGAGCTCGCTCAAGCACTGCGGAGCTAAACCATTCAGTGCTTTGTAAGTGATCAGCAATATTTTAAAATTTATGCGATGTTTAATAGGGAGCCAGTGCAGTGTTGACAGAACCGGGCTAATATGGTCATACTTCCTGGTTCTGGTAAGAACTCGAGCTGCTGCGTTTTGGACCAGCTGTAGTTTGTTTATTAAGCATGCAGGGCAACCACCCAGTAGAGCATTACAGTAATCTAGCCTTGAGGTCATGAACGCATGAACTAACTGTTCCGCATTTGTCACTGAGAGCATATGACGTAATTTAGATATATTTTTAAGATGGAAAAATGCAGTTTTACAGATACTAGACACGTGACTTTCAAATGAAAGATTGGTATCAAAGAGCACACACACACACACACACACACACACACACACACACACACACACACACACACACACACACACACACACACACACACACACACACACACACACACACACCCAGGTTCCTAACCGACGACGAAGACTTAACAGAGCAGCCATCGAGTGTTAGACAGTATTCTAGGTTATTACGTGAGGAAGTTTTTTGTCCAATAATTAGAATCTTTGTTTTTTCAGAATTTAGAAGTAGGAAATTACAAGTCATCCAATTTTTTATATCAGCAATGCATTCCGTTAATTTTGTAAATTGGTAAGTTTCGTTAGGTTTTGAAGAAATATAGAGCTGAGTATCGTCGGCATAACAGTGAAAGCTAATGCCATGTTTCCTAATGATATCTCCTAATGGTAGCATGTACAGAGAGTGTGTGTGTGTGTGTGTGTGTGTGTGTGTGTGTGTGTGTGTGTGTGTGTGTGTGTGAGGGTAGCATGTACAGAGTGAACAGCAGCGGTCCTAGTACTGAGCCTTGTGGTACGCCATACTGAACTTGTGATCGATGAGACATCTCTTCATTTACTGCTACAAACTGATAACGGTCAGATAAGTATGATTTAAACCATGCTAATGCAATTCCACTAATGCCAACATAATGTTCTAATCTATTTAAAAGAATGTTGTGGTCGATAGTGTCAAATGCAGCACTAAGATCGAGTAACACTAATAGAGAGATACAACCACGATCAGATGATAAGAGCAAATCATTTGTGACTCTAACGAGAGCTGTTTCGGTACTATGGTACGGTCTAAATCCGGACTGGAAATCCTCAGATATCATTTCTTTCAAGAAAGGAACACAGTTGTGAAGATACTGCCTTTTCTAATATCTTTGACAGAAAGGGTAGATTCGAGATCGGCCTGTAATTGACTAATTCTGAAGGATCAAGTTGCGTTTTTTTAACAAGCGGTTTAATCATAGCCAGCTTAAAGTTTTTTGGTACGTATCCTAGTGACAAAGATGAATTAATGATATTAAGAAGAGGATCTATGACCTCTGGAAGTATTTCTTTCAGTAGCTTAGTCTGTATAGGGTCTAACATACGTGTTGTAGATTTAGATGATTTAACGAGTTTAGTAAATTCTTCCTCTCCTATAGCAACGAATGAATCAAATTTTTCCTCAGGGAGACTACAATGCACTGCCTGATGCGATACTGTAGTGGACGGTTGCATAGTTATAATTTTCTCCCTGATATTATCAATCTTATAAGTGAAGAAGTTCATAAAGTCATTACTGCTGTGTTTCTTGGAAACTTCGGTGCTTGAAGCTTTATTTTTCGTTAGTTTAGCCACCGTTTCAAATAAATACCCAGGATTATGTTTATTTTCTTCACGTGAATTTTATTTATTTTTATACCGTGTATTCTCCATGTAAATCCATGCACCGAACCGTGACGCACATACGTTCAATACGAATACACGTACCGTTCCACCCCTGATAGGTATCGGATCTTTTTTTTTCTCCCCTCCGATATCCGATCTAGTGTTCTGGGCCAGTATCGGCACGATGCCGTGGATCGGATCGGGACACCCCTAGGTGTGGGAATAATTTATACCATAACGCATACCTGTCAACACTCCCGTTTTCCCCGGGAGTCTCCCGTATTTCACACCCTCCCGTTTGTTATTTCTCCCGTTTTACCTGTCAACACAATCAACCCGTTCCAAGGTTGTCCAGTTGCCAGATCTTGTATGAAACCCATCCTACTCGCGCAATCAACACATCATACAAATTTCGACCCATTTGTGAGCTCAACCTGGCAACCTACAGCCCAGTTGTGCTGTCGATATCTGCGCAGGCTAGCAGACGCGGGAAGTTGAATAAGCATTACTGGTAGAAATGGGAAAAGACTCAGTGGTAAGTAAATATTTAACGCAATTAACGCAGCATCCGTTTTTTTCTGTCATCCTTTGGCTGCATGGCGTTACATTATATGATGCGCTTTTATTCTTGCTTTTAAACCATTCACGCCATATCTTACTTATTTTATAAAACTTTAAAAGTGGAAAGCGCATCACTCATTCCTGGGAATACATTTGACATCACAGCCTGACCTTGACGGAAATACCAGAGAAGTCGTCTCAGCTGTGCTCAGATCTGTAAACCGTACAGTTGCTTTGGTTTTTCAATCCGTACCCGTTCCGCCCCGTGGCTCAAAAGGGACACAACAAAAATAGGGACACACGAGAAAGCCAAAATAGAATGCAAAATTTATTAACAAAATAGAACTATACAGAAAAAAAAAAACTACGTACAAGGTAACAGAGAACAAATTCATAATCCGTGCACGCTTTCGCAATCGTTGTTTTGTAAATCGTTCTTTCGCAATCGTTGTTTGTAATATTCAGTTCCTGTGAAAAATTGTGAAACACTGTTCCAGTAGGTGAAGTTACACAATAATATGCGGATTGATTACATAATATTTGGATGTAAAATTCAGTTCCAGTGAAAATCTGTTCCAGTTAATGGAGTATACACAGGTGATGTGTAATATTCAGTACCAGTAAACTCCACCCGCTGGAACAGTTTCTTACAGTAACTGAATATCACACAACATCACCTGTTCAGTTTTGCTAACTGTACTCACAGATTTGTGGCCTATACCCTATTTTAGAAATCTGTTTTTCTGTATATTGATTTGTTGTGTATTGTTAAGATGAATAGGAAGAAAGGTAGAGGCCTACGGGTCTGGGCTGGGGCGCGGCTAGTCAAATAGCGATCGTCCAGCTTCGACTGGGCCTTTGAGCAGGCTCGCTGTCCCGATCCAGCCCAGCGTGTGTCCAGCACGAGTGACCACGCCTAACAGAGAAGTGCGCTTCTCCTGTCCGCTCGAGGGAGAGCCACACAGGTCGCCTATAAGCTCCTCAGAGTCAGAGGCCGCCATAGACAAAACGCCATCGTCGAACAGGCCACAACCGAAAGAAATCGCATCGCGAGCTTATGGAGTAGGCCGCAAATCATCGCGAATGAAAATGACGGGGTTTCGATGCATTTCTGGAAACTCATCGTGTCCGCTGGAGAGGAGTGGTAAAACGGCTCTGAATTACAGCAAAGAACGCAACAAACACGCTTTCCTACGGGCAACAGAAAGTCTGCTTCCTGAAGGAGTAAAATCTGAGGAATAGCGCGCAGCACACTAATATGAAGCACACGTGGCGTATACTTAGGGTGGTGCTAAGCGCTATTGGCCAATCACATTGGCGTGCTGGTATAAGGGCTTCAGGCATTCGTCCACACCAAAGGTGTTCCCACAGCGAGATTCGCAGTGTTGAGAGACCCTTGAAAGGGAACAACAAACTGTTATTTTAGCATTATTTATATACTAATATAGTATTCATTGATATTTTTAATGTTTAGTTACATTTTAAATTTAGTTTTTTTTTATGTGCTTTTGTCATTTTATTAGTGTTTTTATAATTCTATATTTTTTCATATATTTAGCTTTATTTTAATTGCAGTTTTAGTTTTAGTAAGGAGTTTATTTTTAAATTGTATAACAGCTTTATTTCAATGAACAGAACTGATTTTGGACAGTTTTATCTAACAATAGCAGCTCTGCTTTTAATGCGCGGGACGATGTCGTGTTTGTCTGGTAGTGTGTGTTCTCGGTTTTACGCCCAGATCTGATTCATACGAAACTCTTCCTGTGACTCCGGTTATTCTGGCTTCATTTACACTCTTTACCCTTCATATAATTACCTGTTAATCTTTCTAAACACCTGCGTCCTTTATGTGTGTGTGTGTGTGTGTGTGTGTTTACGTCTGCACGTCTGCTGTTCTCTTTGTTGTCTGGTTCGTGGATCATCCCTCTCTCCTTCCCTTTGTTTCGCTGTGTTTCTCCGGCAGGATTAAAGAGTGTGTGTTGAGTGTAGAGCGCCAGTTATTTTATTGGCACGTCGTCAAGAAAGTTAAAAACAGGGTAAAGGCCTGTTCACACTGACACGAATGCTCGGCATGATTTTGTCTGTTCAGACCAGTGTGTAAAAAGAGTGATGATGTAAATTCACTAATACAGCGGTTACTCTGGAGCAAGTTTCAGTTTCTGACATCCGTTTGTCACAGAGAAGAAAAGACAACAACATTTTTTTGTATTTGCATCATAAAATACAAGAGAACTGGTTTTGGATTCTTCCTGTATTATTCACCAAAAGCACAAATCTTATTTACCCGACTGCACTCGGGTGTTCTTGTTGGTCTGAACAAACATAATAACAGCCGTTCATTCACATGTTTGGCGACATGATCATTTGTGTTATCCAGCCTTTTCACTAGAGCTTTTAGTAAATTTTGAAATCAACAAATGAAACATGTCTATTACCTTTAGTTAATAACCTTAGTTAATGTTACAGATGGACTCTTATTGCACAGTGTCCATCTTTAATCATCTACACAAAGGCCATAGCATTGAATTTAGACACATATGTATATTTCTCTCACACTTTATTTGCTTCTATTTTATAGCACTTGATGATTATCTAATCAAACTAACAAAATAATGTATTACAGTGACGATAAAAAAGAGCTGGAATCGGAAGTTTCTGACTTAGGTTTCTGTCGGCTGCAGAACATTATCATCATCTCACGTCGCCAGCTTTAAATATGCCACTTCGCTGGATAACGAATGCATAGAAACGACCAGCTGGATATAAACCAATTAAAATAGATGGTAACAATCGTGACATTAAACTTTTGGGCCGGACTTTAACCGGCTTTAACCGTTTGAGGTTCTAGTAATGTTAGTGGCAAACATACTTCTGTTCTCCACTAATGCAGCATCTAGTTAACAGATTACTTTATAAAGATGTGAAAGCATGTCCTGTACACCAGGGCTGGCAGAATGGCTGAAAAGCTAAATTCAAATTTTTTTCTTAAATATTAGCAAAATTCTAATTATATTCTAATTCTAAAGGCAACACTTCATGCTAGAGGATAAAGCGCTGTAGTGTCTCCTGTGTCCACAAGAGCGCAATAAGCAAATATAAACCAAGTCAAGCATCGCATCTGTTATTGAAATGAAATGACATTCACTTTTTAAAGTGCATTAACTTTTGAAACAATTGTTCTTGAATAAAATACAATTTATTTAATATGCATGCAAGGAAAATTGTTAGAATAGTGCATAAAACTGTCTTTGTGCATCAAAAACCTGAGAACACACACTTCAACACACAGCGTAATGAACTACATGAACACACAACAGCAAACTGACATTCAGAAACACACACTTCTACTCTCTACATCTACATATTGTTCTTTAAAAACACCAGACGCTCAGCTTGATCTGAGCGCTTTCACACTCTCACACTCACACACACACACACACACACACACACACACACCCAGAGCGCTTTCTGTTGACAGTGTTTCCAGCTGGTGAAACACACACTCACACACACACACTCAGCTCTGACCGATGTGCAGGTGAAGGTCAAGTGTGTCGTTGCCTCAGACTGAACATTTTCGTCAGAATGAAGAACCTTTTCCCGCCATTTTTCACATCAACAACTGCGCTGTACTGGATAAGCTAACAAACAAACCGCGTCACTAACGACATCATCATGTCTCGCGCGCCTCTCAACACACCAGAAATTTGATTGCACGGATTTTGCATTTAAATGTGCAGTTTTTTTAAATAAATTCAACGAATATTTGAAATTAAAATGTTTATTTGACAGCTCTACTGTATACATATAGTTTACTCAACTCAACTTTTATTTATAAAGCACTTTCAAAACCATTAGAATGGACCAAAGTTCTGGCCATAAATAGTAAATAACTCTGTTGACACCAAATAAATCTTAAATGCGCATCTGAAGTGTCCGGCTCTGTGCAGACTCGCGTGTCAAAACAAACTCCACGAGGCGTCAGTGATGGTGTTCGCCTGTAGAGGGCGCTCCCGTACTGTATAATGACACACACCCTTCTCAACCGAAACACGGAAGAACTTTCGCTATGGATTTGTTCCAATATTCGATTGTTCCAGCAATGGGTTATCGGTGGAACTACTCGCACACGAAAGTGGTGTGTGAAATGCTCACGTCACCGCCTTATCAGACACATGGGAACTGGAGCGAGGTCCACACACACACACACACACATTCCCAGATATCCCAGCCTTCCCTGACTCTTTCTTATGTCTAGTGAAGGACACAGTCCCCAGCTAACATAAATATGCTCGAAGAATTGTTTGCTAACAGTTACGAAAACATTATTTTCCGAATCTTCTTCCCAACGTTCAAAACATTCCGTTTTATCATTCTGCAAACATTATGGGAAAAATGATTTAATATATTTAAAAAATGTTAGACAAACAAGTTTGTTAGATGTTAGACAAACTAAAACTTTTAAGGAAAATATTTTGCGCTAAGGCTTTGAGAACATTATTAAAGACCAGATAACGCTGAGCGATCGTTCAGCTAATGTGACTGGAAGAATGTTTGTTCAAGAACCTTGAGCCTTCCCTGTTTCCCTGTGGTTGAAACTGGGATAAAACGTGTCCAGGCATCATGCAATCCTGAAACATATCCTGAAAGAGCTTTAGCTTCCCACAGTTTTCTCTTTTGTCGATCTTTTCAATCTTTAAAGGTGTTTCTGCGCACGAGACAGTGCCCTCAGTGTTTGTGAAGTCAACAGCCGGAGAACACTCTTGATTCTGAGGAATAGTTCACATTAAGGCCCTTTCACACTGGACGCGATTTTTACGCAAGAATAATTCGCGCGATGGTTTTATTTTTTGATCAGCTGTGTGTGTAATGAGTGCTTTCACACCGAACGCGAATGTGCTGCTGCGAAAAAACGACTTTTTTTTTTTTTCGTTTCAATGTCGATTTTTTCTTTCTTTTGCGACGACAGAAAAGACTTCAGCCAATCATATACTACAAGGACAATGATTGTGTGGCGTAGCATTGCCAACCAACTCGGTTATCACGGCTGCGAGTGTGTTGTGTGATAGTTTTAGTTGTTGTATAGTCCTGTGCTGTGTAGGCTAGCAGGCTAAACTACATTTGGGATAGAAAGCTAATCGTCATGTGATGGGTTTTGACGCGAACTATTCGCTTTTTCGTTACGCATTCAGTGTGAAAGGGCCTTAAAACTGAAGATCCTGTAATTACTCGCCCTCACGTCGTTCCAAACCCGTGATTTGTGTTCATCGTCAAGCACAAAGTAATGTATTTTTTATTTTATTTTTGTCAGTCCATTAAAAGTTACTGAAGTGCCAAAGTAATATGAATCAAGTAGTTTCATCTCTTCTGAAGAGACACAAATGCTTTATATGATAAACAGATTCAGACTTTAAACACAGATCGACACACACACACATGGCAAACGCTAGTGTGATGCAAGAGAACAAACGTCATTGTGATTGTGAAAATTGTGGATGCATGGACAGAAATCTCTCAGGTTTCATTAAAATATCCTTATTTGTGTTTCGAAGATGGACAAAGTCTAATGGGTTTAGAGCGACTTCAGGTGTCTTTCGGGTGTGAGCAAAAACACGCCGTTTTTGTGTGTGTCTCTTTTAATGCAAATGAGCTTTAGCCCCGCCTCCATTCAGAAGAGGGCGGAGTCTTTACACGAGCTTCAGAAACTCCGGCAATAACAGAACAGGCCAATCTCCCTCATCCAGAATCCCAGAATAACCAGTAGCGAGTGCAGCCTTACGGAGAGACTCAGGAAGAGCTTCTGAATGTTAGTGGAGACATTTCTGTAGTTGTTGTGGAGTTACACTGATCATCTCATCATCATGTTGAACTTCTCCACAAATGTCCACAGTTCCTGAGGTGTTTATAAGACAGCGGTGACATGTTCTGGTCAATAGTGTTCAGTGCTCGTCTGTGCTCAACCACAGAACAGCTTCAGGCTCTGCTGGATCTTCATCATTGCGTTAGAACTGGTCTCTGTTGGCGCGTGTGGCACCAGTTTAAACCGGTGTGAAGCGTAAAACTCCAGGCGAAGGCGTGTGTGTGAATGAGTGACTGTAATGACGGCGCTTGAACCGGGGTGAAGACACAACTCCTCCTGAGTGTGTTACAGTGCACATCACACAAACTACACACTTCACACACATATAAGGCCTCTCTTTTCCTGTGTTCTCCCAGTTGTGTGATTTCTTAATGCACGTCTGGTGTCTGGTACACGTAGTTTGACTGGGTCTCGATGTGGCGCCACTCGTCTGTGTGTGTGTGTGTGTGTGTGTGTGTGTGTGTGTGTGTGTGTGTGTGTGTGTGTGTGTGAGAGTGTGTGACGTGACATAACCTCGTGTGTGAGTCACACCCGTGTGTGTTCTCCGTCTGTCTGCCTGACCGTCTCGGTCTTCTGCAGATTCAACAGTGTTTGAATGTGTGTGTGTGTGTGTGTGTGTGTGTGTGTGTGTGTGTGTAACTGGAATTAGTGGTCAGATGTGATTGTGTGTGTAACTGGAATCTGTGTTTGGATGTGTGTGTGTAACTGAAACGGACAGCCCACACATTCTCCCAGTCCTTCTCATGGTTTAAGATATTTCTGAGCCGCTGGTGTGTGTGTGTGTGTGTGTGTGTGTGTGTGTGTGTGTTCTCAACCTCTTCAGCCCTTCTGTTGTCCATGGCACGATTCAAAGGCTCTTCACCCCCGATGGATTTGATCGACTAGTCTTTAACAGTTTCTACCCAGTAAAACATCTTAAAGCATGGTGTAACTACACTGACAAAGATATCTTAAAATCCTCATAACAGTTTGCACTAACACAAGTCAATTTACTGCCACTGCTCTGTACTACTCACCTGTTATTATCAAGTAAAATGTACTATTGAACTTAACATTCATGATATAATTAAGTAAATATGAATTAATTATCTTTAATTTATTTAATTTGACTTATCTTAGTTAAGTAGATTTTACTAAACTCTCTAAGTATATTCAACTAGATTAACTTTATGCTCAAATAATATAATACTGAATTAAACCGTTATTAAAGTGAATGCTTTGCTTAAAAACATCTAAGTAAATAATACAATAGATGATATGTTGTTATGTACATTCGGTAGATCGCTTCTGAGTACGAATGTGTCATTTTGAGTAGAAAATGAATCCAGATGTCACAAAATGGCAAGTTACTAATCCTAACAACAAAATCAATGATAAATCAGTGTAAATACAGCTGAAAAAATCAACCTCATTAATTATTCATGCCCCAGTGCATGATGGGAACACCAGTATCGAAAAGTTGAGTTGGTTTTACTTAATTTTATATCGTTGATATTTCTGCTTTAATTTCTACATGCTTGAAATGAGTACTTGTATAGAATTTACTTTTTTGCGTGTTTTTGTTTTTGCCTGAACTAACTTTTTTCATGCAGAAATTACAATTGTTTTTTTCTGTAGCATTTACAGTATTTCACCACAGAATCATTTTTATCAGTGTAGAAACATGTATATTCTTCATAAAATGCCCATAGAGTTGTAAGATTGGATTAATTTACTGACTTTTCTGGGTCTAGAAATCACACTTTTAGAGTTATCACACCATATATCCATGTTCTCCCAGAGCAGACTCTGGTCTGATGTCCTTCTGCTGATGTGCGACTGGTCAGATCGGTCTTGCACCGTCAGATTGCTGAGGGAGCCGAGCCGTTGCCAGCGTTACACTGTCATGATGACTCAGTTTCAGTCTGGGAGATCCGGTGTAACTTCACTCGGACTTTGAGTAACATTAATAGAACATTCGTTCAGAGTTATCTGGTCTTTAATAATGTTCTTAAAATGTTATATTTATAAATCATTCATCTATGTCTAACGTGTGTGTGTGTGTGTGTGTGTGTGTGTGTTTGTGCGCATGTCTGTGTGTGTGTATGTGTGTGTTTGTATACAATAGTGAAGATTAAAAAGCATTTGGTTAACAGAAAATACATTATTATTTCATCCTCCATTTTTTGATGTTCTTTGTACTGTATTGATACTAAAATTGTACTAAAACATATTTTTGGTGATGAGGATGAAGGAGGGAGGGAGGAGATTTAGTTTCAATAAGAAATGAATGTATGAAATCCAAATTGTATAATGTATGTATATATATATCAGAGTTTCCGCTAGAAAAAAATGGTGCCGGTCAAAGTGACCGGCAGAGGTTTCATTTTCCGGACATTTTGAAGATATGCCGGTCAAATATCGCCTCTTAATTAGTCAAGTTGAGGAAAACTGGAGGAAGGCTATGTAACTTAAAAAATGACATAATCAGGCCGAACGCAACATGTTTATTAGCCTAACTTTCAAATAAAAAAACGGGAAAAAAACATGAACGTCCGTTTGGCGTCAATCAACGGCAATTGTTTTTTATGGTTTCACATTCACAGTTTAACAAACCAATCCCCCTTCCCCACATAAAATATCTGAAGCCTATTGTTTTTACTCAAGCGAACTTCCCAGTGTCTCTCCACAACTTGCAATGCGCATAAGCCGCGTAACCTTGTTCTCCGCAAGGCGACTTCGCTGCTTCGTCTTGATCCGATTCTGCAGCGAGAACCCCCTCTCTGCAGGAACACTCCAGACACATTTTCTACTGTGGTTATGTACGTTTCTTCATTCGGATCTATTTGCGATCCATTCCATTCTAAACAAACAACGCAGTTTATATGCTTCGTCCTTGTTTCATTATTCATTAAGATAATAATTAATAAATGCGCGCATAATTATCAGTGAACTTAATAAATGTAGCAGATATGTTTTGCTATGCATGCACAAACAAATGCCTTTCAACTTATGTGTGCAAAATTCAGAATAAAATGAATGTGCAGCAATTTGTACAAATAGAGAGTCTAGGTCTACTATACGTGTTGTAGCCATTAAATGAGCTGATTTAGTTTAATATTTGTTAAAATATTATAATGTTTTTTTTTTATTTATGTTGATTATGAAAAGTGAACCGCACGAGTAAGATAGGATGCGCAATATCGAGAGACATGGAGCGGGTCAGACATGATTTTGACCACTTAATTAAGTTTGGTTTTGTAGAATGACTTTTTTGAAGTGAATTTCGTTTTGTATAAATTGTATCTTAATTTTAATAATTTTTTTATCAACCAATTGCCTGTATTTAATATATAGCTAAGCAGCAAATATAGCAGACGATAGGCCTAATCATAGAGGCGCCCGCGCGGTCACTGCATTGCTCGTGAACAGGAGCGCATATCATCCTAATTTAACGAAACTCAGCGTAGGCCTCACAGACATGAAATATATCTTAAGAAAGCTTGAAATGTCTTTTTAACAATTTAAAACGAAAAGAAATAGGCTACTCTCTAATTATGTAATCCATGATGTGCATTTCTCTATAGGCGCGTTCACTAAGGAGATGGCGATCGTCAACTTCATCTTTACAGCTGTTGTTGCTGTTAATAAACTAAAAATAATAGGCCTATAATTGTATTAAACAATAAATTAAATTAAATTGTAATTGTATTAAAAAAGCAAAAAAAAAAAATCCTGTTTAGGTTTTTTTTTTTTTTTTTTTTTTTTTTTTTTTTACCTATAGGCCTACGCATTAAATTCAGGTAGGCTACTGAGTCACTGCCCTTAGTGCCCACAAAAGCGCTGAAACGGAGATGAAGGGGAACCCGTTTTTATTTATTTTTTGGCTTATTTTAACTGGCCCATCCAGTTTTCTGGAGGTGCACCTCAAAATCCTGGCGCCGCTAGTGCTTCGCAGCGTCTGATATCAAGAAATAACAGACCACATTCCACATTGGAATTCAACCAAGCCATGTAATAATGTTTAATAACTTTCAAACGGTAGAGCCTGTTCCTTTATAACATAGCCAAAGGTCGGTGTATTTTTGCTTTACGGATTTTAGGTTTATTCTCAAATTCAGATTGTGTTAGGGGGGCGGGATTATAAGGCAATTTTAATCGGACAATTTGACCGGAGAGATTTAATTTTGTCGGACATTTCATTTTTTTCCGGCTAATGTCCGGCAATTACCGGACAACGGAAACCCTGATATATATATATATATATATATATATATATATATATATATATATATATATATATATATATATTAGGGCTGTCAAAAGATTAATCGCGATTAATCGCATCCAAAATAAAAGTTTGTGTTTAAATAATATATGTGTGTGTACTGTGTATAATTAAATTTGTATATATAAATACACACACATGCTTGTATATATTTAAGAAAAATGTGTAATTTATATATAAAAAAATTATATTTATATATAATATAAATTATATATAAATATATACAGTATATGTATGCAAATATTTCTTAAATATATACATGCATGTGTGTGTATTTATTTATACAAAATAATTATACAGAGTACACACACATATATTATGTAAACACAAACTTTTATTTTGGATGCGATTAATCGCGATTAATCTTTTGACACCCCTAATATATATATATATATATATATATATATAAATCACACAGTAATCACACAGTGATACCATGGTCATTGAACCAGGCTTTGGTTATGTTGGCAGTGTGGGCAGGTGCAAATCCTGCTGGAAAGTGAAGTCAGCATCTCCGTAAAGCTTGCCTGCTGAAGGAAGCATGAAGTGCTCTGGACATGTCCTGGTAGACGGCTGTGTTGAGTGGACAGCACAGTGGACCGACACCAGCCGATGACACGGCTCCCCAAACCAACACAGACTGTGGAAACTTCACACTGGACTTCAAGCATCTTTGATTGTGTGCCTCTCCATTCTTCCTCCAGACTCTGGGACCTTGGTTTCCAAATGAGATGCAAAATTTGCTCTCATCAGAAAAGAGGACTTTGGTCCACTGTGCTTTATTAAATCCAGAGTCAACGCAGCCGACTACCAGGACATTTTCAGAGCACTTCATGCTTCCTTCATTTCCCAGCAGGATTTGCACCGGCCCACACTGCCAAAAGAACCAACACCTGGTTCAATGACCATGGGATTACTGTGTGATTACTGTGTGATTACATGTAATATTCTAATTTTCTGGGATTTTGATTTCGTGGTTTTCATAAGCTGTAAGCCTTAATCATCAAAATTATAACTAATAAAGGCTTGAAATATCTCACTTTGCATGTAATGAGTCTATATAATATATTAGTTTCACCTGTTAAGTTGAATTCTTGAAATAAATCAACTTTTTGATGATATTCTAATTTTATGACCAGCACCTGTACAGCTGTGATGTGGTTAATCTGGTTAATTTCTCTAGTAGAAGCTCTGAATGGCCAGTAACTTAAACATTTAGTAGCCAAATTGGCCGGTGAATGAAAAAGAGAACCCGTGCGACTGTGGAAGTAAGCGTGTCCCCTGTCCCCCGTGTCCCCCAGGCCTGCCGCTGCTGGTGCAGAGGACGATCGCGCGCACCATCATCCTGCAGGAGAGCATCGGGAAGGGCCGGTTCGGGGAGGTGTGGCGGGGCAAGTGGAGGGGCGAGGAGGTGGCCGTGAAGATCTTCTCCTCCAGGGAGGAGCGCTCCTGGTTCCGGGAGGCCGAGATCTACCAGACCGTCATGCTGCGCCACGAGAACATACTGGGCTTCATCGCCGCAGACAACAAGGGTCAGGGAGCGCTGCTGCATGCTGGGATGTGGTGGTGATGGCACTGGTGCATGTGTGTGTGTGTGTGTGTGTGTGAGAGAGTGTGTGTGTGTCTACTGTCTTCCAGGCAGGGATGTGTGGATGGCACTGATGCATGCTGGGATGTGTGGATGACACTGATGCATGCTGGGATGTGTGGATGGCACTGATGCATGCTGGGATGTGTGGATGACTCCTGTGTTTGCTGATGTAATCTGTGTTTTCTCCCGGTCAGATAACGGCACCTGGACACAGCTGTGGCTGGTGTCGGACTACCATGAGCACGGCTCGCTGTTCGACTACCTGAACCGCTACACAGTGACGGTGGAGGGCATGATCAAGCTGTCTCTGTCCACCGCCAGCGGCCTGGCACACCTGCATATGGAGATCGTGGGCACGCAAGGTACCCGTGCTCACCTGTGTTCACCTGTGCTCACCCTCACCTGTGCTCACCCTCACCTGTGCTCACCTGTGTTCACCCTCACCTGTGTTCACCTGTGCTCACCCTCACCTGTGCTCACCTGTGCTCACCCTCACCTGTGCTCACCTGTGTTCACCTGTGCTCACCCTCACCTGTGTTCACCTGTGCTCACCCTCACCTGTGTTCACCCTCACCTGTGCTCACCCTCACCTGTGTTCACCCTCACCTGTGCTCACCCTCACCTGTGCTCACCCTCACCTGTGTTCACCCTCACCTGTGCTCACCCTCACCTGTGTTCACCTGTGTTCACCCTCACCTGTGCTCACCCTCACCTGTGCTCACCCTCACCTGTGTTCACCCTCACCTGTGTTCACCTGTGTTCACCCTCACCTGTGTTCACCCTCACCTGTGCTCACCCTCACCTGTGTTCACCCTCACCTGTGTTCACCTGTGTTCACCCTCACCTGTGTTCACCCTCACCTTTGCTCACCCTCACCTGTGTTCACCCTCACCTGTGTTCACCTGTGTTCACCCTCACCTGTGCTCACCCTCACCTGTGCTCACCCTCACCTGTGTTCACCCTCACCTGTGTTCACCCTTACCTGTGTTCACCTGTGTTCACCCTCACCTGTGTTCACCCTCACCTGTGCTCACCCTCACCTGTGTTCACCTGTGTTCACCCTCACCTGTGTTCACCCTCACCTGTGTTCACCCTCACCTGTGTTCACCTGTGCTCACCCTCACCTGTGTTCACCTGTGTTCACCCTCACCTGTGTTCACCCTCACCTGTGTTCACCCTCACCTGTGTTCACCCTCACCTGTGTTCACCTGTGCTCACCCTCACCTGTGTTCACCTGTGTTCACCCTCACCTGTGTTCACCTGTGCTCACCCTCACCTGTGTTCACCCTCACCTGTGTTCACCCTCACCTGTGTTCACCTGTGCTCACCCTCACCTGTGTTCACCTGTGTTCACCCTCACCTGTGTTCACCCTCACCTGTGCTCACCCTCACCTGTGTTCACCTATGCTCACCCTCACCTGTGTTCACCCTCACCTGTGTTCACCCTCACCTGTGTTCACCCTCACCTGTGTTCACCTGTGCTCACCCTCACCTGTGTTCACCCTCACCTGTGCTCACCCTCACCTGTGTTCACCTGTGTTCACCCTCACCTGTGTTCACCCTCACCTGTGCTCACCCTCACCTGTGTTCACCTATGCTCACCCTCACCTGTGTTCACCCTCACCTGTGTTCACCCTCACCTGTGTTCACCCTCACCTGTGTTCACCTGTGCTCACCCTCACCTGTGTTCACCTGTGTTCACCCTCACCTGTGTTCACCCTCACCTGTGTTCACCCTCACCTGTGTTCACCTGTGCTCACCCTCACCTGTGTTCACCTGTGTTCACCCTCACCTGTGTTCACCTGTGCTCACCCTCACCTGTGTTCACCCTCACCTGTGTTCACCCTCACCTGTGTTCACCTGTGCTCACCCTCACCTGTGTTCACCTGTGTTCACCCTCACCTGTGTTCACCCTCACCTGTGCTCACCCTCACCTGTGTTCACCTATGCTCACCCTCACCTGTGTTCACCCTCACCTGTGTTCACCTGTGTTCACCCTCACCTATGCTCACCCTCACCTGTGTTCACCCTCACCTGTGTTCACCTATGCTCACCCTCACCTGTGCTCACCTGTGTTCACCCTCACCTGTGCTCATCTGTGCTCACCCTCACCTGTATTCACCTGTGTTCAACTGTGCATGTTAATGCTTTAAATCAGACTAGCAACGTTAAAACATTATATCAATGTGCTAAACCATGTTATAATCGTGTTAACAACGCGTTAAATCAGGCTAGAAACATGATAAAACATGTTAATAACGCGTTAAATCAGGCTAGCAGTGTTAAAACATGATATTAATGTCCTAAGCCATGTTATAAACATGTTAACAATACGTTAAATCAGGCTGGCAACATGTAAAAACAATCAATGTGCTAAACCATGTTATAATCATGTTAATGCGTTAAATCAGGCTAGAAACATGTTAAAGCATGTTATTAATGTGTTAAATCAGGCTAGCAACGTTAATACATGATATTAATGTGTTAAACCATGTTATAAACATGTTAACAATGCGTTAAATCAGGCTAGCAACATGTTAAAACATGTTAGCATTAGCAATGTGTTAAATCAGGCTAGCAACATGTTAAAACATGTTAGCATTAGCATTGTGTTAAATCAGGCTAGCAACATTTTAAAATGTTAAAGCATTAAATCAGGCTAGCAGTGTTTAAACATTAATGTGTTAAACCATGTTAAAACATGTTAGCAACACTTTAAAACAGGCTAGCAACATGTTAGAATATGTTAACAGCATTTTATTGACTTTGAGTAAAATCTTCTGACTTCAAACTTTTAAAAGTCTTTTCAAACTTTCAGCTAACATCAAACTTTCCCCGTCTAGTTCTGTTGTAAGGAATGAATGGATCAGCCGCTGACAGAAACACTGAGCTGGTGTTGGAGAGAGATTTGAGTGTGACTCCATCAGCCCTTCAGCTCATCGAGACTCCAGTGGCTCCAGCGAGCTTCTATTCATTTAAATTACATATAAAAATAGGCTTTGAGTAAACGTCTGCCTCTTGAAGTCCAGATCGCAGCGATTCTGCTTGATGTAGACGTCTTCGTCTCAGTCGAGAGTGGCTGATGGGGTTTTGCAAGTTGTTTGTTGTTAAGGCCAGCTTCATTCACCGGCGTGGCAGCTTTATTACACTGCTATAATTGAGACATAATGCTCCGTTAAATGAGCCTCTACAAGAGAGTCACAGGCAGGCTCTTGGAGATCAGTTCAGCTCGCTCTATTACACTATTACAGCTACAAACAAGCTTTCATTTGTTTATGCAAGTAATGCATTATAAGGCAATGAATTATATATTTTCAAACCCTGACCATAAGTAATATTCAGCTCATGTTCTGCCGGTATACTGTGGTAATGCTGAAGTGTCAAACAACAGGGTATTAATATGGTACAGCATCAGAATTCAGCTTTGATCACAGCAATGCATTACACTTTACTATATATTCACATAGAAAACAGCTGATTTACAGTATAATAATATTTCACTATTATTTCTGATCAAATAAATGCAGCTTTGATGAGCAGAAGAGACTCTCAATAAATATCAGTCATGCTGCAACATCGCTTCCTGTACCAAATCAAAATAACATTGTATTATAATATTACATGTCTATGAAAACATGTAAAAAAAAAAAAAGTTTTATGATACTACATGCAGACTATTGAGAAACTGTTTCAGGCCTCATTTCACC
>NC_138242.1:1027500-1280000 GCF_964197995.2 Scardinius erythrophthalmus
AGGAGTAAAGCCAGCAGTGGTCATGAAGAGGCACACACAACAGAAGAAGTGCTCAGATACACACTTCAGGCGTTGCTCAGAGGAGCGTAAGCCAGACACACGAGAGAATTAAAGAATTAAAGACTAATAACACTGATAACTGTTTCAGTTTTGCTGCTTAAATACATTATATCTTCCCAGAGTTTCTTCACTCCCATCCGACAGATCGAGGATTGTGTGAGATGTGTGTTGTGTCGTCTGTGGTTTGTAGACTGATTTGTCGTCTCACACACACGTTTGCGCAGGCATTCACGAGGACTACCAGCTGCCGTACCACGACCTGGTCCAGTCGGACCCGTCGGTGGAGGAGATGAGGAGAGTCGTGTGTGAACAGAAGCTGAGACCCAACATTCCCAACCGGTGGCAGAGCTGCGAGGTGACACACACACACACACACACACACACACACACACACACACACACACTCACACACACACACACACTCACACAGACATGAACAGCCAACCTGTAAATGTCAGGTGACAAGTGAACATGAATATGCAGTTTTTAACTTCATGATTTTAGGCAATCAGGGTTTGAAATTAACAAAAAAATCTAAACTCACTGCCACACAACAGATAACAGCGCTTGTTCATTAGCGATGAAGCAATAGCGGAGAATAAAGAGCATTTGGTGAACAGAAAATACAGTTATTTCCCATCATCCTTCATGTTCCTGATGTTCTGTGTTCTGTATTGATCTGTCCGTCTAAAACACATTTATGGAGAAAAGGATGAAAGAGGAAGAGGAGATGCTTTAGACGACAGGATTTAGTTTGAATAAGAAATGAATGTATGAAATCCAAATTTTACAATATATATGTATATATAAGCTGTGACGTAGTTAATCTGGTTCATTTCTTTTTGGCTAGTAGAAGTTCTGAATGGTCGGTAACCTAAAGATTTAGTAGCCAAATTGGCCGGTGAGTGAAAAAGTTCATTTCAAACCCTGGTTACAGTGCATATATTTTTATAAGGGAGAATGTATTGTTTCAAAAATAAAGTAAAATAAATGTAGCAAAAAAATATTGAATACATATTTTTGGTTTATGGGCAAAACCTAATAATCATAAATCATATAAAAAGGAAGTTGCAGTCCAAAACAAAACAGTTCAAAAACATCCTCTTGTTCTCGAACCCGTTTCATTCCCCGTGTGGATCAATGAAGTGATTTCATCAGCGCACACACACACACACACACACACACACACACACACACACACACACCCGCTGAAATCCCACAATCCCACGGGATCCGCTGGAGCTCGGGTTTCATCACTCCTGTCCGCTTCATTACTGGGGAAGTGACACGACTCCATTAGATTATCCAGGATAACACAGACATCTGAGAAACGGTTCTTCCTTGCGTTCGCTTTTACTCTGTGCTACAGCGTTTTCCTATTTTACCGCAGTAAAAATGTGCATATAATAGGCCTGATAGCGTATCGCTTGCACATCAGATTCTGTTTACCACAGCGTGTGCTTGTTATTATGGTATGGCCTGTCAAGTCTATTTGTATTGGGCATTTCACACACGCTTGTGACTTTAGTTTGGCTTTCTCTGGCAGTGCAAACTCAAACATGGCCTGAAGGTCTGGACACTGCGAAGCAGGGCTGTGCACAGACGGTTTGAGGGGCAGTGGACTAAACCAACAAAAGGGGCACTAAGGGGGTGGTTGCTTGTTAACACAAATTATCCAGTTATTACAAAAATATTCAATTAAAAGAGAAGACAGCACACACTCAAATACATTTTAGACTTTATTGTAGATGTTTTGATAGAACATCACAATTACACATTGCTGATAATAACAGAAACTATTTGCTGTTTTACATTTTTATATTTACCTGTTCCATTTACAGCAACACTTTTTTATTTGGTACCATGTCCTGAAAGATCTTGATAACCTAATTATTTTTTATGATTCACAATTACACATTGGTGATAATAACAGAAACCATTTACCGTTTTACATTTTGGTATTTACCTTTTCTTTTTACAGCAGAACTTGTCTACAAAGTGTGCCAACAACAGAAAATTTAGTTATTTGTATTAGATCTGATCGAGAGTACAATAATTTGATTAGACAAGCAGCTAATTCTAAGAACGTGGATGTGTTGTACAAGTTGTTAGCACTAGTAGAAGACCAATAGCAAAACATTACCGACATAAATACAAAAAAAGTTCCGGCGCAAACGTTCCCTGGTGCTATTTTGCAGTTTCAAAAAACAATTCCGCCTCTGACCAGGAGAAACCTCGTCTAAAGTCAGTGGCGTGTTGCGCGTGTTATTCAGAGGCTATTTTAAGGGCGCATGCTTGGCCATAATCAATGTAGCGTGTGCACAACACACACACACTTTGCTTCTCTCATTTACACACAGACACAGCAGTTCCCATTTTTAGAAAACCATACATTATTACAAGGAACAATATTACCACACGAGGGAAATAGGCATAAATCTAGCTTACACATTTACCCAAATTATTTTACGCCTGTTTAACCGAAGCTAATCTGGGTGTGTTTCTCCATGCCCAATGTCACTTCTCTGTGTTTTACGGCCCTGACGAGAACGTCGGTCTCCTCGGCTGTGAACCGCTCCTGGCAAATACGCCGTTATAATAGCAATCCGCCATGGAACAAGCGCGTCTGCTCTTAAAGGGAATGTGAGATGTCGCTCTGATTGGTTTATTTCCCGTTACGTCCAAACCACACCTATGAGTAATGAAGCGACTTCAGACCAACGGGAAAACGTGGAGCGGATTAGCGGAATCAGCGGATTGCTTTGAGCGGAGCGGAGCGGTGGGGGTGGGGAAGAGGGGCACCTCAGTTGATGAGGGCAGAGGGGCAGTGGCTCTAGCCACCAGGCCACCCCCCCGTGCACGGCCCTGAAGATGCTGTGCGTGTTTCTAGCGTGCGTTTCTAGTGTGCGTTTCTAGCGTGTGTTTCTAGTGTGCGTTTCTAGTGTGCGTTTCTAGGCGTTTCTAGCGTGCGTTTCTAGCGTGCGTTTCTAGCGTGTGTTTCTAGTGTGCGTTTCTAGTGTGCGTTTCTAGGCGTTTCTAGCGTGTGTTTCTAGCGTGCGTTTCTAGTGTGCGTTTCTAGGCGTTTCTAGCGTGTGTTTCTAGTGTGCGTTTCTAGTGTGCGTTTCTAGGCGTTTCTAGCGTGTGTTTCTAGCGTGCGTTTCTAGTGTGCGTTTCTAGGCGTTTCTAGCGTGTGTTTCTAGCGTGCGTTTCTAGTGTGCGTTTCTAGCGTGTGTTTCTAGTGTGCGTTTCTAGTGTGCGTTTCTAGGCGTTTCTAGCGTGCGTTTCTAGCGTGCGTTTCTAGCGTGCGTTTCTAGCGTGCGTTTCTAGCGTGCGTTTCTAGTGTGCGTTTCTAGCGTGTGTTTCTAGTGTGCGTTTCTAGCGTGTGTTTCTAGGCGTTTCTAGCGTGTGTTTCTAGCGTGCTTTTCTAGTGTGTGTTTCTAGGCGTTTCTAGCGTGCGTTTCTAGCATGCGTTTCTAGGTGTTTCTAGCGTGTTTCTAGCGTGCGTTTCTAGCGTGCGTTTCTAGGCGTTTCTAGCGTGCGTTTCTAGCGTGTTTCTAGTGTGTGTTTCTAGGCGTTTCTAGCGTGCGTTTCTAGCGTGTTTCTAGTGTGTGTTTCTAGGCGTTTCTAGCGTGCGTTTCTAGCGTGTTTCTAGTGTGTGTTTCTAGGCGTTTCTAGCGTGCGTTTCTAGCGTGTTTCTAGTGTGTGTTTCTAGGCGTTTCTATCGTGTTTCTATCGTGTGTTTCTAGCGTGTGTTTCTAGCGTGTGTTTCTAGCGTGCGTTTCTAGGCGTTTCTAGCGTGCGTTTCTAGTGTGCGTTTCTAGCGTGTGTTTCTAGTGTGCGTTTCTAGCGTGTGTTTCTAGGCGTTTCTAGCGTGTGTTTCTAGCGTGCTTTTCTAGTGTGCGTTTCTAGCGTGTGTTTCTAGTGTGCGTTTCTAGTGTGCGTTTCTAGCGTGTGTTTCTAGGCGTTTCTAGCGTGTGTTTCTAGGCGTTTCTAGCGTGTGTTTCAAGCGTGTGTTTCAAGCGTGTGTTTCTAGCGTGTGTTTCTAGTGTGCGTTTCTAGTGTGCGTTTCTAGGCGTTTCTATCGTGTTTCTAGCGTGTGTTTCTAGCGTGTGTTTCTAGGCGTTTCTATCGTGTTTCTAGCGTGTGTTTCTAGGCGTTTCTATCGTGTTTCTAGCGTGTGTTTCTAGCGTGTGTTTCTAGGCGTTTCTATCGTGTTTCTAGCGTGTGTTTCTAGCGTGTGTTTCTAGGCGTTTCTAGCGTGCGTTTCTAGCGTGCTTTTCTAGTGTGTGTTTCTAGGCGTTTCTAGCGTGCTTTTCTAGTGTGTGTTTCTAGGCGTTTCTAGCGTGCTTTTCTAGTGTGTGTTTCTAGGCGTTTCTAGCGTGCGTTTCTAGCATGCGTTTCTAGCATGCGTTTCTAGCGTGTTTCTAGCGTGCGTTTCTAGTGTGTGTTTCTAGGCGTTTCTAGCATGCGTTTCTAGCATGCGTTTCTAGGCGTTTCTAGCGTGTTTCTAGCGTGCGTTTCTAGCGTGCGTTTCTAGGCGTTTCTAGCGTGCGTTTCTAGCGTGTTTCTAGTGTGTGTTTCTAGGCGTTTCTAGCGTGTGTTTCTAGGCGTTTCTAGCGTGCTTTTCTAGTGTGTGTTTCTAGGCGTTTCTAGCGTGCGTTTCTAGCATGCGTTTCTAGCGTGTTTCTAGCGTGCGTTTCTAGCGTGCGTTTCTAGGCGTTTCTAGCGTGCGTTTCTAAGCGTTTCTAGCGTGCGTTTCTAGCGTGTGTTTCTAGGCGTTTCTAGCGTGCGTTTCTAGCGTGTTTCTAGTGTGTGTTTCTAGGCGTTTCTAGCGTGCGTTTCTATCGTGTTTCTAGTGTGTGTTTCTAGGCGTTTCTAGCGTGCGTTTCTAGGCGTTTCTAGCGTGCGTTTCTAGCGTGTTTCTAGTGTGTGTTTCTAGGCGTTTCTAGCGTGCGTTTCTATCGTGTTTCTAGCGTGTTTCAAGCGTGCGTTTCTAGGCGTTTCTATCGTGTTTCTAGCATGCGTTTCTAGCGTGCGTTTCTAGCATGCGTTTCTAGGCGTTTCTAGCGTGTTTCTAGCGTGCGTTTCTATCGTGTTTCTAGCGTGCGTTTCTAGCGTGCGTTTCTAGCGTGCGTTTCTAGCGTGTTTCTAGTGTGTGTTTCTAGGCGTTTCTAGCGTGCGTTTCTAGCGTGTTTCTAGTGTGTGTTTCTAGGCGTTTCTAGCGTGCGTTTCTAGCGTGTTTCTAGTGTGTGTTTCTTGGCGTTTCTAGCGTGTGTTTCTAACGTGCGTTTCTAGGCGTTTCTAGTGTGCGTTTCTAGGCGTTTCTAGCGTGTGTTTCTAGAGTGCGTTTCTAGCGTGCGTTTCTAAGCGTTTCTAGCGTGCGTTTCTAGCGTGTGTTTCTAGAGTGCGTTTCTAGCGTGCGTTTCTAAGCGTTTCTAGCGTGCGTTTCTAGCGTGTGTTTCTAGGCGTTTCTAGCGTGCGTTTCTAGCGTGTTTCTAGTGTGTGTTTCTAGGCGTTTCTAGCGTGCGTTTCTAGCGTGTTTCTAGTGTGTGTTTCTAGGCGTTTCTAGCGTGCGTTTCTAGGCGTTTCTAGCGTGCGTTTCTAGCGTGTTTCTAGTGTGTGTTTCTAGGCGTTTCTAGCGTGCGTTTCTATCGTGTTTCTAGCGTGTTTCAAGCGTGCGTTTCTAGGCGTTTCTATCGTGTTTCTAGCATGCGTTTCTAGCGTGCGTTTCTAGCATGCGTTTCTAGGCGTTTCTAGCGTGTTTCTAGCGTGCGTTTCTAGCGTGTTTCTATCGTGTTTCTAGCGTGCGTTTCTAGCGTGCGTTTCTAGCGTGCGTTTCTAGCGTGTTTCTAGTGTGTGTTTCTAGGCGTTTCTAGCGTGCGTTTCTAGCGTGTTTCTAGTGTGTGTTTCTAGGCGTTTCTAGCGTGCGTTTCTAGCGTGTTTCTAGTGTGTGTTTCTAGGCGTTTCTAGCGTGTGTTTCTAACGTGCGTTTCTAGGCGTTTCTAGTGTGCGTTTCTAGGCGTTTCTATCGTGTTTCTAGCGTGTGTTTCAAGCGTGCGTTTCTAGGCGTTTCTATCGTGTGTTTCTAGCGTGTTTCTAGCGTGTGTTTCTAGCGTGCGTTTCTAGTGTGCGTTTCTAGGCGTTTCTAGCGTGCGTTTCTAGCGTGTGTTTCTAGCGTGCGTTTCTAGGCGTTTCTAGCGTGCGTTTCTAGCGTGCGTTTCTAGCGTGCGTTTCTAGCGTGTGTTTCTAGCGTGCGTTTCTAGCATGCGTTTCTAGGCGTTTCTAGCGTGTGTTTCTAGCGTGCGTTTCTAGTGTGCGTTTCTAGCGTGTGTTTCTAGTGTGCGTTTCTAGTGTGCGTTTCTAAGCGTTTCTAGCGTGTGTTTCTAGCGTGCGTTTCTAGCGTGCGTTTCTAGCGTGCGTTTCTAGTGTGCGTTTCTAGCGTGTGTTTCTAGTGTGCGTTTCTAGCGTGCGTTTCTAGGCGTTTCTAGCGTGTTTCTAGCGTGCTTTTCTAGTGTGTGTTTCTAGGCGTTTCTAGCGTGCGTTTCTAGCATGCGTTTCTAGGCGTTTCTAGCGTGCGTTTCTAGCGTGCGTTTCTAGCGTGCGTTTCTAGGCGTTTCTAGCGTGCGTTTCTAGCGTGTTTCTAGTGTGTGTTTCTAGGCGTTTCTAGCGTGCGTTTCTAGCGTGTTTCTAGTGTGTGTTTCTAGGCGTTTCTAGCGTGCGTTTCTAGCGTGTTTCTAGTGTGTGTTTCTAGGCGTTTCTATCGTGTTTCTATCGTGTGTTTCTAGCGTGTGTTTCTAGCGTGCGTTTCTAGGCGTTTCTAGCGTGCGTTTCTAGTGTGCGTTTCTAGCGTGTGTTTCTAGTGTGCGTTTCTAGCGTGTGTTTCTAGGCATTTCTAGCGTGTGTTTCTAGCGTGCTTTTCTAGTGTGCGTTTCTAGCGTGTGTTTCTAATGTGCGTTTCTAGTGTGCGTTTCTAGCGTGTGTTTCTAGGCGTTTCTAGCGTGTGTTTCTAGGCGTTTCTAGCGTGTGTTTCAAGCGTGTGTTTCAAGCGTGTGTTTCTAGCGTGTGTTTCTAGTGTGCGTTTCTAGTGTGCGTTTCTAGGCGTTTCTATCGTGTTTCTAGCGTGTGTTTCTAGCGTGTGTTTCTAGGCGTTTCTATCGTGTTTCTAGCGTGTGTTTCTAGGCGTTTCTATCGTGTTTCTAGCGTGTGTTTCTAGCGTGTGTTTCTAGGCGTTTCTATCGTGTTTCTAGCGTGTGTTTCTAGCGTGTGTTTCTAGCGTGTGTTTCTAGGCGTTTCTAGCGTGCGTTTCTAGCGTGCTTTTCTAGTGTGTGTTTCTAGGCGTTTCTAGCGTGCGTTTCTAGCGTGCTTTTCTAGTGTGTGTTTCTAGGCGTTTCTAGCGTGCGTTTCTAGCATGCGTTTCTAGGCGTTTCTAGCGTGTTTCTAGCGTGCGTTTCTAGTGTGTGTTTCTAGGCGTTTCTAGCGTGCGTTTCTAGCATGCGTTTCTAGGCGTTTCTAGCGTGTTTCTAGCGTGCGTTTCTAGCGTGCGTTTCTAGGCGTTTCTAGCGTGCGTTTCTAGCGTGTTTCTAGTGTGTGTTTCTAGGCGTTTCTAGCGTGTGTTTCTAGGCGTTTCTAGCGTGCGTTTCTAGCGTGCTTTTCTAGTGTGTGTTTCTAGGCGTTTCTAGCGTGCGTTTCTAGGCGTTTCTAGCGTGTTTCTAGCGTGCGTTTCTAGCGTGCGTTTCTAGCGTGCGTTTCTAGCGTGTTTCTAGTGTGTGTTTCTAGGCGTTTCTAGCGTGCGTTTCTAGCGTGTTTCTAGTGTGTGTTTCTAGGCGTTTCTAGCGTGCGTTTCTAGCGTGTTTCTAGTGTGTGTTTCTAGGCGTTTCTATCGTGTTTCTATCGTGTGTTTCTAGCGTGTGTTTCTAGCGTGTTTCTAGCGTGCGTTTCTAGGCATTTCTAGCGTGCGTTTCTAGTGTGCGTTTCTAGCGTGTGTTTCTAGGCGTTTCTAGCGTGTGTTTCTAGCGTGCTTTTCTAGTGTGCGTTTCTAGCGTGTTTCTAGTGTGCGTTTCTAGTGTGCGTTTCTAGCGTGTGTTTCTAGGCGTTTCTAGCGTGTGTTTCTAGGCGTTTCTAGCGTGTGTTTCAAGCGTGTGTTTCAAGCGTGTGTTTCTAGCGTGTGTTTCTAGTGTGCGTTTCTAGTGTGCGTTTCTAGGCGTTTCTATCGTGTTTCTAGCGTGTGTTTCTAGCGTGTGTTTCTAGGCGTTTCTATCGTGTTTCTAGCGTGTGTTTCTAGGCGTTTCTATCGTGTTTCTAGCGTGTGTTTCTAGGCGTTTCTATCGTGTTTCTAGCGTGTGTTTCTAGGCGTTTCTATCGTGTTTCTAGCGTGTTTCAAGCGTGCGTTTCTAGGCGTTTCTATCGTGTTTCTAGCGTGTGTTTCTAGCGTGCGTTTCTAGTGTGCGTTTCTAGGCGTTTCTAGCGTGCGTTTCTAGCGTGTTTCTAGTGTGTGTTTCTAGGCGTTTCTATCGTGTTTCTAGCGTGCGTTTCTAGCGTGTTTCTAGTGTGTGTTTCTAGGCGTTTCTAGCGTGCGTTTCTAGCGTGTTTCTAGCGTGTTTCAAGCGTGCGTTTCTAGGCGTTTCTATCGTGTTTCTAGCGTGTGTTTCTAGCGTGCGTTTCTAGTGTGCGTTTCTAGGCGTTTCTAGCGTGCGTTTCTAGCGTGTTTCAAGCGTGCGTTTCTAGGCGTTTCTATCGTGTTTCTAGCGTGCGTTTCTAGCGTGTTTCTAGTGTGTGTTTCTAGGCGTTTCTAGCGTGCGTTTCTAGCGTGTTTCTAGTGTGTGTTTCTAGGCGTTTCTAGCGTGCGTTTCTAGCGTGTTTCTAGTGTGTGTTTCTAGGCGTTTCTATCGTGTTTCTATCGTGTGTTTCTAGCGTGTGTTTCTAGCGTGCGTTTCTAGGCGTTTCTAGCGTGCGTTTCTAGTGTGCGTTTCTAGCGTGTGTTTCTAGTGTGCGTTTCTAGCGTGTGTTTCTAGGCATTTCTAGCGTGTGTTTCTAGCGTGCTTTTCTAGTGTGCGTTTCTAGCGTGTGTTTCTAGTGTGCGTTTCTAGTGTGCGTTTCTAGCGTGTGTTTCTAGGCGTTTCTAGCGTGTGTTTCTAGGCGTTTCTAGCGTGTGTTTCAAGCGTGTGTTTCAAGCGTGTGTTTCTAGCGTGTGTTTCTAGTGTGCGTTTCTAGTGTGTGTTTCTAGGCGTTTCTATCGTGTTTCTAGCGTGTGTTTCTAGCGTGTGTTTCTAGGCGTTTCTATCGTGTTTCTAGCGTGTGTTTCTAGGCGTTTCTATCGTGTTTCTAGCGTGTGTTTCTAGCGTGTGTTTCTAGGCATTTCTATCGTGTTTCTAGCGTGTGTTTCTAGCGTGTGTTTCTAGCGTGTGTTTCTAGGCGTTTCTAGCGTGCGTTTCTAGCGTGCTTTTCTAGTGTGTGTTTCTAGGCGTTTCTAGCGTGCGTTTCTAGCGTGCTTTTCTAGTGTGTGTTTCTAGGCGTTTCTAGCGTGCGTTTCTAGCATGCGTTTCTAGGCGTTTCTAGCGTGTTTCTAGCGTGCGTTTCTAGTGTGTGTTTCTAGGCGTTTCTAGCGTGCGTTTCTAGCATGCGTTTCTAGGCGTTTCTAGCGTGTTTCTAGCGTGCGTTTCTAGCGTGCGTTTCTAGGCGTTTCTAGCGTGCGTTTCTAGCGTGTTTCTAGTGTGTGTTTCTAGGCGTTTCTAGCGTGTGTTTCTAGGCGTTTCTAGCGTGCGTTTCTAGCGTGCTTTTCTAGTGTGTGTTTCTAGGCGTTTCTAGCGTGCGTTTCTAGCATGCGTTTCTAGGCGTTTCTAGCGTGTTTCTAGCGTGCGTTTCTAGCGTGCGTTTCTAGCGTGCGTTTCTAGCGTGTTTCTAGTGTGTGTTTCTAGGCGTTTCTAGCGTGTTTCTAGTGTGTGTTTCTAGGCGTTTCTAGCATGCGTTTCTAGCGTGTTTCTAGTGTGTGTTTCTAGGCGTTTCTATCGTGTTTCTATCGTGTGTTTCTAGCGTGTGTTTCTAGCGTGTTTCTAGCGTGCGTTTCTAGGCATTTCTAGCGTGCGTTTCTAGTGTGCGTTTCTAGCGTGTGTTTCTAGTGTGCGTTTCTAGCGTGTGTTTCTAGGCGTTTCTAGCGTGCGTTTCTAGCGTGTTTCTAGTGTGCGTTTCTAGTGTGCGTTTCTAGCGTGTGTTTCTAGGCGTTTCTAGCGTGTGTTTCTAGGCGTTTCTAGCGTGTGTTTCAAGCGTGTGTTTCAAGCGTGTGTTTCTAGCGTGTGTTTCTAGTGTGTTTCTAGTGTGTGTTTCTAGGCGTTTCTAGCGTGCGTTTCTAGCGTGCGTTTCTAGCGTGTTTCTAGTGTGTGTTTCTAGGCGTTTCTAGCGTGTGTTTCTAGGCGTTTCTAGCGTGCTTTTCTAGTGTGTGTTTCTAGGCGTTTCTAGCGTGCGTTTCTAGCATGCGTTTCTAGCGTGTTTCTAGCGTGCGTTTCTAGCGTGCGTTTCTAGGCGTTTCTAGCGTGCGTTTCTAAGCGTTTCTAGCGTGCGTTTCTAGCGTGTGTTTCTAGGCGTTTCTAGCGTGCGTTTCTAGCGTGTTTCTAGTGTATGTTTCTAGGCGTTTCTAGCGTGCGTTTCTATCGTGTTTCTAGTGTGTGTTTCTAGGCGTTTCTAGCGTGCGTTTCTAGGCGTTTCTAGCGTGCGTTTCTAGCGTGTTTCTAGTGTGTGTTTCTAGGCGTTTCTAGCGTGCGTTTCTATCGTGTTTCTAGCGTGTTTCAAGCGTGCGTTTCTAGGCGTTTCTATCGTGTTTCTAGCATGCGTTTCTAGCGTGCGTTTCTAGCATGCGTTTCTAGGCGTTTCTAGCGTGTTTCTAGCGTGCGTTTCTATCGTGTTTCTAGCGTGCGTTTCTAGCGTGCGTTTCTAGCGTGCGTTTCTAGCGTGTTTCTAGTGTGTGTTTCTAGGCGTTTCTAGCGTGCGTTTCTAGCGTGTTTCTAGTGTGTGTTTCTAGGCGTTTCTAGCGTGCGTTTCTAGCGTGTTTCTAGTGTGTGTTTCTTGGCGTTTCTAGCGTGTGTTTCTAACGTGCGTTTCTAGGCGTTTCTAGTGTGCGTTTCTAGGCGTTTCTAGCGTGTGTTTCTAGAGTGCGTTTCTAGCGTGCGTTTCTAAGCGTTTCTAGCGTGCGTTTCTAGCGTGTGTTTCTAGAGTGCGTTTCTAGCGTGCGTTTCTAAGCGTTTCTAGCGTGCGTTTCTAGCGTGTGTTTCTAGGCGTTTCTAGCGTGCGTTTCTAGCGTGTTTCTAGTGTGTGTTTCTAGGCGTTTCTAGCGTGCGTTTCTAGCGTGTTTCTAGTGTGTGTTTCTAGGCGTTTCTAGCGTGCGTTTCTAGGCGTTTCTAGCGTGCGTTTCTAGCGTGTTTCTAGTGTGTGTTTCTAGGCGTTTCTAGCGTGCGTTTCTATCGTGTTTCTAGCGTGTTTCAAGCGTGCGTTTCTAGGCGTTTCTATCGTGTTTCTAGCATGCGTTTCTAGCGTGCGTTTCTAGCATGCGTTTCTAGGCGTTTCTAGCGTGTTTCTAGCGTGCGTTTCTATCGTGTTTCTAGCGTGCGTTTCTAGCGTGCGTTTCTAGCGTGCGTTTCTAGCGTGTTTCTAGTGTGTGTTTCTAGGCGTTTCTAGCGTGCGTTTCTAGCGTGTTTCTAGTGTGTGTTTCTAGGCGTTTCTAGCGTGCGTTTCTAGCGTGTTTCTAGTGTGTGTTTCTAGGCGTTTCTAGCGTGTGTTTCTTACGTGCGTTTCTAGGCGTTTCTAGTGTGCGTTTCTAGGCGTTTCTATCGTGTTTCTAGCGTGTGTTTCAAGCGTGCGTTTCTAGGCGTTTCTATCGTGTGTTTCTAGCGTGTTTCTAGCGTGTGTTTCTAGCGTGCGTTTCTAGTGTGCGTTTCTAGGCGTTTCTAGCGTGCGTTTCTAGCGTGTGTTTCTAGCGTGCGTTTCTAGGCGTTTCTAGCGTGCGTTTCTAGCGTGCGTTTCTAGCGTGCGTTTCTAGCGTGTGTTTCTAGCGTGCGTTTCTAGCATGCGTTTCTAGGCGTTTCTAGCGTGTGTTTCTAGCGTGCGTTTCTAGTGTGCGTTTCTAGCGTGTGTTTCTAGTGTGCGTTTCTAGTGTGCGTTTCTAAGCGTTTCTAGCGTGTGTTTCTAGCGTGCGTTTCTAGCGTGCGTTTCTAGCGTGCGTTTCTAGTGTGCGTTTCTAGCGTGTGTTTCTAGTGTGCGTTTCTAGCGTGCGTTTCTAGGCGTTTCTAGCGTGTGTTTCTAGCGTGCTTTTCTAGTGTGTGTTTCTAGGCGTTTCTAGCGTGCGTTTCTAGCATGCGTTTCTAGGCGTTTCTAGCGTGCGTTTCTAGCGTGCGTTTCTAGCGTGCGTTTCTAGGCGTTTCTAGCGTGCGTTTCTAGCGTGTTTCTAGTGTGTGTTTCTAGGCGTTTCTAGCGTGCGTTTCTAGCGTGTTTCTAGTGTGTGTTTCTAGGCGTTTCTAGCGTGCGTTTCTAGCGTGTTTCTAGTGTGTGTTTCTAGGCGTTTCTATCGTGTTTCTATCGTGTGTTTCTAGCGTGTGTTTCTAGCGTGCGTTTCTAGGCGTTTCTAGCGTGCGTTTCTAGTGTGCGTTTCTAGCGTGTGTTTCTAGTGTGCGTTTCTAGCGTGTGTTTCTAGGCATTTCTAGCGTGTGTTTCTAGCGTGCTTTTCTAGTGTGCGTTTCTAGCGTGTGTTTCTAATGTGCGTTTCTAGTGTGCGTTTCTAGCGTGTGTTTCTAGGCGTTTCTAGCGTGTGTTTCTAGGCGTTTCTAGCGTGTGTTTCAAGCGTGTGTTTCAAGCGTGTGTTTCTAGCGTGTGTTTCTAGTGTGCGTTTCTAGTGTGCGTTTCTAGGCGTTTCTATCGTGTTTCTAGCGTGTGTTTCTAGCGTGTGTTTCTAGGCGTTTCTATCGTGTTTCTAGCGTGTTTCTAGGCGTTTCTATCGTGTTTCTAGCGTGTGTTTCTAGCGTGTGTTTCTAGGCGTTTCTATCGTGTTTCTAGCGTGTGTTTCTAGCGTGTGTTTCTAGCGTGTGTTTCTAGGCGTTTCTAGCGTGCGTTTCTAGCGTGCTTTTCTAGTGTGTGTTTCTAGGCGTTTCTAGCGTGCGTTTCTAGCGTGCTTTTCTAGTGTGTGTTTCTAGGCGTTTCTAGCGTGCGTTTCTAGCATGCGTTTCTAGGCGTTTCTAGCGTGTTTCTAGCGTGCGTTTCTAGTGTGTGTTTCTAGGCGTTTCTAGCGTGCGTTTCTAGCATGCGTTTCTAGGCGTTTCTAGCGTGTTTCTAGCGTGCGTTTCTAGCGTGCGTTTCTAGGCGTTTCTAGCGTGCGTTTCTAGCGTGTTTCTAGTGTGTGTTTCTAGGCGTTTCTAGCGTGTGTTTCTAGGCGTTTCTAGCGTGCGTTTCTAGCGTGCTTTTCTAGTGTGTGTTTCTAGGCGTTTCTAGCGTGCGTTTCTAGGCGTTTCTAGCGTGTTTCTAGCGTGCGTTTCTAGCGTGCGTTTCTAGCGTGCGTTTCTAGCGTGTTTCTAGTGTGTGTTTCTAGGCGTTTCTAGCGTGCGTTTCTAGCGTGTTTCTAGTGTGTGTTTCTAGGCGTTTCTAGCGTGTGTTTCTAACGTGCGTTTCTAGGCGTTTCTAGTGTGCGTTTCTAGGCGTTTCTATCGTGTTTCTAGCGTGTGTTTCAAGCGTGCGTTTCTAGGCGTTTCTATCGTGTGTTTCTAGCGTGTTTCTAGCGTGTGTTTCTAGCGTGCGTTTCTAGTGTGCGTTTCTAGGCGTTTCTAGCGTGCGTTTCTAGCGTGTGTTTCTAGCGTGCGTTTCTAGGCGTTTCTAGCGTGCGTTTCTAGCGTGCGTTTCTAGCGTGCGTTTCTAGCGTGTGTTTCTAGCGTGCGTTTCTAGCATGCGTTTCTAGGCGTTTCTAGCGTGTGTTTCTAGCGTGCGTTTCTAGTGTGCGTTTCTAGCGTGTGTTTCTAGTGTGCGTTTCTAGTGTGCGTTTCTAAGCGTTTCTAGCGTGTGTTTCTAGCGTGCGTTTCTAGCGTGCGTTTCTAGCGTGCGTTTCTAGTGTGCGTTTCTAGCGTGTGTTTCTAGTGTGCGTTTCTAGCGTGCGTTTCTAGGCGTTTCTAGCGTGTGTTTCTAGCGTGCTTTTCTAGTGTGTGTTTCTAGGCGTTTCTAGCGTGCGTTTCTAGCATGCGTTTCTAGGCGTTTCTAGCGTGCGTTTCTAGCGTGCGTTTCTAGCGTGCGTTTCTAGGCGTTTCTAGCGTGCGTTTCTAGCGTGTTTCTAGTGTGTGTTTCTAGGCGTTTCTAGCGTGCGTTTCTAGCGTGTTTCTAGTGTGTGTTTCTAGGCGTTTCTAGCGTGCGTTTCTAGCGTGTTTCTAGTGTGTGTTTCTAGGCGTTTCTATCGTGTTTCTATCGTGTGTTTCTAGCGTGTGTTTCTAGCGTGCGTTTCTAGGCGTTTCTAGCGTGCGTTTCTAGTGTGCGTTTCTAGCGTGTGTTTCTAGTGTGCGTTTCTAGCGTGTGTTTCTAGGCATTTCTAGCGTGTGTTTCTAGCGTGCTTTTCTAGTGTGCGTTTCTAGCGTGTGTTTCTAATGTGCGTTTCTAGTGTGCGTTTCTAGCGTGTGTTTCTAGGCGTTTCTAGCGTGTGTTTCTAGGCGTTTCTAGCGTGTGTTTCAAGCGTGTGTTTCAAGCGTGTGTTTCTAGCGTGTGTTTCTAGTGTGCGTTTCTAGTGTGCGTTTCTAGGCGTTTCTATCGTGTTTCTAGCGTGTGTTTCTAGCGTGTGTTTCTAGGCGTTTCTATCGTGTTTCTAGCGTGTTTCTAGGCGTTTCTATCGTGTTTCTAGCGTGTGTTTCTAGCGTGTGTTTCTAGGCGTTTCTATCGTGTTTCTAGCGTGTGTTTCTAGCGTGTGTTTCTAGCGTGTGTTTCTAGGCGTTTCTAGCGTGCGTTTCTAGCGTGCTTTTCTAGTGTGTGTTTCTAGGCGTTTCTAGCGTGCGTTTCTAGCGTGCTTTTCTAGTGTGTGTTTCTAGGCGTTTCTAGCGTGCGTTTCTAGCATGCGTTTCTAGGCGTTTCTAGCGTGTTTCTAGCGTGCGTTTCTAGTGTGTGTTTCTAGGCGTTTCTAGCGTGCGTTTCTAGCATGCGTTTCTAGGCGTTTCTAGCGTGTTTCTAGCGTGCGTTTCTAGCGTGCGTTTCTAGGCGTTTCTAGCGTGCGTTTCTAGCGTGTTTCTAGTGTGTGTTTCTAGGCGTTTCTAGCGTGTGTTTCTAGGCGTTTCTAGCGTGCGTTTCTAGCGTGCTTTTCTAGTGTGTGTTTCTAGGCGTTTCTAGCGTGCGTTTCTAGGCGTTTCTAGCGTGTTTCTAGCGTGCGTTTCTAGCGTGCGTTTCTAGCGTGCGTTTCTAGCGTGTTTCTAGTGTGTGTTTCTAGGCGTTTCTAGCGTGCGTTTCTAGCGTGTTTCTAGTGTGTGTTTCTAGGCGTTTCTAGCGTGCGTTTCTAGCGTGTTTCTAGTGTGTGTTTCTAGGCGTTTCTATCGTGTTTCTATCGTGTGTTTCTAGCGTGTGTTTCTAGCGTGTTTCTAGCGTGCGTTTCTAGGCATTTCTAGCGTGCGTTTCTAGTGTGCGTTTCTAGCGTGTGTTTCTAGGCGTTTCTAGCGTGTGTTTCTAGCGTGCTTTTCTAGTGTGCGTTTCTAGCGTGTTTCTAGTGTGCGTTTCTAGTGTGCGTTTCTAGCGTGTGTTTCTAGGCGTTTCTAGCGTGTGTTTCTAGGCGTTTCTAGCGTGTGTTTCAAGCGTGTGTTTCAAGCGTGTGTTTCTAGCGTGTGTTTCTAGTGTGCGTTTCTAGTGTGCGTTTCTAGGCGTTTCTATCGTGTTTCTAGCGTGTGTTTCTAGCGTGTGTTTCTAGGCGTTTCTATCGTGTTTCTAGCGTGTGTTTCTAGGCGTTTCTATCGTGTTTCTAGCGTGTGTTTCTAGGCGTTTCTATCGTGTTTCTAGCGTGTGTTTCTAGGCGTTTCTATCGTGTTTCTAGCGTGTTTCAAGCGTGCGTTTCTAGGCGTTTCTATCGTGTTTCTAGCGTGTGTTTCTAGCGTGCGTTTCTAGTGTGCGTTTCTAGGCGTTTCTAGCGTGCGTTTCTAGCGTGTTTCTAGTGTGTGTTTCTAGGCGTTTCTATCGTGTTTCTAGCGTGCGTTTCTAGCGTGTTTCTAGTGTGTGTTTCTAGGCGTTTCTAGCGTGCGTTTCTAGCGTGTTTCTAGCGTGTTTCAAGCGTGCGTTTCTAGGCGTTTCTATCGTGTTTCTAGCGTGTGTTTCTAGCGTGCGTTTCTAGTGTGCGTTTCTAGGCGTTTCTAGCGTGCGTTTCTAGCGTGTTTCAAGCGTGCGTTTCTAGGCGTTTCTATCGTGTTTCTAGCGTGCGTTTCTAGCGTGTTTCTAGTGTGTGTTTCTAGGCGTTTCTAGCGTGCGTTTCTAGCGTGTTTCTAGTGTGTGTTTCTAGGCGTTTCTAGCGTGCGTTTCTAGCGTGTTTCTAGTGTGTGTTTCTAGGCGTTTCTATCGTGTTTCTATCGTGTGTTTCTAGCGTGTGTTTCTAGCGTGCGTTTCTAGGCGTTTCTAGCGTGCGTTTCTAGTGTGCGTTTCTAGCGTGTGTTTCTAGTGTGCGTTTCTAGCGTGTGTTTCTAGGCATTTCTAGCGTGTGTTTCTAGCGTGCTTTTCTAGTGTGCGTTTCTAGCGTGTGTTTCTAGTGTGCGTTTCTAGTGTGCGTTTCTAGCGTGTGTTTCTAGGCGTTTCTAGCGTGTGTTTCTAGGCGTTTCTAGCGTGTGTTTCAAGCGTGTGTTTCAAGCGTGTGTTTCTAGCGTGTGTTTCTAGTGTGCGTTTCTAGTGTGTGTTTCTAGGCGTTTCTATCGTGTTTCTAGCGTGTGTTTCTAGCGTGTGTTTCTAGGCGTTTCTATCGTGTTTCTAGCGTGTGTTTCTAGGCGTTTCTATCGTGTTTCTAGCGTGTGTTTCTAGCGTGTGTTTCTAGGCATTTCTATCGTGTTTCTAGCGTGTGTTTCTAGCGTGTGTTTCTAGCGTGTGTTTCTAGGCGTTTCTAGCGTGCGTTTCTAGCGTGCTTTTCTAGTGTGTGTTTCTAGGCGTTTCTAGCGTGCGTTTCTAGCGTGCTTTTCTAGTGTGTGTTTCTAGGCGTTTCTAGCGTGCGTTTCTAGCATGCGTTTCTAGGCGTTTCTAGCGTGTTTCTAGCGTGCGTTTCTAGTGTGTGTTTCTAGGCGTTTCTAGCGTGCGTTTCTAGCATGCGTTTCTAGGCGTTTCTAGCGTGTTTCTAGCGTGCGTTTCTAGCGTGCGTTTCTAGGCGTTTCTAGCGTGCGTTTCTAGCGTGTTTCTAGTGTGTGTTTCTAGGCGTTTCTAGCGTGTGTTTCTAGGCGTTTCTAGCGTGCGTTTCTAGCGTGCTTTTCTAGTGTGTGTTTCTAGGCGTTTCTAGCGTGCGTTTCTAGCATGCGTTTCTAGGCGTTTCTAGCGTGTTTCTAGCGTGCGTTTCTAGCGTGCGTTTCTAGCGTGCGTTTCTAGCGTGTTTCTAGTGTGTGTTTCTAGGCGTTTCTAGCGTGTTTCTAGTGTGTGTTTCTAGGCGTTTCTAGCATGCGTTTCTAGCGTGTTTCTAGTGTGTGTTTCTAGGCGTTTCTATCGTGTTTCTATCGTGTGTTTCTAGCGTGTGTTTCTAGCGTGTTTCTAGCGTGCGTTTCTAGGCATTTCTAGCGTGCGTTTCTAGTGTGCGTTTCTAGCGTGTGTTTCTAGTGTGCGTTTCTAGCGTGTGTTTCTAGGCGTTTCTAGCGTGCGTTTCTAGCGTGTTTCTAGTGTGCGTTTCTAGTGTGCGTTTCTAGCGTGTGTTTCTAGGCGTTTCTAGCGTGTGTTTCTAGGCGTTTCTAGCGTGTGTTTCAAGCGTGTGTTTCAAGCGTGTGTTTCTAGCGTGTGTTTCTAGTGTGCGTTTCTAGTGTGCGTTTCTAGGCGTTTCTAGCGTGTGTTTCTAGCGTGTGTTTCTAGGCGTTTCTATCGTGTTTCTAGCGTGTGTTTCTAGGCGTTTCTATCGTGTTTCTAGCGTGTGTTTCTAGGCGTTTCTATCGTGTTTCTAGCGTGTTTCAAGCGTGCGTTTCTAGGCGTTTCTATCGTGTTTCTAGCGTGTGTTTCTAGCGTGCGTTTCTAGTGTGCCTTTCTAGGCGTTTCTAGCGTGCGTTTCTAGCGTGTGTTTCTAGCGTGCGTTTCTAGGCGTTTCTAGCGTGCGTTTCTAGCGTGTGTTTCTAGGCGTTTCTAGCGTGCGTTTCTAGTCGTTTCTAGCGTGCGTTTCTAGTCGTTTCTATCGTGTTTTTAGCGCGTGTTTCTAGCGTGTTTCTAGCGTGTGTTTCTAGCGTGTGTTTCTAGCGTGCGTTTCTAGCATGCGTTTCTAGCGTGTGTTTCTAGCGTGCGTTTCTAGCGTGTGTTTCTAGCGTGCGTTTCTATCATGTGTTTCTAGGCGTTTCTAGCGTGCGTTTCTAGCGTGTGTTTCTAGCATGCGTTTCTAGCGTGCGTTTCTAGGCGTTTCTAGCGTGTGTTTCTAGGCGTTTCTAGCGTGCGTTTCTAGTCGTTTCTATCGTGTTTTTAGCGCGTGTTTCTAGCGTGTTTCTAGCGTGTGTTTCTAGCGTGTGTTTCTAGCGTGCGTTTCTAGCATGCGTTTCTAGCGTGTGTTTCTAGCGTGCGTTTCTAGCGTGTGTTTCTAGCGTGCGTTTCTATCATGTGTTTCTAGGCGTTTCTAGCGTGCGTTTCTAGCGTGTGTTTCTAGCATGCGTTTCTAGCGTGCGTTTCTAGGCGTTTCTAGCGTGCGTTTCTAGCGTGTGTTTCTAGCGTGCGTTTCTAGCATGCGTTTCTAGGCGTTTCTAGCGTGCGTTTCTAGCATGCGTTTCTAGGCGTTTCTAGCGTGTTTCTAGCGTGCGTTTCTAGCGTGCGTTTCTAGCGTGCGTTTCTAGCGTGTTTCTAGTGTGTGTTTCTAGGCGTTTCTAGCGTGTGTTTCTAGGCGTTTCTAGCGTGCGTTTCTAGCGTGCTTTTCTAGTGTGTGTTTCTAGGCGTTTCTAGCGTGTGTTTCTAGGCGTTTCTAGCGTGCGTTTCTAGCGTGCTTTTCTAGTGTGTGTTTCTAGCATGCGTTTCTAGCGTGCGTTTCTAGGCGTTTCTAGCGTGCGTTTCTAGCGTGTGTTTCTAGCGTGCGTTTCTAGCATGCGTTTCTAGGCGTTTCTAGCGTGCGTTTCTAGCATGCGTTTCTAGGCGTTTCTAGCGTGTTTCTAGCGTGCGTTTCTAGCGTGCGTTTCTAGCGTGCGTTTCTAGCGTGTTTCTAGTGTGTGTTTCTAGGCGTTTCTAGCGTGTGTTTCTAGGCGTTTCTAGCGTGCGTTTCTAGCGTGCTTTTCTAGTGTGTGTTTCTAGGCGTTTCTAGCGTGTGTTTCTAGGCGTTTCTAGCGTGCGTTTCTAGCGTGCTTTTCTAGTGTGTGTTTCTAGGCGTTTCTAGCGTGCGTTTCTAGCATGCGTTTCTAGGCGTTTCTAGCGTGTTTCTAGCGTGCGTTTCTAGCGTGCGTTTCTAGGCGTTTCTAGCGTGCGTTTCTAGCGTGTTTCTAGTGTGTGTTTCTAGGCGTTTCTAGCGTGCGTTTCTAGCGTGTTTCTAGTGTGTGTTTCTAGGCGTTTCTAGCGTGCGTTTCTAGCGTGTTTCTAGTGTGTGTTTCTAGGCGTTTCTAGCGTGCGTTTCTAGCGTGTTTCTAGCGTGCGTTTCTAGGCGTTTCTAGCGTGCGTTTCTAGCGTGTTTCTAGTGTGTGTTTCTAGGCGTTTCTAGCGTGCGTTTCTAGCGTGTTTCTAGTGTGTGTTTCTAGGCGTTTCTATCGTGTTTCTATCGTGTGTTTCTAGCGTGTGTTTCTAGCGTGTTTCTAGCGTGCGTTTCTAGGCATTTCTAGCGTGCGTTTCTAGTGTGCGTTTCTAGCGTGTGTTTCTAGTGTGCGTTTCTAGCGTGTTTCTAGGCGTTTCTAGCGTGTGTTTCTAGCGTGCTTTTCTAGTGTGCGTTTCTAGCGTGTGTTTCTAGTGTGCGTTTCTAGTGTGCATTTCTAGCGTGTGTTTCTAGGCGTTTCTAGCGTGTGTTTCTAGGCGTTTCTAGCGTGTGTTTCAAGCGTGTGTTTCAAGCGTGTGTTTCTAGCGTGTGTTTCTAGTGTGCGTTTCTAGTGTGCGTTTCTAGGCGTTTCTATCGTGTTTCTAGCGTGTGTTTCTAGCGTGTGTTTCTAGGCGTTTCTATCGTGTTTCTAGCGTGTGTTTCTAGGCGTTTCTATCGTGTTTCTAGCGTGTGTTTCTAGGCGTTTCTATCGTGTTTCTAGCGTGTGTTTCTAGGCGTTTCTATCGTGTTTCAAGCGTGCGTTTCTAGGCGTTTCTAGCGTGTTTCTAGCGTGTTTCTAGCGTGTGTTTCTAGCGTGTGTTTCTAGCGTGCGTTTCTAGTGTGCGTTTCTAGGCGTTTCTAGCGTGCGTTTCTAGCGTGTGTTTCTAGCGTGCGTTTCTAGGCGTTTCTAGCGTGCGTTTCTAGCGTGTGTTTCTAGCGTGCGTTTCTAGGCGTTTCTAGCGTGTGTTTCTAGCGTGTGTTTCTAGGCGTTTCTAGCGTGCATTTCTAGTCGTTTCTATCGTGTTTTTAGCTCGTGTTTCTAGCGTGTGTTTCTAGCATGCGTTTCTAGCATGCGTTTCTAGCGTGTGTTTCTAGCGTGCGTTTCTAGCGTGTGTTTCTAGCGTGCGTTTCTAGCATGTGTTTCTAGGCGTTTCTAGCGTGCGTTTCTAGCGTGTGTTTCTAGCATGCGTTTCTAGCGTGCGTTTCTAGGCGTTTCTAGCGTGCGTTTCTAGCGTGTGTTTCTAGCGTGCGTTTCTAGCATGCGTTTCTAGGCGTTTCTAGCGTGTGTTTCTAGCGTGCGTTTCTAGGCGTTTCTAGCGTGCGTTTCTATCGTGTTTCTAGCGTGTGTTTCAAGCGTGCGTTTGTAGGCGTTTCTAGCGTGCGTTTCTAGTCGTTTCTATCGTGTTTTTAGCGCGTGTTTCTAGCGTGTGTTTCTAGAGTGTGTTTCTAGCGTGCGTTTCTAGGCGTTTCTAGCGTGCGTTTCTAGCGTGTGTTTCTAGCGTGCGTTTCTAGCGTGTGTTTCTAGCGTGCGTTTCTAGCATGTGTTTCTAGGCGTTTCTAGCGTGCGTTTCTAGCGTGTGTTTCTAGCATGCGTTTCTAGCGTGCGTTTCTAGGCGTTTCTAGCGTGCGTTTCTAGCGTGTGTTTCTAGCGTGCGTTTCTAGCATGCGTTTCTAGGCGTTTCTAGCGTGTGTTTCTAGCGTGCGTTTCTAGGCGTTTCTAGCGTGCGTTTCTATCGTGTTTCTAGCGTGTGTTTCAAGCGTGCGTTTCTAGGCGTTTCTATCGTGTTTCTAGCGTGCGTTTCTAGCATGCGTTTCTAGGCGTTTCTAGCGTGTGTTTCTAGAGTGCGTTTCTAGCGTGCGTTTCTAAGCGTTTCTAGCGTGCGTTTCTAGCGTGTGTTTCTAGGCGTTTCTAGCGTGCGTTTCTAGCGTGTTTCTAGTGTGTGTTTCTAGGCGTTTCTAGCGTGCGTTTCTAGCGTGTTTCTAGTGTGTGTTTCTAGCCGTTTCTAGCGTGTTTCTAGCGTGCGTTTCTAGCGTGCGTTTCTAGGCGTTTCTAGCGTGCGTTTCTAGCGTGTTTCTAGTGTGTGTTTCTAGGCGTTTCTAGCGTGCGTTTCTATCGTGTTTCTAGCGTGTTTCAAGCGTGCGTTTCTAGGCGTTTCTATCGTGTTTCTAGCGTGCGTTTCTAGCGTGCGTTTCTAGCATGCGTTTCTAGGCGTTTCTAGCGTGTTTCTAGCGTGCGTTTCTAGCGTGCGTTTCTAGGCGTTTCTAGCGTGCGTTTCTAGCGTGTTTCTAGTGTGTGTTTCTAGGCGTTTCTAGTGTGCGTTTCTAGGCGTTTCTATCGTGTTTCTAGGCGTTTCTAGCGTGCGTTTCTAGCGTGTTTCTAGCGTGCGTTTCTAGGCGTTTCTAGCGTGCATTTCTAGCGTGTGTTTCTAGCGTGCGTTTCTAGCGTGTGTTTCTAGCGTGCGTTTCTAGCATGTGTTTCTAGGCGTTTCTAGCGTGCGTTTCTAGCGTGTGTTTCTAGCATGCGTTTCTATCATGTGTTTCTAGGCGTTTCTAGCGTGCGTTTCTAGCGTGTGTTTCTAGCATGCGTTTCTAGCGTGCGTTTCTAGGCGTTTCTAGCGTGCGTTTCTAGCGTGTGTTTCTAGCGTGCGTTTCTAGCATGCGTTTCTAGGCGTTTCTAGCGTGTGTTTCTAGCGTGCGTTTCTAGGCGTTTCTAGCGTGCGTTTCTATCGTGTTTCTAGCGTGTGTTTCAAGCGTGCGTTTCTAGGCGTTTCTATCGTGTTTCTAGCGTGCGTTTCTAGCATGCGTTTCTAGGCGTTTCTAGCGTGTGTTTCTAGAGTGCGTTTCTTGCGTGCGTTTCTAAGCGTTTCTAGCGTGCGTTTCTAGCGTGTGTTTCTAGGCGTTTCTAGCGTGCGTTTCTAGCGTGTTTCTAGTGTGTGTTTCTAGGCGTTTCTAGCGTGCGTTTCTAGCGTGTTTCTAGTGTGTGTTTCTAGCCGTTTCTAGCGTGTTTCTAGCGTGCGTTTCTAGCGTGCGTTTCTAGGCGTTTCTAGCGTGTTTCTAGTGTGTGTTTCTAGGCGTTTCTAGCGTGCGTTTCTATCGTGTTTCTAGCGTGTTTCAAGCGTGCGTTTCTAGGCGTTTCTATCGTGTTTCTAGCGTGCGTTTCTAGCGTGCGTTTCTAGCATGCGTTTCTAGGCGTTTCTAGCGTGTTTCTAGCGTGCGTTTCTAGCGTGCGTTTCTAGGCGTTTCTAGCGTGCGTTTCTAGCGTGTTTCTAGTGTGTGTTTCTAGGCGTTTCTAGTGTGCGTTTCTAGGCGTTTCTATCGTGTTTCTAGGCGTTTCTAGCGTGCGTTTCTAGCGTGTTTCTAGCGTGCGTTTCTAGGCGTTTCTAGCGTGCGTTTCTAGCGTGTGTTTCTAGCGTGCGTTTCTAGCGTGTGTTTCTAGCGTGCGTTTCTAGCATGTGTTTCTAGGCGTTTCTAGCGTGCGTTTCTAGCGTGTGTTTCTAGCATGCGTTTCTAGCGTGCGTTTCTAGGCGTTTCTAGCGTGCGTTTCTAGCGTGTTTCTAGCGTGCGTTTCTAGCATGCGTTTCTAGGCGTTTCTAGCGTGTGTTTCTAGCGTGCGTTTCTAGGCGTTTCTAGCGTGCGTTTCTATCGTGTTTCTAGCGTGCGTTTCTAGCATGCGTTTCTAGTCGTTTCTATCGTGTTTTTAGCGCGTGTTTCTAGCGTGTGTTTCTAGCGTGCGTTTCTAGGCGTTTCTAGCATGCGTTTCTAGCGTGTGTTTCTAGCGTGCGTTTCTAGCGTGCGTTTCTAGCGTGTGTTTCTAGCGTGCGTTTCTATCATGTGTTTCTAGGCGTTTCTAGCGTGCGTTTCTAGCGTGTGTTTCTAGCATGCGTTTCTAGCGTGCGTTTCTAGGCGTTTCTAGCGTGCGTTTCTAGCATGTGTTTCTAGCGTGCGTTTCTAGCATGCGTTTCTAGGCGTTTCTAGCGTGCGTTTCTAGCATGCGTTTCTAGGCGTTTCTAGCGTGTTTCTAGCGTGCGTTTCTAGCGTGCGTTTCTAGGCGTTTCTAGCGTGCGTTTCTAGCGTGTTTCTAGTGTGTGTTTCTAGGCGTTTCTAGCGTGTGTTTCTAGGCGTTTCTAGCGTGCGTTTCTAGCGTGCTTTTCTAGTGTGTGTTTCTAGGCGTTTCTAGCGTGCGTTTCTAGCATGCGTTTCTAGGCGTTTCTAGCGTGTTTCTAGCGTGCGTTTCTAGCGTGCGTTTCTAGCGTGCGTTTCTAGCGTGTTTCTAGTGTGTGTTTCTAGGCGTTTCTAGCGTGCGTTTCTAGCGTTTCTAGTGTGTGTTTCTAGGCGTTTCTAGCGTGCGTTTCTAGCGTGTTTCTAGTGTGTGTTTCTAGGCGTTTCTAGCGTGCGTTTCTAGCGTGTTTCTAGCGTGCGTTTCTAGGCGTTTCTAGCGTGTTTCTAGTGTGTGTTTCTAGGCGTTTCTAGCGTGCGTTTCTAGCGTGTTTCTAGTGTGTTTTTCTAGGCGTTTCTATCGTGTTTCTATCGTGTGTTTCTAGCGTGTGTTTCTAGCGTGTTTCTAGCGTGCGTTTCTAGGCATTTCTAGCGTGCGTTTCTAGTGTGCGTTTCTAGCGTGTGTTTCTAGTGTGCGTTTCTAGCGTGTGTTTCTAGGCGTTTCTAGCGTGTGTTTCTAGCGTGCTTTTCTAGTGTGCGTTTCTAGCGTGTGTTTCTAGTGTGCGTTTCTAGTGTGCATTTCTAGCATGTGTTTCTAGGCGTTTCTAGCGTGTGTTTCTAGGCGTTTCTAGCGTGTGTTTCAAGCGTGTGTTTCAAGCGTGTGTTTCTAGCGTGTGTTTCTAGTGTGCGTTTCTAGTGTGCGTTTCTAGGCGTTTCTATCGTGTTTCTAGCGTGTGTTTCTAGGCGTGTGTTTCTAGGCGTTTCTATCGTGTTTCTAGCGTGTGTTTCTAGGCGTTTCTATCGTGTTTCTAGCGTGTGTTTCTAGGCGTTTCTATCGTGTTTCTAGCGTGTGTTTCTAGGCGTTTCTATCGTGTTTCTAGCGTGTTTCAAGCGTGCGTTTCTAGGCGTTTCTATCGTGTTTCTAGCGTGTGTTTCTAGCGTGTGTTTCTAGCGTGCGTTTCTAGTGTGCGTTTCTAGGCGTTTCTAGCGTGCGTTTCTAGCGTGTGTTTCTAGCGTGCGTTTCTAGGCGTTTCTAGCGTGCGTTTCTAGCGTGTGTTTCTAGCGTGCGTTTCTAGGCGTTTCTAGCGTGTGTTTCTAGCGTGTGTTTCTAGGCGTTTCTAGCGTGCGTTTCTAGTCGTTTCTATCGTGTTTTTAGCGCGTGTTTCTAGCGTGTGTTTCTAGCGTGCGTTTCTAGGCGTTTCTAGCATGCGTTTCTAGCGTGTGTTTCTAGCGTGCGTTTCTAGCGTGTGTTTCTAGCGTGCGTTTCTAGCATGTGTTTCTAGGCGTTTCTAGCGTGCGTTTCTAGCGTGTGTTTCTAGCATGCGTTTCTAGCGTGCGTTTCTAGGCGTTTCTAGCGTGCGATTCTAGCGTGTGTTTCTAGCGTGCGTTTCTAGGCGTTTCTAGGCGTTTCTAGCGTGTGTTTCTAGCGTGCGTTTCTAGGCGTTTCTAGCGTGCGTTTCTATCGTGTTTCTAGCGTGTGTTTCAAGCGTGCGTTTGTAGGCGTTTCTAGCGTGCGTTTCTAGGCGTTTCTATCGTGTTTTTAGCGCGTGTTTCTAGCGTGTGTTTCTAGAGTGTGTTTCTAGCGTGCGTTTCTAGGCGTTTCTAGCGTGCGTTTCTAGCGTGTGTTTCTAGCGTGCGTTTCTAGCGTGTGTTTCTAGCGTGCGTTTCTAGCATGTGTTTCTAGGCGTTTCTAGCTTGCGTTTCTAGCGTGTGTTTCTAGCATGCGTTTCTAGCGTGCGTTTCTAGGCGTTTCTAGCGTGCGTTTCTAGCGTGTGTTTCTAGCGTGCGTTTCTAGCATGCGTTTCTAGGCGTTTCTAGCGTGTGTTTCTAGCGTGCGTTTCTAGGCGTTTCTAGCGTGCGTTTCTATCGTGTTTCTAGCGTGTGTTTCAAGCGTGCGTTTCTATCGTGTTTCTAGCGTGCGTTTCTAGCATGCATTTCTAGGCGTTTCTAGCGTGTGTTTCTAGAGTGCGTTTCTAGCGTGCGTTTCTAAGCGTTTCTAGCGTGCGTTTCTAGCGTGTGTTTCTAGGCGTTTCTAGCGTGCGTTTCTAGCGTGTTTCTAGTGTGTGTTTCTAGGCGTTTCTAGCGTGCGTTTCTAGCGTGTTTCTAGTGTGTGTTTCTAGGCGTTTCTAGCGTGTTTCTAGCGTGCGTTTCTAGCGTGCGTTTCTAGGCGTTTCTAGCGTGCGTTTCTAGCGTGTTTCTAGTGTGTGTTTCTAGGCGTTTCTAGCGTGCGTTTCTATCGTGTTTCTAGCGTGTTTCAAGCGTGCGTTTCTAGGCGTTTCTATCGTGTTTCTAGCGTGCGTTTCTAGCGTGCGTTTCTAGCATGCGTTTCTAGGCGTTTCTAGCGTGTTTCTAGCATGTGTTTCTAGGCGTTTCTAGCGTGTTTCTAGCGTGCGTTTCTAGCGTGCGTTTCTAGGCGTTTCTAGCGTGCGTTTCTAGCGTGTTTCTAGTGTGTGTTTCTAGGCGTTTCTAGTGTGCGTTTCTAGCGTGCGTTTCTAGCATGCGTTTCTAGGCGTTTCTAGCGTGTTTCTAGCGTGCGTTTCTAGCGTGCGTTTCTAGGCGTTTCTAGCGTGCGTTTCTAGCGTGTTTCTAGTGTGTGTTTCTAGGCGTTTCTAGTGTGCGTTTCTAGGCGTTTCTATCGTGTTTCTAGGCGTTTCTAGCGTGCGTTTCTAGCGTGTTTCTAGTGTGTGTTTCTAGGCGTTTCTAGCGTGTGTTTCTAACGTGCGTTTCTAGGCGTTTCTAGTGTGCGTTTCTAGGCGTTTCTAGCGTGTTTCTAGCGTGTGTTTCAAGCGTGCGTTTCTAGGCGTTTCTATCGTGTGTTTCTAGCGTGTGTTTCTAGCGTGTGTTTCTAGCGCGCGTTTCTAGTGTGCGTTTCTAGGCGTTTCTAGCGTGCGTTTCTAGCGTGTGTTTCTAGCGTGCGTTTCTAGCGTGCGTTTCTAGCGTGCGTTTCTAGCGTGTGTTTCTAGCATGCGTTTCTAGGCGTTTCTAGCGTGTGTTTCTAGCGTGCGTTTCTAGGCGTTTCTAGCGTGCGTTTCTAGCGTGTTTCTAGTGTGTGTTTCTAGTAGTGCTGGGCGGTTTACCGGTTCATACCGAATACCGGTGTTTATTTTTGTTATGATATGAATTTTTAATAAACCGCAATACTGGTGTATGTCGCTTTAATCGGAACGCGGCGTTGCGCGACACTGTCTCGCACCTCATTTACAACACAGAACACACGTCTGCGGCGCATTACGGCTGCGACAAGGTTTTATTCCGTCCTCCACACGCGTGCGTCAAAATAGACTAGGCGCCTATATTTAGCGAAGCGCCGCGGAGAGCTGCTTTTGGGAAGCTTCGATCTGAAACACAAGCATTGACTAGAATGGGCGCGATCAGCTCCGGTAGCCGTGTCGCAGCCGTGTGGGGGTGAGAGTGTTTTTTTTTTCTCGCGGCGCGCGTTTTTATACTGTATGAACGTATCTGAAGTGAACTGACGGTCTTTAGAAAAGTTTATTTGTTATTACGATTGAATCTTTCTTTATCTTTCCTGATAAAGCAGCGTTGCTGCTTTGAGTACAGCCGTTACCGGGGAAACCATTATTTCTGCCGCTCCTAAAGCGCGTCCTGCTGGCACCTCTTTGTAAACAACCTTGCAAACCTGTATTATTAATATTAGTGTGGATCTTTTCATTAACTCATGACAATAAAATAGGGCATTATAAGTTAATCTACTGCAGTATTTCCTCTCTCACTCAGTAGAAAATGTGGTTAACACCCATCATGCTTGAAAAAAAAAAAACACCGTCATTTACCGTGAAACCGGTTTAATTTAGAAAAAAACCGTGATGTGGATTTTTAGTCAAACCGTTTCTAGCGTGCGTTTTTGGCGCGTTTCTAGTGTGTGTTTCTAGGCGTTTCTAGCGTGTGTTTCTAGCGTGCGTTTCTAGTGTGCGTTTCTAGGCGTTTCTATCGTGTTTCTAGCGTGTGTTTCTAGGCGTTTCTAGCGTGTTTCTAGTGTGTGTTTCTAGGCGTTTCTAGCGTGCGTTTCTAGCGCGTTTCTAGTGTGTGTTTCTAGGCGTTTCTAGCGTGTGTTTCTAGCGTGCGTTTCTAGGCGTTTCTAGCGTGCGTTTCTAGAGTGTTTCTAGTGTGTGTTTCTAGGCGTTTCTAGCGTGTGTTTCTAGCGTGTTTCTAGTGTGTGTTTCTAGGCGTTTCTATCGTGCGTTTCTAGCGTGTTTCTAGTGTGTGTTTCTAGGCGTTTCTAGCGTGTGTTTCTAGCGTGTTTCTAGTGTGTGTTTCTAGGCGTTTCTAGCGTGTGTTTCTAGGCGTTTCTAGCGTGTGTTTCTAGCGTGTTTCTAGTGTGTGTTTCTAGGCGTTTCTAGCGTGCGTTTCTAGCGTGTTTCTAGTGTGTGTTTCTAGGCGTTTCTAGCGTGCGTTTCTAGCGCGTTTCTAGTGTGTGTTTCTAGGCGTTTCTAGCGTGCGTTTCTAGCGTGTTTCTAGTGTGTGTTTCTAGGCGTTTCCAGCGTGCGTTTCTAGCGCGTTTCTAGTGTGTGTTTCTAGGCGTTTCTAGCGTGTGTTTCTAGCGTGAGTTTCTAGTGTGCGTTTCTAGTGTGCGTTTCTAGTGTGCGTTTCTAGGCGTTTCTAGTGTGTGTTTCTAGCGTGCGTTTCTAGCGTGTGTTTCTAGGCGTTTCTATCATGTGTTTCTAGGCGTTTCTAGCGTGTGTTTCTAGGCGTTTCTATCGTGCGTTTCTAGCGCGTTTCTAGTGTGTGTTTCTAGGCGTTTCTAGCGTGTGTTTCTAGCGTGCGTTTCTAGTGTGCGTTTCTAGTGTGCGTTTCTAGGCGTTTCTAGTGTGTGTTTCTAGCGTGCGTTTCTAGCGTGCGTTTCTAGCGTGCGTTTCTAGTGTGCGTTTCTAGGCGTTTTCTAGCGTGCGTTTTCTAGTGTGTGTTTCTAGGCGTTTCTATCGTGTTTCTAGCGTGTGTTTCTAGCGTGTGTTTCTAGTGTGCGTTTCTAGTGTGCGTTTCTAGGCGTTTTCTAGCGTGCGTTTTCTAGCGTGCGTTTCTAGCGTGCGTTTCTAGCGTGCATTTCTAGGCGTTTCTAGCGTGTGTTTCTAGCGTGCGTTTCTAGCATGCGTTTCTAGGCGTTTCTAGCGTGTGTTTCTAGCGTGCGTTTCTAGGCGTTTCTAGTGTGCGTTTCTAGGCGTTTCTAGCGTGCGTTTCTAGCGTGTGTTTCTAGCGTGCGTTTCTAGCGTGCGTTTCTAGCGTGCGTTTCTAGCGTGCGTTTCTAGGCGTTTCTAGCGTGCGTTTCTAGCAGTTTCTAGCGTGCGTTTCTAGCGTGTTTCTAGGCGTTTCTAGCGTGCGTTTCTAGGCGTTTCTAGCGTGTTTCTAGGCGTTTCTAGCGTGCGTTTCTTGCGTGTTTCTAGTGTGTGTTTCTAGGCGTTTCTAGCGTGCGTTTCTAGCGTGTGTTTCTAGCGTGCGTTTCTAGCATGCGTTTCTAGCGTGTGTTTCTAGCGTGCGTTTCTAGTGTGCGTTTCTAGTGTGCGTTTCTAGGCGTTTCTATCGTGTTTCTAGCGTGTGTTTCTAGCGTGTGTTTCTAGTGTGCGTTTCTAGTGTGCGTTTCTAGGCGTTTTCTAGCGTGCGTTTCTAGCGTGCGTTTCTAGCGTGCGTTTCTAGGCGTTTCTAGCGTGTGTTTCTAGCTGTTTCTAGCGTGCGTTTCTAGCGTGTTTCTAGTGTGTGTTTCTAGGCGTTTCTAGCGTGCGTTTCTAGCGTGTTTCTAGTGTGTGTTTCTAGGCGTTTCTAGCGTGCGTTTCTAGCGTGTTTCTAGTGTGTGTTTCTAGGCGTTTCTAGCGTGCGTTTCTAGGCGTTTCTATCGTGTGTTTCTAGCGTGCGTTTCTAGGCATTTCTAGCGTGTGTTTCTAGCGTGCGTTTCTAGCATGCGTTTCTAGGCGTTTCTAGCGTGTGTTTCTAGCGTGCGTTTCTAGCGTGCGTTTCTAGGCGTTTCTAGCGTGCGTTTCTAGTGTGCGTTTCTAGTGTGCGTTTCTAGGCGTTTTCTAGCGTGCGTTTCTAGCGTGTGTTTCTAGCGTGCGTTTCTAGGCGTTTTTCTAGCGTGCGTTTCTAGCGTGTGTTTCTAGCGTGCGTTTCTAGCATGCGTTTCTAGGCGTTTCTAGCGTGTGTTTCTAGCGTGCGTTTCTAGGCGTCTCTAGCGTGCGTTTCTAGGCGTTTCTAGCGTGCGTTTCTAGCGTGTGTTTCTAGCGTGCATTTCTAGCGTACGTTTCTAGCGTGCGTTTCGAGGCGTTTCTAGCGTGCGTTTCTAGCGTGCGTTTCTAGGCGTTTCTAGCGTGCGTTTCTAGCCGTTTCTAGCGTGCGTTTCTAGCGTGTTTCTAGTGTGTGTTTCTAGGCGTTTCTAGCGTGCGTTTCTAGCGTGTTTCTAGTGTGTGTTTCTAGGCGTTTCTAGCGTGCGTTTCTAGCGTGTTTCTAGTGTGTCTTTCTAGGCGTTTCTAGCGTGCGTTTCTAGCGTGTGTTTCTAGCGTGCGGTTCTAGCATGCGTTTCTAGGCGTTTCTATCGTGTGTTTCTAGCGTGCGTTTCTAGGCGTTTCTAGCGTGCGTTTCTAGGCGTTTCTAGCGTGCGTTTCTAGCGTGTGTTTCTAGCGTGCGTTTCTAGGCGTTTCTAGGGTGTTTCTAGCGTGCGTTTCTAGCGTGCGTTTCTAGCGTGCGTTTCTAGGCGTTTCTACCGTGCGTTTCTAGCGTGTTTCTAGTGTGTGTTTCTAGCGTGCGTTTCTAGCGTGTTTCTAGTGTGTGTTTCTAGGCGTTTCTAGCGTGCGTTTCTAGCGTGTTTCTAGTGTGTGTTTCTAGGCGTTTCTAGCGTGCGTTTCTAGGCGTTTCTATCGTGTTTCTATCGTGTGTTTCTAGCGTGCGTTTCTAGGCGTTTCTAGGCATTTCTAGCGTGTGTTTCTAGCGTGCGTTTCTAGCATGCGTTTCTAGCATGCGTTTCTAGCGTGTGTTTCTAGCGTGCGTTTCTAGCGTGCGTTTCTAGCGTGCGTTTCTAGCGTGCGTTTCTAGTGTGCGTTTCTAGCGTGCGTTCCCAGCGTTTTAAGCAGATGGTATTTCTGGATTCTGCATTCTGCTCAGGTTAGCCTGAACATGAACAGGAGGTTTGTGTCTTTAGCAAATGTTTTGTTCCCCAGTGCAGCGTAAAGCCTGAGACTGTATCAGGATAGACAATATGCAACTTATCCTTATAAGTATTTGATGGCTTGGACCCAACAAAAGAGGCTAAAATTAACTGTTGGGGCGTCATAAAGTACATATAGCAAGCCGTTTTAATTATACATATAATTAACATTTAAGCAGCAATTGCAGCAAGGTTAAGGACATTTATTTTCACCTGCCACCAAATTGAGGCAAAAAAAAAAAGTCACGTTTGTCTAAAAAAGATTGTCAGTTGACGTATGTCAGTCCTAGTTATTAATGTTTAAAGGGCATTCAAATGTTTCTGCAACATTCAACCGAATATTTTCATCGTCTGCCTTCAAATGAATGCAAACAAGTCACATTTGACCAAGAACTCTTTAAGGTTCTCAGCGGGTTTTTGTCATCAGTGTTCATCAAGTTTTAATTCTACTTAATAACATTGAAACATCATTAAAAAGAAATAATGTTGTTCTGCAAACTAAACTAAAAGATTCTCATTTGTGTAAAAACTCGTTAAATGGCCAGTTGATGTCTTTGTGTTGCATTAGGCGAAAGTCTTGTTATAAGCTTGTTAAAAATCCGTCTGTTCCAAGCTGTTAGATGACCTGACCTCACTAACAAGCAAACTCAAAGCAGGTCTGTTGTTAATAACCTCTTCAAGAAGCTAAATTAGCACTTTCATCATGTAAGCGAACTCAGTAATGCATGTTTAAATCCTCAAGGCGGATGACCTTCCATAACTGTGCAGTTGTTTTGATTTGGTGAGCAGCTAAATGAAATAAATTATGGTTTTGTGCATAAATGGCTCTATCTCGACTGTCTGAAGCAGAAACAGAAATGATGTGATTTGCATTCTGTGTAAAACGTTCACCCTGAGAGCCGAATGTGGGTGTCAGTAATTACGAGAGCTCAGATCTCTTCGGAGGTGGTTTGGTATTTCATACTCTGGTAACAGTGTGCCAAGTATAAAACTGCAGCTATTTGCTCTTTTACTTGCTTTGTCTAATTTGTAATAAACTTCCCAGCGATGAGTAAATGCGGTGAAGCTTCACTTCACCAAGATGTCTAAATAGATGTCTAAAGGGGCGTATTTGCATCTATTCTAGCGTTTCTCAGATGGCACGAACTTCACAGTAGGACGAAAACACTGATTTGACACTGCTGAAGTGAATTCAACTTTAGAATAGAAATTACATTAAAGTACTTTGAAATTTGTCTGGACACACTTCACTGAATCTGTTTCTCATGAGCTAAAAACCTTAAACTTTTAATGGGCCCTGTCTTTCTGTGTTTTTTTAGAAAGTAAAGAGAAAGTAAAGTCTTAAAACACTTTTCACATTCTGACTAGTTTTTTTAAATGTATCTTTATGTATGTTTTAAAGGAATAGATTGTTCCCACGGATCCCTGAAAGTTTGTGAATCTGAAAACATTTTTTCAAGGCCCTGGAAAGTTGTTGAAAATAAATGCATTTATTTTGTGCAAGAAGTTTTCTGAATAAAATTACATATGATGTACATATGACCGGAGGGATCCGGTCCGCTAATGTGTTATTTCACCAACACCTCGTGGCCTATACACACTAGCTTGCCGTATTTACATTAGTTACATGCATTTACGCGTTACGTACAGTGTTTCCCGCGTGAGGTACTGTGTGTAAGTGCTGGGCGGTATAACCAAAAATCCACATCACGGTATTTTTCTAAATCGTAATAACAAAGAAACTTTTCTAAAGACCGTCAGTTCACTTCAGATACATTCATATAAAAACACCCACGCCGCGTTTTGATTTTGAAACATGCAGTGCTCATGTTTATTCAACGATGTCAATGTCAACCACAAATAGATTTTCCAAAAGGCTGTGTTGATATTGTGAACCAATGTTTGGGAAACACTGTAATATAATTTGACAGCTATCAGTTATAGTTTAACCTATCCATCTTCAAAGTCACGCTTAGTAAGCCGTGCATCACCACAGTGCAACAATGAAAAAGGACCCTCTCAAACAGTGTCGCGCCGCGTTCCGAGCGACATACACCGGTATTAAGTCCTTGAATTTGAGGGTATTGGACCTGGAAAGTCCTTGAAAGGTCCTTGAACTTGAAGTGAACCGAGGTGTGGGAACCCTGTTTATAAATATATAAATATATCTATATATCAGCCGATACCGATATGGTGGCCGATATATCGTGCATCCCTACTGTACATCACAATGTTATTATTATGATTATAGTTTCAATTCATGGTTTTGTGATGTTTCTTTTAATAACCTGAATTTGGGACGAGGGTAAAACAATAAAATGTATAAAGGACACATTTGAAAAGTAACTAAAGTACAGTAAATGATGAATGCATGATAAAAAAGCTTTCCAGGACAGTTTTAATGTGACCTTCAGTCTTGAGAAACTGAATCCCGTACGAGCCCCCGATAAAGCTCCTGGCCATCTAGGGCTTGAGGCGCTTCATAAAGGTTGACGAAACTACACTTCCTCCATTTCTCATGTGTTTTCCCTGTCTCTGGTTGTGCAGGCTCTGCGTGTGATGGCCAAGATCATGAGGGAATGCTGGTACGCCAACGGAGCCGCTCGCCTCACCGCCCTGCGCATCAAGAAGACCTTATCTCAGCTCAGCCAGCAGGAGGGCATCAAGATGTAGACCATCACACTGATCACACACCTGTCACCACCGCCACATCATTATCATGTATTACTGCATCACCTCTGTCTCCAGAGAGGACTCCAGCACTTTCAGTGAAGTGTCGGTTCGTTTCTGCATCCTTTGCCTCAGTCTTAAATCCCGCCTGGACTTCGACGTGGGAATAAAACACGGACTTCATGATGAAATAACCCACACACGCGTCCAGCCGGTGCCGTTGATGTTCTGGGGTCTCATTCTCAACAGATACTCCGACAAAAGTGCTACCTAAGAAGGATTCTTTCATTATTTATAAGGTTTTTGTTCAGTGGCCGGGTTGATTTGAAGTTTTGGTTTGTTTTCTCTGTCCGCTCATCACTGCAGTTCTTCAGGTCGGTCTAACTGTTTTTTTTTTGGTTCTGTTTTTGCAAAAACAAAACTGGGCACGACCTCATTCAGTCTTGGCGAACATGCTGCGACATATGCAATATAGATAAGACGTATCTACTTTATATTTTTTACTGCTCTGCTACAACAACTTCGATGACAACCATGCCTTCCAAGCCAGGTGTTACCAGAAAGTGCCACTGCTTCGAACCAACCAACTCTCCCTCATGGTGTGATCGGCCGTCGGTCTGAGCGCATCGAGTCCGGCTTTCTTCGGGAACGTCTCTTATGCACAACGAGGAAGAGTGGGCCGCCACACTCCACTTAGCTGGTGCCATGCTTCATCTTCTGCCTCTTTATCGTCTTCATTGATGCAGCACTAAGGGATGTAACAACAACCCAGACCTCTTCATGTTACAGCTTGTTTTATGGAGCAATGTGTGTTTTCACACTGGGAATCTGAAGCGTCGGACGGCCGCCTTCGGTCGGAGGAGACTCACCGCGAGTTAAAAGGACTGAAGAAAATATATAGCAAGCCAGCGACTGGCTGTGGACAACATCGAAAGCAAAAATGCTGCGACAAAAACGCAGAACTGAAAGTTGCCCAGTGAAAACATGATCATTTCTTTCTCGGAGCGCGAAGATGGCGAGGGACATTAATATAGCAAATGGATATTTACTAAGCCATAGGTTTTCCAACATTTTTTGGCAACTTTTTTTAATAGAATGTCAATGAGAAAAAATATCAAGGACTGCTTTAAAACTCTTTTGAGCAAGCCTTAAGGGACCAATTGATTATGTGGAGGTTGTTTGTGTGTGTTTGCGTTCGAGCTGACTGTAATAGCGTGGTAGGATCAGTACTGTGTGTAACCGAATACATAAATGTAGCAGTTGTGTGAACCGCCACCCAAACAAGCGTTGCCGTGTAGAGTATCAGAGCTGAGGATATCTGATCGAGTGGTTTCCCAGAGCTGCGCTCACGAGTGAAGAACGGCACGCTCAACGAGTTTCTGTCCACTTTATTTCCTCAAGGTATCGGTTTCTGCAGCTTATTTAAGCATGTGACTTTAGTGTTTCTTTTTATGATGTGCATCTATACTTTAGACACTTTTTCTAATGGACAAACGTCGTTCAGTGATCTTTATAGTCAGATTAGAGGCCCTTCATTAAAGGAATATTACAGATTCAATGCGGGTTAAGCTCAATCGATGGGATATCATTGATTACCATAAAAAAAAGATTGATTTTTTTTATTGTTTTCTTTAATTAAAGCAAAAATGGATGTTAGAATGAGGCACTTGAAATGGAAGTGAATGTTTTGAGGATTTAATAGCAAAAATATACATTTATATGCATTTTTATTAATTCATCTGTATTATTTGAGTTTTAAATGGTTTTGGATGTGGCATTGGATATAACTTTACACAGAAATAGTCATATTTTATTAGTATTCCCACTCTAACATCATGTAAACACACATATTGAGCATGTTTACATACGCACCAATACGCTGATAACTACCAAAATCAGTTTATTTATGGGTGTGCATGTAAGCCAATAACCCAGCGATGCAAGAAAAACATTTTTCAGGACTTTAAAAGCAAAAACAGGTGATTTAATAATGTGCAAGAGTATTATGCTGAAGTGTTTATGACCTTATGCCAATAAAGGCTCAGGGTTTATGCTTATTAAACTGAACGTGCACGTAAACGCTTCATTGCCTGTAACGATGGATTGGCTTCATTCATTTCCATCGGTAGCGTCTCGCTGTCACGTGTTTCTAAAAGAAAAGGAGAGATATTCATTTGTGTGGTAATGACTCAAAAGCCGTCGATTGAGTGTAACTCGCATTGGACTTGGAATATTCTTTTTTTAATGGAAATATGTGGATGTGTTCAGCAATAACTGCGTGTTTAGCATGTTGTTTGCTCAGGCTATAGGGTTTCCTCTCCTCTGATGGCCAGACGTCGCTGCTATGCATCTCGAGTCTCCACATGCTAGTCTCTCACTTCGAGCCGTTCTCCAGACTCTGTGCTGTGTGAGGCCGCCGGCTGGAAATGCTGAAGGGAAAGAAATACGACACGTTCCTCCTTTCCTTTTAACCCAATTGATTTATACAGTCAGTGTATTTTAAATAATCCCAGTTCTGCTGAGTTTAAGAGCTTGTTGGAGATGGCATTAGTGTAAGGAAACCGTGCCGGTCGTTTGGATGGACAGTAGAGTATTAATGTGTGTCGAATTCAATTAATGACTGAATGAACGAATGAATGAATGAATGAATGACTCCTGCTACACGTTGAAATGCAAAATGTGTGGGTGTGGAGGTAGTGTCTATAGATAATGTGTAAATGTATATAAATATGTATGTATATCTGTCAGGCTGGTGTACAGTTTGTTAACAGAAAATCTGGAAGGAAAAAGTGTAAATTAAACTCAAAAAAGCGGATAGAGACAGTGCAGCTGGAGGAAAAGAGCTCAAAGGGAAAGATCCGGGGTCGTCTGAGGGAAGACGAGTTAATCTCGCTTCAACAAACTTAAAGGAATAGTTCAACCAAAAATGAAAATGATCTCATGTCGTTCCAAACCTGCAAGATTAATTCAGGGAATATTGCTGAAGCTCCATCTTTACATGCAGTTCAAATGATCTAAGATTGTAGCTTTCAAGAACGGTATTGCAAAAGCGTTGCACGACTCATGTACGATATTAAAACTCCAAAACTTTAGGAAACAGAAACTTTAATGTGTTCTGGACGTTCATTCACACACAACAGTGTTTGGAGCTCGAGAACACACACCTTGAAACGGTTCCAGCGATATGCGTTCTGCGAAGGATATTTGATCCAGTGATTACTCGGAGTGATTAGGCTCAGTTTCAGCCGTTCACTGTGAATGGAAAAGAGCAGCCAGCACATTCTCCACAATATCTCTTGCAGTGTTCAGTGGTTTGGAACAACCTGTGATCATTTCCATCATCGGCTGAAGTGTTCTACTCTCGTATGTGGGCTTTCGCATCTTAAATCACCAGCATTTGGTTTCAGATTCACACACATCTCTATCCAGGGGTTTCTTTAGTGACATGCAGGACTCGGCTCTCGCTCCCGATCAGTGTAGCTCCAGCTCTCCATGTCGGATCTGGGAACGCCTCGCTCCCGATCAGTGTAGCTCCAGCTCTCCATGTCGGATCTGGGAACGCCTCGCTCCCGATCAGTGTAGCTCCAGCTCTCCATGTCGGATCCGGAGCGCCTCGTTCCCGATCAGTCTAGCTCCAGCTCTCCATGTCGGATCTGGGAACGCCTCGCTCCTGATAAGTGTAGCTCCAGCTCTCCATGGCGGATCTGGGAACGCCTCGCTCCCGATCAGTGTAGCTCCAGCTCTCCATGTCGGATCCGGGAACGCCTCGCTCCCGATCAGTGTAGCTCCAGCTCTCCATGTCGGATCTGGGAACGCCTCGCTCCCGATCAGTGTAGCTACAGCTCTCCATGTCGGATCCGGGAACGCCTTGCTCCCGATCAGTGTAGCTACAGCTCTCCATGTCGGATCCGGGAACGCCTCGCTCCCGATCAGTGTAGCTCCAGCTCTCCATGTCGGATCCGGAGCACCTCGTTCCTGATCAGTGTAGCTCCAGCTCTCCATGTCGGATCTGGGAACGCCTCGCTCCCGATCAGTGTAGCTACAGCTCTCCATGTCGGATCCGGGAACGCCTCGCTCCCGATCAGTGTAGCTCCAGCTCTCCATGTCGGATCTGGGAACGCCTCGCTCCCGATCAGTGTAGCTCCAGCTCTCCATGTCGGATCCGGAACGCCTCGCTCCCGATCAGTGTAGCTCCAGCTCTCCATGTCGGATCTGGGAACGCCTCGCTCCCGATCAGTGTAGCTACAGCTCTCCATGTCGGATCCGGGAACGCCTCGCTCCCGATCAGTGTAGCTCCAGCTCTCCATGTCGGATCTGGGAACGCCTCGCTCCCGATCAGTGTAGCTACAGCTCTCCATGTCGGATCTGGGAACGCCTCGCTCCTGATCAGTGTAGCTCCAGCTCTCCATGTCGGATCTGGGAACGCCTCGCTCCCGATCAGTGTAGCTCCAGCTCTCCATGTCGGATCCGGGAACGCCTCGCTCCCGATCAGTATAGCTCCAACTCTCCATGTCGGATCCGGGAACGCCTCGCTCCCGATCAGTGTAGCTCCAGCTCTCCATGTCGGATCTGGGAACGCCTCGCTCCTGATCAGTGTAGCTCCAGCTCTCCATGTCGGATCTGGGAACGCCTCGCTCCCGATCAGTGTAGCTCCAGCTCTCCATGTCGGATCCGGGAACGCCTCGCTCCTGATCAGTGTAGCTCCAGCTCTCCATGTCGGATCTGGGAACGCCTCGCTCCTGATCAGTGTAGCTCCAGTTCTCCATGTCGGATCTGGGAACGCCTCGCTCCCGATCAGTGTAGCTCCAGCTCTCCATGTCGGATCTGGGAACGCCTCGCTCCCGATCAGTGCAGCTCCAGCTCTCCATGTCGGATCTGGGAACGCCTCGCTCCTGATCAGTGCAGCTCCAGCTCTCCATGTCGGATCCGGGAACGCCTCGCTCCTGATCAGTGCAGCTCCAGCTCTCCATGTCGGATCTGGGAACGCCTCGCTCCCGATCAGTGTAGCTCCAGCTCTCCATGTCGGATCCGGGAACGCCTCGCTCCTGATCAGTGCAGCTCCAGCTCTCCATGTCGGATCTGGGAACGCCTCGCTCCTGATCAGTGTAGCTACAGTTCTCCATGTCGGATCCGGGAACGCCTCGCTCCTGATCAGTGCAGCTCCAGCTCTCCATGTCGGATCTGGGAACGCCTCGCTCCTGATCAGTGTAGCTACAGTTCTCCATGTCGGATCCGGAGCGCCTTGTTCCCGATCAGTCTAGCTCCAGCTCTCCATGTCGGATCCGGGAACGCCTCGCTCCTGATCAGTGCAGCTCCAGCTCTCCATGTCGGATCTGGGAACGCCTCGTTCCCGATCAGTGTAGCTCCAGCTCTCCATGTCGGATCCGGAGCGCCTTGTTCCCGATCAGTGTAGCTCCAGCTCTCCATGTCGGATCTGGGAACGCCTCGCTCCCGATCAGTGTAGCTCCAGCTCTCCATGTCGGATCCGGAGCGCCTCGTTCCCGATCAGTGTAGCTACAGTTCTCCATGTCGGATCCGGAGCACCTCGCTCCCGATCAGTGTAGCTCCAGCTCTCCATGTCGGATCCGGAGCGAGGCGTTGGAGTCCATCCAGTGTTGCCAGATTGGAAATGTCCAAGAGTCGTACCAGGAGCTCAAAACTATCGTATTTGGAAGAAAATGATTGTACACGAGTCAAACGTACAGAATACAGCTATTTATTGACCAACAACTTTGTTTTTTTGACCAACCATCATCATCTGAAGTGTCACAATTCTGAAAGTATCGTACATTATGGGATTTTTTTCATTATTGATCGTACAGAGGTCAAAATTATCGTACGTCTAGCAACACTGGTCGAGTCTGAGCTCTCGATGAAGAGTTTGATTGACAGCGGCTCTCGATGAAGAGTTTGATTGACAGCGGCTGTATTTCCAGTAGCCAGACGCTTGAAAGATGATCATGTGCCCTTAAACGACCCAGAAAACCAGTGGCTTTTCATTAACGAGCCTGTGATTCTGTACACGATGCAGTTTCACACTATTATGCACAACATGTGTCAGTTCGTTACTAATTAACATAAGCACGATCCGTCTCACCCAAACCTGACAGACGTGAATGTTAATAGCGCGGCTATTGGCATAATTTCACTAAATGTCAGGCATTTTTAAGGAGGTATGATGAAAACACACGGGTCTTTTACTCATTTATGCAAATGTATTTGTTCACACGGACCTCAAGCTCTTCGCTAGCAATCGTCATGATTCTGCAGTTTAATTACACAGCTATGCTCTTATACGGACACTGTGAGACAGACCCGTGAGGGACGGTGGCCCGGCTGCACCAGAAGTCCTGGAGAACTGTGGGTCGTTTAAGGGCAGAGGAGTTTTACCCATGGTGCATTTCACCTGGACGCTGTGTGTGAGGACGGAAGTGGAAAGCTTTATCGTGTTTTATTTGGTGCCTACGTTTGACTATATTTAGTTTTTTTTATTCCACTTAGAATGATGCACTGCATGGGACGTATTTCTAATGTTTGCATCACTTGCTTTTTAAAAAAAGAAAGAAAATACATTAAAAATTACAATAACAAGTTTTAGAAAGGTCAAAAACTCCTGAGAAAAAAATACCTCTCCTTCTCCGAAGACCAATGTGTTCATACCTCAGTGTATATAAGTGATTTCTTTTGAAATGCTGACGTTTATGTCGCTGGTACCTGTCATTGTGTTACTGTACTATTGTCCAAACAGTATATTCCTCCTTTAAACCATTATTTGGTTTTGTTATTTTCTCTTTTTTTTTGTTCTGTATGAATTACAAGTGCTTTACTGATGTCACTCTGTCCTTTAATGCCTCCTCAGCTGTATAGAAATGCCTTGTACTGTTTCTTTTCCAAAAAACAACAAAAGAAGAAAAAAACGAAGGAGCTGAGATGTGTGTGTGCGTTACACACGCCGCGCTTCATTTCTACAGCGTTATGTATCGACTTTTTCTAGTGTGTACAGAAGAACTGCATAGGATCATAGAGTGAAGATCATGTTCTTGCTAACATAGTGGATAGAGATGAGTGAATAAAACACATGTGGAGACTTTACACGCCTGTCTCGGATTCATTTCTGTCTTCTATATATGAATGACTGTATTTTCTCCAAACAAGAATCAGTTTTCATTTAATTAAGAAAAATTGAAGTGTAATAATATTAATATTGTAAAGTGTGATTTTAATTACAATAATACATTTTAAATAAGTCTTTGTATTTATTTTTAAAACCTTCTTTAAATTATTAGTAGTAGTATTGTTTTATTACTTCTATATTTTATGAAAAGTATTTCAAAGGAATGAGTAAAAATACAGGACTCCCAAAAATTAGATGAGAGGAAAAATGATATATCAATAAAAAAAACATAAAAAAAAAAACATTTGAGGTTAGTGGAAAAACTATAGTTTAATGTGAAGTTTCGAGATAGTGTAAATGTTCTTATATTGACATTTCTCATCGCGGCTCCAGAGGCTCTGTAGGACTGAACACATTAAACACACACTAAGAGGTTCCAGTCAGAATCACTGTTCAATATTAATGCGCTGCTGTCATTGAAACACACACACACACACACACACAGAAACTCTCTCATCAACTGAATCACTACAATTTTATTTCTGAGTAACGTCGCTGTTTTTGAAGTAATTAAACTCACAGATTCATTGTTAGTAGAGAGACGCTGGACAGACGCAGATAATTCTCACACACACACACACACACATCTCTCATCTACTGATGAAAACATTAGTTCTGCAACATCAGTAACAGCTTCATGCTGTCAGGCGAATGAGCGTGGTATACGCGGAGTAATCCACGGCTAGCTGAGATTGTGATTATGCCTTGCTGTATACGCGGCTTCTGCTAATCAGAAGAGCAGCTAAACGCTCTATCTGTGATTTCAGTCGTTCGCTTCAGAGCTGAGGATGACAGGAGGAGGAGGAACATCTGGAACGGAGAGAAGCATCACATCAGGAGCGCGTCAGGAGGGAGTTCTGCTTTCACATGTTCATGTGTTCATGTCGCCATACAGCAAACATGAGCGAGGACACCAGTGATTCTTTGTGTCTCAGAGATCAAATATTCATGAATTGTTCGCTGATTATAAAGCTTGTTCAGTGCTTTAGTATCGGCATCTCAAGCATAAACTCTCTCTCTTCCTCCAATTTCTCATTTTGAGGGTAATTGATCGTGAAGTGTTCCAGGAGCGGCTCTGAGAGAGCGATCGATGTGTGTGTGACACTCGCGCTTCACTTCAGCAACTCTGGCAGTGAGACGGGTTATTCCTCGCTCTCTCCGACTCCGTGAGAGCTTTCCTCCTTCTCCTTCATTCAGAGAGAATTACACACACTTGATGAGGACGTCTGTCAACAAACACACAGATCAGATTCAGAGAAACTCTCGCACACTTTTCACTTTCTCAGACTGAAGGTTCAGCGAGTCACACATGTTCATATCCGTCATTCAGTGGCTCTGAATTGTAAAAACTCTCAAACTGCAGAAAATCAAACCCGAACCTAATCTTTTTATGACGGACGAAAGTTTCGGACTCCGTGTGCAGGACCTTTATGCTGGGAACACACCAAAAGATAATCGGGCTGATTTTGGGCCGATTTCCCCCCTTCCGACAATCCTAGCTGTGTCCCGATTATCTTGATGGTTCTACAGATTATCTTATCAGACTTTCCCTCGGTGTGAGGTGTGTTAAGAGTGTCCGAACCTGCTCGGAAGAACGTCGGAGCCGCCCCGATCGCGAATCGTAAATATTAAACATGTTGAATATTTACGATCAGAAATCCTGATGTGTGGGGGAACTCCGAGGACAAACGCTGAAACGTGAAACGAAACAATATCCAATCAGAAAGCGAGATGATAAAAGACACGGTCGTTCTCACACACACACACACACACTTGCAGGAAGCTGAGTGTTAAGGGTTCAGTGAGGTTCTATAGAGGGATTAAATAACCTTTTCTAAAGAGACAATAAATCCAATAAAGAATAAATAAAGACAATAAAGAATGAATATATTTCTGTATTAAAGGTTATATAATGGTGGGTACAATCTACAATGTTTTTTTTCACGTGAATTTTCTGTGACAATCATTCCAAACACAATCATCGCATTTTTTCCTGCGTATCGTCCGCCATATGCTTATTCTGAAGCCTCGCGAGATTTAGCGAGATTCCCTGTGTTCTCCGTCGAGACTCTGGTTGAAAATCTGTTAGTGTGTGTGTGTGTGTGCTGTCTTTGTCACATCATGGCACACACACACACTATAGGAGCAAAACGCTTACATCTAGGATTTTTTTGTCCTCATGTTTGTGGTCTATCACATTTAGAAAATCTTATAAGATGTGAAAAAATCTTTTGGTGTGTACCCAGCATTACTTTTGTCTCTCTGATGGCGTCATGTTTGAGAACTTTATATTTCAATTTATATTTCATATTTTCACAACTATGACTTTATTTCTTTATATTTTAAAACTGTGACTTTATTTCTTTATATTTATATTTCAGTATGACTTTATTTCTTTATTTTTCACTGACTTTATTTCTTTATATTTCAAAACTGTGACTTTATTTCTTTATATTTATATTTCAGTATGACTTTATTTCTTTATTTTTCACTGACTTTATTTCTTTATATTTCAAAACTGTGACTTTATTTCTTTATATTTATATTTCAGTATGACTTTATTTCTTTATATTTCACTATGTCTTTATTTCTCCTAATTGCAACATTATATCACACAGAGTGACTTCATCTCAAGTGTTTCTCTGTATTATTTTAAACGTCTGCCGTCTTTAGCTCTGCCTCGGGTATCTCTGATGACAGCAGATGTAACTCAGACCTGATATTTTATTTCAAGCGGAGTGGAAATGTGCCGTGTAAAATGAATGGAAGTGTCTTGCAGTGTTTATTATGGACGACATCTCGAGGTCGATCTCAAACGAATGTTGTGATCAGAGCGACTCCAGAGAACATCTGATTTCTGTCCAACAATGAAGAGATCAATAAAACATGAGGATATCGACTGATGAATCATGTTCTCATTATATGCCCATACCTTCACTCTTGCTCTCTTTTATTCATCATTTCTTTCTCTCTGGCATTTCAGATGTTTAAAAGCCTTTAAAAGCTTAGCCTTGCGATTCTCCTGTGCAAGAAGAAACATAGGAATCATTTCAGCTCGTCTCTAATGTGAATGTCCAGTTTTCTTGTGAACAGAACGTTATTTAAAAGGTTACGATAATGTTAGCACAACGTTCTCTATACATAATCCTTTACTCACAATACAACATTCTTTGTATGTTTATTTGCAACATTCCAAGAAGGTCATAAAGGTCATCTAGTAGATTAACACGTTCTCTGAACGTTTTCTCCTAACGTAGTCAATGTTGAGGTAAAACAGCATCATAAAGATATTGTTCTAAGAATGTTTCTCTTAACTTCAGGATATCAGATATTAATAATGTTCTGTGAATGTTATTTAAGGAATGTTTTACCTGAAATTGACCACAGAATGTTCTCTGTTGGCTTTGCAGCGTTAGTTTTTCTGCAGGTGTTCAGACCGGCTTTTCAAGAAACAACAAACACAAGATATTTATAAGCTATACATGTCACAGAGTTGTTGCTTTATAGAAGTTTATTTCCCGTGTTCTCTGTCATCAGTAAGCCAGGAATAGCAGGAGCTCGTGTCCAGCGTTCTGACAGTGATGAATCTCTCCTCGCTTTACTTCTCTCTCAAACGCAGGAGTTTGGTGAAAAGCTGCTGACGGACAGAAATGAGTTGCGGAGGAATTGATTTTGGGCGCTTTTGTGATTTAAAGGTCAGTTACGGAGCTTTCTTTGAGCTTGCAGAATGAATTCTCAGGCACTCGATATGTTTGGTAAGAAGACTCTTCAGGGTTTCAGAGAGAAATCTGCATGATTTCAGGAGCTCAGACTCGGATTCCTCCAGCAGAGGACACTGTTACCTTTCACACTGGCTTTAGGGCTCAGACGGTTCATACTTGATGCATTATGAGTTTACATTTTTACATACATTTAGAAGAAGATGGATGGGTGTCGTGAGCCGTCATTATGAGTTTCTGCAGCATCATATATGCAATGGCCTCCAAAAGTCTGAGAACACACTGAAAATCTGGGATTTAAACCTGGAAATAATATGTTAGTGTTCTGCATTTACATTTAAAACCAAAAATTTGATGATGTAAACATCAATACATATGTATGCACTTTAAACTGTCACCAAAACAAATTCCTTGTGTGTGCAAATATTCTTGGCAATAAATCTCTTTCAGATTCAATACATATTTTTCTGGTTTAAATGTGCATGACTTGCATATCTGAAAGATGTAGTTATTATTCCTCCAGCCTGGGAATTTGAATACAGAGCAGAAACTGAGTTTTGCCACTATCAGTAAAAGCCAATAACTGGATGTTTGAAGAGCCGTTTCTCATCACTGTTTCTCTGAAGTGCTGTCGTGAGATCAGAAATTGAAAATTAATTTAGAAAGCAATTTACTGCATCTGTTTCCATTCTTCAAGATACTGTGTGTGTGGTGTGTGTCTGGTAAGATTCTTGACTCAATTGGTCATATATAATAATGGCCTTTACCAGTTCTGGATATGCATAAGCGTGCAGACTAAGCACTTGCCTTTCCAATCAATTAAAACAGACTGACTAATTATTAAAATACAGCCATAGCTTTATATTAATGTTATATATTTATATATATATAAAAAAAAGCCAGTTCTCACGCCGTTTCCAACCAATCTGAGCGTTGAGCACAAAAGGAGATGTTTTGCAGAATGTTCACGCTGCTCTTTCCCACTAGAGACTGTCAATCTACTTAATAATAATAATTAAGTATGATATATGCTATATTCAAAGTCTTCTGAAGCTATGTGATATGATTCCACACTGAAATTCAAGCTGTTATGTATGTAAACTGACATGTCAGTGGTTCATTTTCTCTTTCAAAGAAATTGAATTCATACGAGATATGATTTGTACATGATATATTTGCATGCATAATTCACCTGTATTTTGGGAGATGTCATGGGCCTTGTTTATAAAATCTCTGAAACACCCAATTTAATCAAATTCAGTCTAATTAACAGCCCACTATTTGAATTATACTTCACAAATTAAGTTAAAGAGAATATATTAAGTCTCCAAAACCCAGTTATGTGTCACGGTGGGTTGCAGGAAGGCAGACGAAGAAAATAATTTCCAATACAATGTTTTAATAATAATAATAATAATCCAGAAGACAGGTAAACATGCTGAGCAACACACACTTACACATAACGCTGATCGGACAGAATGGATGTGAGGGACAAACTTATAAAGCAAACACAAATGAGGATGATTAATCAAACACAGCTGAACCAAATGAACTCATAATGATGATGACCACGGTAACAAAGGAGTGGCCGAACATCGCCATCAACCAACCGTCCAGTTTCTCGGTTATAACATCAGTGAACACAGCATCCAGATCCTAATACACCCAGGCCTCCACTACAGGGCTAGAGCGGTGCAATCACAGCAGGGAATCCAGCACGTCTCCATCCATGCGCCTTCTCTAAGAAACTATCTCCGGTGGAGATCAATTACGATATTGGTAACCGAGAATTTGCCTTAGAGGAGTGGAGACACTGGCTGGAGGGGGCTAAAGAGAGATTCACAGTTCTCACCGATCTCCGAGATGATGAACATCTCTACCCCAGACAGGCAAGATGGGCTTTGTTTTTCACCTGCTTCCATTTCCCCATCTCCTATCGTCCCGGCACAAATAATCTCAGAGCTGATGCTCTACCCCGTCTCCATAACTCCGAAGAGAAAACCAAAGACCCGGAGCCCATCTTGGCTCAAAAGATCATCCTGAGTCCCATCCAGTGGTCCATCCATCCTTCCGTTGCCCGTTCCCCAACACCCCTGGTCACACGTCAAGTCAAGTCAAGTCAAGTCAAGTCAAGTCAAGTCAAGTCAAGTCACACCTAGGAGTAGACTTTGTAGATAAAATCAGATTCCGGAATGTTACATGGATTACGGTAATGAGTATGTAAATGACTGCAGGTGTTGAGCTTGGTGACAAATTGCACTGATGAAGGGTTGAACCCGAAAACGTTTTGCACTCTTGCACTTTATTTGTGGCCTCTGGAAAATAAATCTCGTGAGCTTTTTGGCCGATATTTGTGTGCGGATCTTTTTTCATATCTTGTATTTATATATACAAAATAATTATACACAGTACACTCACATATATTATGTAAACACAAACTTTTATTTTGGATGCGATTAATAAACATCTAATATAAGAATTTTCCCATGCATCTACAAGGGAATTATCATATCTGCAGGTCCATGGCATCAACAGTTTGAAACCCCCAGTAGATCCTGCAAACAAATGCTTTCTGGATCACATGTTAAACTGTAGATGTGCTGTTGGACCGGAGCCCAAACGTGCGATGTGATCGTATGCTGAATCTGCTGTTGATTAATGGCTTTTGTTCAGAGTCTGGCTGTTGGCTCTATCCCATGATCCTCTCCTGCAGGAGTTTTACATCCTCTGCTGATTCTTCCCTCGTGAAGGCCACCGTTTACACAGATAATCTCAGCGATCAGTGTTGACATTCTGTCACGCACACGGTGTGTAAAGGGCACTTTCTGAGGGAAACTGTGCAAACTGAGGGCTGGTGAGGGATTAATGGTGCTGTTTGCTATAAAGGGGGATTTAAACAAACCCTGAACCCCTAATATTAATATTTGAGATATAAGTCACCATGCCCGACATGAACTAACAGTTTTCCTGCTTGAATGTTGATTATTCTCCTCATATTCTCCATTGTTGCGGCTCCTCTCTTCCCAGTCTGTCAGTAACGCTCTGTTTACTTCCTCTCTCTCTATGAAGCCCCTCCTTCTGAAAAGCACACTGTGCTCTGATTGGTCGGCTGGAGCAGTGTGTTGTAATTGGTCGAGCGCTTCGAGTGTGTTTGGGAAAGTCCCGCCCCTTACCATAACCACCATACTAACTAACTCAACCAGGCCCCGCCCCTTTATTCTGCGCATGAATTATTATAATGAGGAATATTGAGACGTGTTCATTCCCGGGAGAAACTCAAGATACAATGGAGGCGTTTCAGGAGTTCAGGAACACTGACTCTGATATAGAGAAGGACTGGAGCTTCTTCGTTCTCAAACAGCAACATTACACACTGAAGACTGATGAACATGGACAAAAGCAGAATACCAATTTTCACAACACATTTAATCAAGCATTGCAGTAGGCTATGCAAATGAGGAGAAGCAGAAAGCAGCCCACAGTTTATTTAAGAGACTGACAGGTTGACAGAAAGACTAATGATGTGGCGTCAGAAGAACATTAACACCCCAGTACTTTTATAACTGCTCATATAGTCAATATATATCAATAGTGTATCGATGTATACACAGCTCACACTAAAGGCACTTTCAAACCAAGCAGCTTTCTGTTGCTCATTGCAGAATGTGTGGGAATAAAATGCTTTCAAAGCAACATTCGTACGATCATCCATATTCCAGAATGATCTGATGATGTTCTTGAGGCCTCGATCACCACTAATAGCTAAAAGACTCATTAATCAAGCTAAATGAAGCCCTCCAGTGTTTCAACTGCACTGCACACTCTTGTGGAATTAGTGACGCTGCCCTTTAAGAGCCTCTGGCCAATCAGATGCTGAGCTGAAGCCTGTACGCATCACATCATGTCACATGTTGTAGAGCAAAGCAACCAATCAATAAACTGACCTGCAGTTCCTGCCACACTTAAAGGGACAGTTCACCCAAAGTTCACGGCGTGTGTGTGTGTGTGTGTGTGTGTGTGTGTGTGTGTGTGTGTGTGTGTGTGTGTGTGTGTGTGTGTGTGTGTGTGACTAGAACTGTTGAAGGAACATCTATCATCTTTATTCTCTGATAATCATCAGCACATTTACATCAGTAACATCTAATGTCAGGACAGCCTCAGTAATGGGAGATAATCATAGATAATGTTATTTGTGGGATATCTGGATGCAGATAACTGGGAAAAACACTCCAGCCTGAGGAAAGAGTCAATAGAAGACATAAATGAAAGCCACAAATAGCAGTGTTATTAAAAACCACATAACATCATCATGGGCCTGTGTGGCTGAGATTTCCAGGTTTTAATTTCTCCGTTTTTTATTTATTTAACATTTAAAGATAAAAGTAAGGTAAATAAAAATAAATGAGTGGTATATAAAAGAAAGAAAAATAATTTTTTTCAATATTTGTTTTCAAACAGTTTTCCTGAAAACTCCCCCTGCCTGCCATTGGTCAGTGAAACGGATAGCCCCGCCCCCACACTCACTCCATTGGATGAGCTGTTGCTGTGCTGTGGTGGTCAGAGTGATCTGTTATTATAGTCTGTATAGTTATTATAGTTATTATATCTGGAGTTTGACCAGTTCTGGTCAGGTTTTGTGTTTCGTTCTGGGTCTGATTGATCGTCTGCCTCATTGATCTGAACTCAGTTTTGAGCTGAATAAGCTTGAGTGAACTGTTTTCCGCTCAGATCAAGAGAGGCCGAGGATCAATCAGATCCAAAAATAAGTACAAAACCTGCGCTAACTGAAAGAAAACAAGTAAGAAAAAAAGATTGAATCCAATATTATGTGATAATGAGCCATTACGACTCTGTCCAATTCCTTTTAACCTCTCGACGACGCTCAATGGCTTCTTTAGTTCAGCAAACAAATCGCTCGGGTGGATGTAAACACCGCTCACTCACTTTGCCATCGCTGCTTCTGCAAACATCTGATCAATGCTACAAACCAACACGTTTGTTGACACGTTTCCTGCCTGGAGTTTTCGCGTCGCACAAAGTACGTCACGGACCGTTGGTCTGACTAGTTGAAGGACTATCTAATTGCGTACGGAGTCATTTGAGCTCTGCCGCTGATCAGGCCTCTTGTGCGGTCGAACATACAGAGCAGACTCTCCAGAGTAATGTTCAGTCATAGAGGACTGTGATAGCCAGACTAGCAAAACAGCAGATGTAAAAGGCCGGTCATTCGGAACACCAAATTAGGTAAAGGGTTTTTCAGCATTTACATTTTAACTTTTGATTAGGTAAGAAAAAAACTTTTTTAAATACATTCTATGACAGATTACCATCAGTTTTCCCCAGTTTTCCTCCAGTAATAATACATGCATGGCAAGGTTTCGAGGTCATTGAGTTCAATCTGCACCTGTCAGTGATCTCTGTGTGCCAGAGTCAGCGCTAGCGGCGAGCGATGGAGGACATCAGCGGAGACATCAGCGCTAGCGGCGAGCGATGGAGCACATCAGCGGAGACATCAGCGCTAGCGGCGAGCGATGGAGCACATCAGCGGAGACATCAGTGCTAGCGGCGAGCGATGGAGAACATCAGCGGAGACGTCAGCGCTAGCGGCGAGCGATGGAGGACATCAGCGGAGACATCAGCGCTAGCGGCGAGCGATGGAGGACATCAGCGGAGACATCAGCGGAGACGTCAGCGCTAGCGGCGAGCGATGGAGGACATCAGCGGAGACATCAGCGGAGACATCAGCGGAGACGTCAGCGCTAGCGGCGAGCGATGGAGGACATCAGCGGAGACATCAGCGGAGACGTCAGCGCTAGCGGCGAGCGATGGAGGACATCAGCGGAGACGTCAGCGCTAGCGGCGAGCGATGGAGGACATCAGCGGAGACGTCAGCGCTAGCGGCGAGCGATGGAGGACATCAGCGGAGACGTCAGCGCTAGCGGCGAGCGATGGAGGACATCAGCGGAGACATCAGCGCTAGCGGCGAGCGATGGAGCACATCAGCGGAGACATCAGCGCTAGCGGCGAGCGATGGAGCACATCAGCGGAGACATCAGTGCTAGCGGCGAGCGATGGAGGACATCAGCGGAGACGTCAGCGCTAGCGGCGAGCGATGGAGGACATCAGCGGAGACGTCAGCGCTAGCGGCGAGCGATGGAGGACATCAGCGGAGACATCAGCGCTAGCGGCAAGCGATGGAGAACATCCGCGGAGACTTCAGTGCTAGCGGCGAGCGATGGAGCACATCAGCGGAGACGTCAGCGCTAGCGGCGAGCGATGGAGGACATCAGCGAAGACATCAGCGGAGACGTCAGCGCTAGCGGCGAGCGATGGAGCACATCAGCGGAGACATCAGCGCTAGCGGCGAGCGATGGAGAACATCAGCGGAGACGTCAGCGCTAGCGGCGAGCGATGGAGAACATCAGCGGAGACGTCAGTGCTAGCGGCGAGCGATGGAGCACATCAGCGGAGACGTCAGCGCTAGCGGCTAGCGATGGAGGACATCAGCGAAGACATCAGCGGAGACGTCAGTGCTAGCGGCGAGCGATGGAGAACATCAGCGGAGACATCAGCGCTAGCGGCGAGCGATGGAGGACATCAGCGGAGACGTCAGCGCTAGCGGCAAGCGATGGAGAACATCAGCGGAGACGTCAGTGCTAGCGGCGAGCGATGGAGCACATCAGCGGAGACGTCAGCGCTAGCTGCGAGCGATGGAGGACATCAGCGAAGACATCAGCGGAGACGTCAGCGCTAGCGGCGAGCGATGGAGCACATCAGCGGAGACATCAGCGCTAGCGGCGAGCGATGGAGAACATCAGCGGAGACGTCAGCGCTAGCGGCGAGCGATGGAGAACATCAGCGGAGACGTCAGTGCTAGCGGCGAGCGATGGAGCACATCAGCGGAGACGTCAGCGCTAGCGGCTAGCGATGGAGGACATCAGCGAAGACATCAGCGGAGACGTCAGTGCTAGCGGCGAGCGATGGAGAACATCAGCGGAGACATCAGCGCTAGCGGCGAGCGATGGAGGACATCAGCGAAGACATCAGCGGAGACGTCAGCGCTAGCGGCGAGCGATGGAGCACATCAGCGGAGACATCAGCGCTAGCGGCGAGCGATGGAGAACATCAGCGGAGACGTCAGCGCTAGCGGCGAGCGATGGAGAACATCAGCGGAGACGTCAGTGCTAGCGGCGAGCGATGGAGCACATCAGCGGAGACGTCAGCGCTAGCGGCTAGCGATGGAGGACATCAGCGAAGACATCAGCGGAGACGTCAGTGCTAGCGGCGAGCGATGGAGAACATCAGCGGAGACATCAGCGCTAGCGGCGAGCGATGGAGGACATCAGCGGAGACGTCAGCGCTAGCGGCAAGCGATGGAGAACATCAGCGGAGACGTCAGTGCTAGCGGCGAGCGATGGAGCACATCAGCGGAGACGTCAGCGCTAGCGGCTAGCGATGGAGGACATCAGCGAAGACATCAGCGGAGACGTCAGTGCTAGCGGCGAGCGATGGAGCACATCAGCGGAGACATCGGCGCTAGCGGCGAGCGATGGAGAACATCAGCGGAGACGTCAGCGCTAGCGGCGAGCGATGGAGAACATCAGCGGAGACGTCAGTGCTAACGGCGAGCGATGGAGCACATCAGCGGAGACGTCAGCGCTAGCGGCGAGCGATGGAGGACATCAGCAAAGACATCAGCGGAGACGTCAGTGCTAGCGGCGAGCGATGGAGAACATCAGCGGAGACATCAGCGCTAGCGGCGAGCGATGGAGGACATCAGCGGAGACATCAGCGCTAGCGGCGAGCGATGGAGAACATCAGCGGAGACGTCAGCGCTAGCGGCGAGCGATGGAGGACATCAGCGGAGACATCAGCGCTAGCGGCGAGCGATGGAGGACATCAGCGGAGACGTCAGCGCTAGCGGCGAGCGATGGACAACATCAGCGGAGACGTCAGCGCTAGCGGCGAGCGATGGAGGACATCAGCGGAGACATCAGCGGTAGCGGCGAGCGATGGAGAACATCAGCGGAGACGTCAGCGCTAGCGGCGAGCGATGGAGGACATCAGCGGAGACATCAGCGCTAGCGGCGAGCGATGGAGAACATCAGCGGAGACGTCAGCGCTAGCGGCGAGCGATGGAGGACATCAGCGGAGACATCAGCGCTAGCGGCGAGCGATGGAGGACATCAGCGGAGACATCAGCGCTAGCGGCGAGCGATGGAGAACATCAGCGGAGACGTCAGCGCTAGCGGCGAGCGATGGAGGACATCAGCGGAGACATCAGCGCTAGCGGCGAGCGATGGAGAACATCAGCGGAGACGTCAGCGCTAGCGGCGAGCGATGGAGGACATCAGCGGAGACAACAGCGCTAGCGGCGAGCGATGGAGAACATCAGCGGAGACATCAGCGGAGACGTCAGCGCTAGCGGCGAGCGATGGAGGACATCAGCGGAGACGTCAGCGCTAGCGGCAAGCGATGGAGAACATCAGCGGAGACGTCAGCGCTAGCGGCGAGCGATGGAGGACATCAGCGGAGACATCAGTGCTAGCGGCGAGCGATGGAGAACATCAGCGGAGACGTCAGCGCTAGCGGCGAGCGATGGAGGACATCAGCGGAGACGTTAGCGCTAGCGGCGAGCGATGGAGGACATCAGCGGAGACATCAGCGGAGACGTCAGCGCTAGCGGCGAGCGATGGAGGACATCAGCGGAGACATCAGTGCTAGCGGCGAGCGATGGAGAACATCAGCGGAGACGTCAGCGCTAGCGGCGAGCGATGGAGAACATCAGCGGAGACGTCAGCGCTAGCGGCGAGCGATGGAGGACATCAGCGGAGACGTCAGTGGAGACGTCAGCGCTAGCGGCGAGCGATGGAGGACATCAGCGGAGACATCAGCGGAGACATCAGTGCTAGCGGCGAGCGATGGAGGACATCAGCGGAGACATCAGTGCTAGCGGCGAGCGATGGAGAACATCAGCGGAGACGTCAGCGCTAGCGGCGAGCGATGGAGGACATCAGCGGAGACGTCAGCGCTAGCGGCGAGCGATGGAGAACATCAGTGGAGACGTCAGCGCTAGCGGCGAGCGATGAAGGACATCAGCGGAGACATCAGCGGAGACGTCAGCGGAGACGTCAGCGCTAGCGGCGAGCGATGGAGGACATCAGCGGAGACATCAGCGGAGACGTCAGCGGAGACATCAGTGCTAGCGGCGAGCGATGGAGGACATCAGCGGAGACAACAGCGCTAGCGGCGAGCGATGGAGAACATCAGCGGAGACATCAGCGGAGACGTCAGCGCTAGCGGCGAGCGATGGAGGACATCAGCGGAGACGTCAGCGCTAGCGGCAAGCGATGGAGAACATCAGCGGAGACGTCAGCGCTAGCGGCGAGCGATGGAGGACATCAGCGGAGACATCAGTGCTAGCGGCGAGCGATGGAGAACATCAGCGGAGACGTCAGCGCTAGCGGCGAGCGATGGAGGACATCAGCGGAGACGTTAGCGCTAGCGGCGAGCGATGGAGGACATCAGCGGAGACATCAGCGGAGACGTCAGCGCTAGCGGCGAGCGATGGAGGACATCAGCGGAGACATCAGTGCTAGCGGCGAGCGATGGAGAACATCAGCGGAGACGTCAGCGCTAGCGGCGAGCGATGGAGAACATCAGCGGAGACGTCAGCGCTAGCGGCGAGCGATGGAGGACATCAGCGGAGACGTCAGTGGAGACGTCAGCGCTAGCGGCGAGCGATGGAGGACATCAGCGGAGACATCAGCGGAGACATCAGTGCTAGCGGCGAGCGATGGAGGACATCAGCGGAGACATCAGTGCTAGCGGCGAGCGATGGAGAACATCAGCGGAGACGTCAGCGCTAGCGGCGAGCGATGGAGGACATCAGCGGAGACGTCAGCGCTAGCGGCGAGCGATGGAGAACATCAGTGGAGACGTCAGCGCTAGCGGCGAGCGATGAAGGACATCAGCGGAGACATCAGCGGAGACGTCAGCGGAGACGTCAGCGCTAGCGGCGAGCGATGGAGGACATCAGCGGAGACATCAGCGGAGACGTCAGCGGAGACATCAGTGCTAGCGGCGAGCGATGGAGAACATCAGCGGAGACGTCAGCGCTAGCGGCGAGCGATGGAGGACATCAGCGGAGACATCAGTGCTAGCGGCGAGCGATGGAGAACATCAGCGGAGACGTCAGCGCTAGCGGCGAGCGATGGAGGACATCAGCGGAGACGTCAGCGCTAGCGGCGAGCGATGGAGGACATCAGCGGAGACGTCAGTGCTAGCGGCGAGCGATGGAGGACATCAGCGGAGACATCAGTGCTAGCGGCGAGCGATGGAGGACATCAGCGGAGACATCAGCGCTAGCGGCGAGCGATGGAGAACATCAGCGGAGACGTCAGCACTAGCGGCGAGCGATGGAGGACATCAGCGGAGACATCAGTGCTAGCGGCGAGCGATGGAGGACGTCAGCGGAGACATCAGCGGAGACGTCAGCGCTAGCGGCGAGCGATGGAGGACATCAGCGGAGACATCAGTGCTAGCGGCGAGCGATGGAGGACATCAGCGGAGACATCAGTGCTAGCGGCGAGCGATGGAGAACATCAGCGGAGACGTCAGCGCTAGCGGCGAGCGATGGAGGACATCAGCGGAGACGTCAGCGCTAGCGGCGAGCGATGGAGAACATCAGCGGAGACGTCAGTGCTAGCGGCGAGCGATGGAGGACATCAGCGGAGACATCAGCGCTAGCGGCGAGCGATGGAGGACATCAGCGGAGACATCAGCGCTAGCGGCGAGCGATGGAGAACATCAGCGGAGACGTCAGCGCTAGCGGCGAGCGATGGAGAACATCAGCGGAGACGTCAGTGCTAGCGGCGAGCGATGGAGAACATCAGCGGAGACGTCAGCGCTAGCGGCGAGCGATGGAGCACATCAGCGGAGACATCAGTGCTAGCGGCGAGCGATGGAGAACATCAGCGGAGACATCAGCGCTAGCGGCGAGCGATGGAGGACATCAGCGGAGACATCAGTGCTAGCGGCGAGCGATGGAGAACATCAGCGGAGACATCAGCGCTAGCGGCGAGCGATGGAGGACATCAGCGGAGACGTCAGCGCTAGCGGCGAGCGATGGAGGACATCAGCGGAGACATCAGTGCTAGCGGCGAGCGATGGAGGACATCAGCGGAGACATCAGCGCTAGCGGCGAGCGATGGAGAACATCAGCGGAGACGTCAGCGCTAGCGGCGAGCGATGGAGGACATCAGCGGAGACGTCAGCGCTAGCGGCGAGCGATGGAGAACATCAGCGGAGACGTCAGCGCTAGCGGCGAGCGATGGAGGACATCAGCGGAGACATCAGCGCTAGCGGCGAGCGATGGAGGACATCAGCGGAGACATCAGCGCTAGCGGCGAGCGATGGAGAACATCAGCGGAGACGTCAGCGCTAGCGGCGAGCGATGGAGGACATCAGCGGAGACGTCAGCGCTAGCGGCGAGCGATGGAGGACATCAGCGGAGACGTCAGCGCTAGCGGCGAGCGATGGAGCACATCAGCGGAGACGTCAGCGCTAGCGGCGAGCGATGGAGGACATCAGCGGAGACGTCAGCGCTAGCGGCGAGCGATGGAGCACATCAGCGGAGACGTCAGCGCTAGCGGCGAGCGATGGAGGACATCAGCGGAGACGTCAGCGCTAGCGGCGAGCGATGGAGCACATCAGCGGAGACGTCAGCGCTAGCGGCGAGCGATGGAGGACATCAGCGAAGACTGTAAAAAAAAAAAAAACTGGGGTTTTACTGTAAAATATCTCAAATTTACCGTTTAAAATTTAATTAAAATGAAATAATATTTAAAATCTCTTTACTACATACACATGATTTGCAGCACTGTAAAACGGTACATTTTTTGGCTTACAGTAAAATGTACTGTTTAAAATTCAATTCACGAGTTCACACTTACAAATAAGTCAGATAGAATAAATGCGTATTTGGCGTGCTGTCCGAGGAGAGGGCTCCGGGCTCGGTATTTGGCCCGAACCCAGAGTACTCCCCCCGTATTCCTGGCTGTGAAAGAACAAGCCAAGAGTGAGGAGTCGGGGTGGTGGAGGGATGCTGAAAACTGTCAAGGAAGTTAGGTGAGTTGACAGAGTGAATATATATATATGCTTCCTCTCATGCTGATAGGGTAGACATGGTAATTGTTTGATGAGTTGATTGATTGATTGCTTGATTATTTGATCGTGCTCCTCCCGAACTTTGTTAATAAAACATCATTTGAAATCAGGTAATATTGATTTAAAAAAATAGTTTGATTCTAATTATATAATAAAAAGAAAGACTGGTTAAGCCAATAACAGTCTGTCCTTACAAAGATAATGTTTTTTTTTTATATTTAGTCATTTTTCTTCCATATTGCTTGAAAGGTAAGATATATGTTCTTATTATAGAAATATAAATATCATAGATATCACAGATCTCGCAATATCAAAACGAGCCGTTTTTGGAGCTTGAATGAACAAATGTCTTGTTTATAATGAGGAGGTTTTAAGCTCTGAAACTTGCAGGATGTTTTAATGGTACAAAGGCCTCTTAGATTTCAAAAGATCAGGGCAAATCTGATTTCTCATGTTACGATGCCTTTCAGTCTGAAGGGGTTATTCTCACTGATCTGACCTGACACAGCGCAGCTTCAAAGATCATATCTCATCATATTCAGCGGGATGAGGAGTTTCTTTAAGGTGTGAGGTCCAGTCATGTGGAACACTGGCATTCGCATCTCTGTTACACACACACACACACACGCATGTGGTCCGTGTGCTGATGATGACATGATGCATATGTGTGTGTTGTCCATGATCTCTCCTCATGCATCTGTCATGTTCTTCCCGTCATGATTATTAAACATGGTTTGATGTCACAGACTGCAGGTCCAGTCATCCGTCCAGAACCCAGGCGTTCACTGTCCCGCATTCCCCAACACATCACATGGGAATGTCAAGAATTCATGTTTTGTGAAGACGGACATTGGCCTTTGAGATAAGGTCATTCCCCAGTGCTGCAGATTTTGTCTAATACATTTTTAGATTTGTACTTATAGGAAGCTTTTCCCACAACATTACTAATCTTGCAGAAATAAGGAAATAAACAGCAGAAGCTTAGGACTTCTCGCTGTGAAGAAGTGAAGCACAGATGGAGTCTATATTTAGGAGCCGATATTCACTGTTGATTTGGCCGAAACAGAAGCAGTCTGTAAGATCTCAACGCAAACGCTCGCATCTGTTCAGAAGACTACAGCTCGAGGATGTCCTGATGATGGAGTTTGACAGCAGAATGAGAGGCTTGAAATATTCACTTTCGCTTCAAGTGTAGTGTATATTACAATATTATCCACCCCAAGGCATTTAATGATATTGACCACCAGTGTTGTGTGTAACGCGTTACAGTAACGTAACTACTTTTTCGGGTAAAAAGTAGTGTAACGCGTTACTACAAAAAATTTGGTAACGAAACGTAGTTCCTTTTTCAATTCGGCGCAACGTTACTTTTCCCATGGATATATTTGACAGCGACACTGCCTCCGCTGCGCGCTTGAGAGAAGAGAACGGTTGAGATCTGAAGAGAACGATTTAGTTTCATATTTATGTTTAAATTAAATTAAATAACAATTTTGTGTGGAGACATGATTTTGACCACTTTATTAAGTTTGTTTTTGTAGAAAAGCTGTATTTAAAGTGAATTTCGTTTTGTATTAATTGTATCTTAATTTTAATAAATGTTTTATCAATCAATTGCCTGAATTTAATAAGAAGTAAATTAAAGAAAACTATTTAGTTTCATATTTATGTTTAAATGAAATAAATAAATAAATAATTTAATCTATGTTGATTATATGAAAAGTGAAAAGCATGAGTAAGATCATAATTTTGTGCAATATATCGGGAGATAAATGGAGTGGGCAGACATGATTTAGACCACTTTATTAAGTTTGTTTTTGTAGAAAGACTTTCTTTAAAACGAATTTCGTTGAGTATTAATTGTATCTTAATTTTAATCAATGTTTTACCAACCAATTAATTGCCTGAATTTAATAAATAAGTAAATATGGCATGCAAAATAATCATGACGGCACCAGCGCGTGAACTGGAGCTCGTCTCCATACTGTAAATGAACCGAAACTCAGATAAGCTATACTTGTCTCAAAGACCTGAGAAATATATAGAAAGCTTGAATATGTGTACTTTTAAACAAAATATATTTTTTTCTCTCAAAATCTCTTTTTTTTTCTCCTACTCCCTTAGAGTGAGTCGTATGTCTGAAAACTAAGCTTATGTCTTCTATATCATTTTGTCCTATGCTATCAAGACGCGATTCGCACCGGTGTTAGAGAGCAGGAGCGCTTTATTGGCTGTTGCCGAAATTTAAAGTTCGGTGGATAGGGGGAGCGGAGCGGAGAGAAGTGGTGCGGGCGCGCTGCTCATCGCGGAGTGTCGCACTCTACCCCATGATGCAGAGCCAGGGCTGGACTGGGACAGAAAATCGGCCCTGGCATTTTGGCCCAGACTGGCCCACTACATATGATCATAAACACCACCCATCTTTGCACGCCTTTGAATATGTTTTTGTTTAACTCCTATTCATTAAAACCGCTAATGCCATGTAATGAGTGAGTATAAACGAGTGAGAGTTAACAGATGAAATAAGTACAAAATTGTAATTTATTAATACAGTCGAACTATACTCCACAGTGATGAATCCAAAAAACAAGCTATAAGCTGCATTGACAGTGTTTCTCAAAGGAATTTTGGTAAAACTGTGGTGGGTGGACCTCTATGGGGGTTTGGGGGCATGGTCCCCCTAAGAATTTTTTTTGCATTTTAATGTTAAATTCATCAATCTGGTGCAGTTTGAGGGTTCAAAATTAAAAGCTCCAACCCATATTCAGTGTGCAAGTATAACAAAGAAAACAAATCAAACCGCTTTTAGTAACAGTGTCTGTCTATATTACACTACTACATAATAATAGTTATAATATTAATCTCATGATAGTAGCCTATATATTGTAAAAAATAATGCACCGAAAAATAAAGAAAACTTTCATAATTAGTTTTGTACTAATTTCTAAACTTGAAAGAGATAAGCACATGATCTTTTATTTTGACGGAAACTGCATCGAGCTTTTATTTTGGCGGAAAACATGGATACAAACGCGTCTCATTAAACTTCTAGTAAATTGCTGTAATTGTCAACTATGCAGATGTGGAAATAATCTGTAACCGGGTTATGGGTTCCTACACTCATAGCCAAAGTGTTTTGAAAGTAGTTCTGCTTACCGCGGACTCTACGTTACACTTTCTCATCTCTCTCTCCTGATCCTCCTCACTATCCTCCTCATCAGCCGCTGGAGCTGATGAAGGTCCTGCTGCTGCAGAAAACATATATATCTTGACACATTTTACAGCGTCTGCTTGAAGGGCCTGTATCTATTTTTCACGCTATTTCTCTGCACATTCCTTGCGTTTCTTCTCCATCTCTCAGACTATTTTGACAGATACACACTTGACACTGCACGCTCGCTCAGAGCCCAGAGGGGGAGGTGTTTAATGATGTGATTGGGCCAGCCCAGTGTCAATCAAGATAACAACCAATGGGCCGCTGATCTACGCGTTTCATGGGCCGGTCTGTCAGTGGAAAAAAAAACTAACGCTTACTTTTTTTTTGACCAATGCATTACACCGGCACTAACCCAGCGCTGTCAAAACAAAACGAATGGGCCGCCGATGTACGAGTTTTATGGGCCGTCAAAAAAAAAAAAAAAAAAAAGTATGAGATGTATCGGCCCAAAAGCACGTCGGCCCACCGGGCATTTGCCCGGTATGCCAGATTACCAGTCCAGCCCTGTGCAGAGCCGGCTGAGAATAAAAGTTGCCGCACACAGCAGCGCCAATGAGAAGGACTTTTTTTCTTTCGAAATTGATACTATTTTTTATAATAAAGAGCACAAAATAATTACCTGTTATGTCCTCCATTGTATAACTTTATGTCTACATATTTAGGAACAGATATTGGGTTCTGCCCAAAGTCAAGCAACATAAAAGTAACGTAATAGTAACGAGTACCGTAAAAAGTTACTTTCCAAATGGGGTAACTAAGTAAAGTAACGGATTACTTTTTTAAAAAGTAACGAGTAACGAGCAAACACTACTTTTTAAAAGTAACTTCCCCAACACGGTTGACCACACTGTAAAATAATATTATCATGATTTATCAATTTTTTTTTTTTTTTTGTCAAAGTCAACTTAGATAATTAATGTAGTTCAGATAACATTATATGTTGAGTTTCTGTTGATTAAATCAGTCTCCTTCGTTGCATTAAAATGACTCAATATTTTAAGGCAAACAACAGTAACTTACTTTTTTAAGTTAAAACAATAATATTTTTACAGTGCAGCGCCGATCTCGTATATGGATTTATTTAAGCCTCTAATAGAGAGAATTATACATGACAAAATGAGTAAAAAGACTAATAGTACCGTATTAACATTTTATCAATGTTTAATCGCAAATCTACTTCACTTCTCACCCGATGTTAACGACTGTGTGTGTGTGTGTGTGTGTGTGAGAGAGAGAGAGAGAGAGAGAGAGAGAGAGAGAGAGAGAGAGAGAGAGAGAGAGAGAGAGAGAGTGCACGAGGCAGAAGGGCTTTATGGATTTGTTTGCTGTATAATCCTGGATGGTTGAGCGGGATCGCCATCTGTTCCTCTTGGATCAAATGTGCTCAAGCTAGAGGCAGGACATCATCATCATCATCATCATCATCATCATCTGCTCTGGTGTCACCCGCCGGATCTCCCGTCCACTCTCTCTCTCTCTCTCTCTGTGTGTGTGTGTGAGAGAGAAGAGAAAGTCAAAGCCCGGAAATGAGAAAGGAAAGGACTGGTAATGTCATCTGGGAATATCGATGGGAGACCGGCTTTAACTGATCAGATCACACTGGTCTGAAGCTGAGACAGAGGAAGATCTTCTTCAGGACTGAAGCAGGACTGCATGATGCTGCACTGGACGAGGATGTGAGAATGTAAGTGAAACGTGTCCGGATCTCATGAATGAACACAGAATAATGAATGCACGAGCATTTACTGCTGTTGACGCATCATGTGCGTGCGCGTGCCGGAACTGGTGATGTTACAAGGTTTGATATGCTTTACATCTCATAATAACTGGAGCTTATGTCATGAAATCGTATAATGTTAACTGTACTACCAACCAATTGCAGCTATCAATATGTGTACAACGGACTGAGCATGCGCATACTTATGCATTTAATGACTATTTGACCCAAAAAGTAGCCTACACTACAGACTGTAAAAAAAAAAATAATAATAATAATGTTTTTATCGTTTGCTATGTCATAAGATAGACTAGTTATTTGTTTCCATCCATTTTCCTTGTAACAATGCTTTCTGTTATTTTTTTGTCTACATATTATGAGTTATTAAATGAAAAGTGCAATGTACTTACAGTATCACTGCTCGTTTAGTAAAGGCTTATTTTAATTTTAATTTACATTTTCATAGAGCCCATATGATACCTTCAAATTGGTCTCTTCAGCAACTGTGATCAATAATAACAAAGAACAGTTGCAAAGAGAGAGAACACACACATAGACATGAACATAAACTGCATGACACATGGTTTAGAACTGATAATAAGTCACATCACTTATAATTAACTAATAAATCTAAACAAATATGGTTCACATATGTGAATGTCCCTTTATATAATATACATTTTTAACTATATTGAACTATATTTTCGATATGTATTAGTTTTAAACATTATATTGCCTATTCAAATAGCTATAACATGGTTTCCTATGCAATTAAAACCAGTTCATACCTGTTGGATCTGGTGTTTATAACATACTCCACATTTTTCATGCTAAAGGAATCGAGACTTCTGAGCTTCATCATCAGCAGTTGCAGCATCAGCACCAGCATCAGAAACCCGAACGCGTTTCGGCCTCCCGTACGCGCGTGTCCCTGGCGGGCCGCCGTCGCGATGGGCGAGAACATGTCTAAGCGCCTGAAGCTCGTGTCGGGCTCGGAGTCCGCGATGGAGGAGCGCAGCTTCCCGAACCCGTTCCCGGACTGGGACCCGGGGCTCCTGCTGTCCCCACACGCCGGAGAACTCGAGCCCGAGCCCGCAGAGCTGTTCGACGCCAGCGGGAAGGTGTGTGTGAGCGCTTTATCCGCAGCTTTAACGCAGTGTGTGTCAGGAGTGTTAGTGCAGGCGTGTCACGTGTGTGTGTGAGAGCGGGTTTGTTTACCAACTCAGGACATGCTCGATGTTCACCATGGACAAGTTCAGATTCAGATGTCTGTTATTAATTGACAATTCAAGTCTGGCCTTACACGTTTAAGTTAGCTAAAAACAATCGGTAACACTTTATTTTAGTGTCTTTGTTACATATGTTACATGTACTTACCATAGGAACAACAGTAAATTATGCATAATTACATGCAGCTAACCCTCAACCAAACCCTAATCCTAGTTAATTAATATTACTCAGTACTTAAATATGTAATTACACTGTAACACTGACACCTTAAAATAAAGTGTAACCACACTTTACAATAAGCATTAGTTAACATTATTTAACTAACATGAACTAACCATGAGCAATACATTTATTACTATATTAGTTCATCTTTGTTAATGTTAGTTAATAAAAATCCAGCAGTTCATTGTTTGTTCACAGAGCATTAACTAACGTTAACAAATACAACCTTTGATTTTAATAATGTATAATAATAATATTTTAATAATGTATTAGTAAATGTTGAAATTAATATAAACTAAGATTAATAAATGCTGTAGAAGTATTTTTCATTCTCAGTTTATGTTAACTACTGAATATTATTGTAAAGTGTTGCCAAACCATCTAACGGTTATCTAAATAACTGTAAATCATCTAAATACACACACTCTCATCAATGTCTTTAATTAGTCCAACACTGGAGACCTCACAGGAGATTTCCATAGCTAGTTTCATAACTGCATCCTAAATGAACAATTAAATCATATTTCACACTTTTTTCATACTTTGACTCAAATACAATGAAAACAATCTTCTGTTTGTGATGATATTGACCAGTGATCAGTATGATCAGTGTCCTTCACATCTCCAGCGCTTGAGACTCTTCGTGGGTTTAGTTCGTCTGTTGTTGAGAGTCAGTGACCGCATTTAATCGGCCGTCGAAGCGTCGACTCACTTCACCTGTGCTAACGCTAACGCTAATGCTAAGTGTGGGGTCAGTCAGATCTATTTAATAGACCATTTCAACAGCCTTTCGTCAAAATAGAAATATAATTAAATAATATAGAAATTAATACTTTTATTTATCAAGGGCACATTAAATTGATCAAAAGTGACAATAAAGATATTTATAATGTTACAAAAGATTTTTATTTCAAATAAATGCTGTTCTTTTGAACTTTGTATTCATCAAATAATCTGAACAATAAAATGTATGACGGTTTACACAAAAATATGAACTGTTTTCAACTGATGATAATCATGAATGTTTCTTGATCATCAAATCTCTTGTGAGACGGCTCTGGATGAACACCAGTGGAACGGCGGTGGCCGCTACAGTGAGCGAGTTAAAGGAGACATATCATGCTTTTAAATTGTTCCTTTTTTCATATAAATCATACATTTGTAGTCTATATAAAGCGAAACTGCAATGCTTGGGTCTGAATTCGTCATTATTATAGCTCCACAAGCCCCCTTTCTACCCCTTTTCTGACGTGCGTCTGAGAGCAACTCGTTTTGGTGCGGTCTCTTTAAATACAACTGAGACACTTCATACCCCGCCCCTCTCCAGGTTGCAGAGGTTCAACTCCACCCCGTTCGGCCATTTTTGTAGTCTGATAGCAGAGATAGAATTATCTAGCGGCACATAAACTTTTTATTCACACGTTATTAACTAAAATGTCAACAACGGAAGACTTGTCCAGCCAGCCTTACATGTTCGAGCCGGAGCGAGATAAAAATGAAGACGACGAACCTGCAGAACAACGTCTTCATATGGATGTATCGCAATGGTGTGTCACTGTATTTAACTGTTACACATGAAACTTTGGTCTTCCGACCTTTTACCACCGTGTCGATTTATTTTGATTAGTATGTGCGAGGGAGAGAGAGCAAGACAGCGTCTAGTTTGGAGACGGTGATGTCTTGTTTACACTTTCGCCTGGCTCTGAAGAGAGAGAGTGAGCGCGCGCGACCGGGTCTCTCTCTCTCTCTGCTCGTTCTTTCAGTCAAACATGCGCCACAAGCGCGGCAGTTCATCTACATTAGACGGTGTAATGAAGTGTGTGGGTTACTACATCCAACCGAACATTTTAACTTACCCTCTTCGTAACTTCTGCATCCTTTAGCTTGGACTACAAAATTGCAGTGAGAAATAGAAATGGCGGATTGCTCGAAGTGTTGGGCCGGAAGTCAATGTCCTTATTTGGCAGTTCCGCTGCAAATACTGTGACGTTATAGTTCAAAAAACGTCATAGATAACAGAAAAATCGGAACAGGTTGAAAAATATGACCAAAACAGAATATAAAGATATCAACGAAGCACCTGAAGAGAATAATTTCATCTTTTCTGCACTTCTAAACACTCCAAATATACAACAAAATGCATTTAAGGGCTAAAAAAGTGCATTTAGCATGATATGTCCCCTTTAAACTGGGCTAAATGTGGAGCGGTGATTGCTCCATGTGTTCCCTGTCAGAAAACAAGCGGATAATTCGCTGCATTAAAATTAAACAGAATTGATCAGCTTGTTGCCTGCTCTGGTTGTTTTAATTCACATCCTTTCTAAAAATAGGAACGTTTTTGGTTTCATTTTTAATATATAAGACTGTCAATGGACTAATTTCATGTTGTTTTATATTTTATTTGTTCATTGTTTATTCTGTTGGATTTTAGTTGGACTTGGTCAGAACAGTTTCAGAAATAGTTGTTCATGATGCCGCTGCCTGTAAATGACATGTTAAATGTTCTGATGTGATGGTGTTTTCTGGAAGGGACTAAAGAACAAATAACTTCTATCAGCTGAAAGGCAGAATACAAATGTTTTTATTAGGTTAGATAGACGTTATATAACAGTTTCAGGTTATGTTTAGTGTTGGTAACATGTCCTACTCAAACCTATAATCGTCCCACATTTGGTTTGTTTGATGGTGTTCCCCCTAATGGCAGACCAACTCAAACAATGAGCAATTAAAGACATTTTAGGATGATTTTAGGCGAAATGGCTGAAAAAAATCATAAATATAGTCACTAGTAATATTATATAGTGGTTTATCACCTTTGAACAGTGGCGGGCGGTGCACTTCAGTGGTGTCCCACCTGAACGAGTCCACCTCTTCGTATGCTGTAATAGCGCACAGACTCTGTAACTGCTGTTTGGTTGTGCGCCGGCAGTCCCAGGGTTAATGCGGTGAGCTCGGGAAAGGACGGGTAGAGACCATAGACAGTAAAAGAAATGGACACAGCGACCCCATTGGATTCAACGGAGAGAAGTGAAGTAAATTAGAAGCACTTCTTCCTGATGGCGGAGCGACTGCGCAGACTCACACTGAGCTCGACGGCGTAGATGTGACGTGAGCAACCCGTCTGTCTTCTAGCGGCTGTGCCGAGAGAAATCTGAATCATTCCCTTCCGAATCCCTCAGAGACGGAGAGTGTGAGTATGAGCTGTCCATGAGCAGGAGCAGGAGAAGCTTTTGCTAAGTATTCTGATGAATTATTTTGTCATTTTGCCTCCATGTCCCCCCGATCGCCCGCGAGCTTCTCCTCCTGTCCATACGGTAATCTCTCTACTGTGTGACAGAGAGTCGCGTGGTTATGATGCCATCGTTAGCCTATTTTCACAAAAACTGCTTCTACGGGGCCATAACGTAAGATACAAGGTAATGGAGCCTTTTATACATTGTCGTGTTTCTTTAGAAATAAATAATGGACAAATGGAGTCTTTAAACGCCTCAGATGTAAAGTTAATCGCGGCCAAAGTGACGCCAAAATGAATGGGAGTCAGTGGAATGCTAACAGCAGGTGATGGTCTGCTAATCAGTGGCGGCGCCCGGGGAAGTGTGTGTTTTAGCAGGGCGGTCTGTGTGGCAAGTTGGTGGATGAAGACACTTGTCAGGTTACGTGTCACTACTGCTTTATTAATTCATCCAGTGTAAAACCCTGACACCGCCACACAAATGTGTCTTTTTGTTAAAGACTGTCCTACTACAGGATTTAGCAGAGTAACAGCTCACTACCAGTCACAAAACACACTGACAGTCTGTCACAGGCAATTCTAGTTGCATTTTTCTTCAATGCATTTCTTAAATTATCCTTTGACTATGTTCTGGCCCGCCGTCTAGTGGCAAATTTTTTTTTGGCCTGATGCCAAACTTGCCGACCCCTGATCTACGGTCTCACGGACTGAACGGACACACGGCAGCCATTGTAAGTCCACTAGACCGACAGCGCATGAAGTGTGCCATTGTGGGACCGGGCCAGTGACGCGCACAGTTTGGTGTCAATATGGCAAAGCAGTGCAGAGTCGTTCTGGCATCATGCCTTACATTTGTTAATGCAGAATACGAAAACCGTTTCGTCTATTGACGCGAAATCCGGAGTGGAGTTCGAAAAAGTAGGTTTTTAAAGAAAATCAAAATGGCAGACAGGAAGTTTGGCCAAATATTGCAAATTGGTATCTATGTCCTCGGCATGACCCAAGGAATCTATTAACCCTCTGGGGTCTGGGCTGTTTTTGGGGCCCTTGAGATGTTCTGACATGCCCTGACATTTGTGCTTTTTTCAGTTGCTTATAAACATATTAATGGCAAAGGTGTAAATTCACTTTATAAAGCACAAACAGGGCTACCATAATATGTGAGCCATGTGTATGTACATGTTTTCATTTTTGAGAGAATAATGTTTATGCGTGGTTATTGAAAAAAATAAAAAATAAAAATTCTGAAATAAGGCCACAAAACACATAGTAAATATGTGTCAATAAGACTTTTGACAAATGGATGTCCTCGCCTAGTGTTTTTTCTTCAAAATTATGTGAAAATAGTCTTGCTTTATCGTTCACATAAAACCATACATTGATTTAAATTGATGTAAAACAGGTTTTGCTTGGAAAGCCAATATGCGAGGGGGAGGAGTAGTTTACACCTTAGATTACAGTGTCCCACCCACTTTGCATAATGATGAGCCATTCACACAGGTGTGACACTGACTGAGCCACAATACAAGGACAACAGATATATTTAGAAGACTTATATTGACCATTTAAGATTTTGCTTACATCTATCTTGTAAATATGTTTTGCTATTTTATTAAAAAGGTTACAATTACAACAATAATTACAATTTCAACAATATTTCAAGTGTACTCTTTCTTTGTAAAAAAAAAAAAAGATTATAGGCCTACATTTTATCTATGTATTCATATTTCAGTCGATTTTTACTCATCTCAGTAGCAATTCAGTTTGCTAAAACATCATCATTCATTCACACACGCGATTTAAATTTAACTTCTGGCAAAGATGAAGTTGACGATAGGCTATTGACTCGCGATCTTCGCAGTAGGCTAGTGTTTTGGATGGTTTGTTTAGAACCAGCTTTCTGTAAATATATTTCACATTTTTTAGACATGTGAGGCGAGTATAGGCTACGGTCTGGTTCATGATGATCTCCAGTTCAAGCACCTTATGTTGTGATTGCTAGCCTATATTTACTTTAAATCCAGGAAATTTGTTAATGAAAAAATTATTAAAATTAAGATACAATTGATACAAAACGAAATTCGTTTTAAAGAAAGGATTTGTACTTTCTGTTTTGAGGTCTCTGTGAAAGTTTGAAAGTCTTTTAGTGCTTTTTTTAGAGCGCTCGCGTCCATAATGGAGAACTGTCACGTAATATTGTTTTTTCCTCATAAATGCGAACACGAAAAATAAAAGACAAAAGACTTTTAAATAAAACTTACTCTGAAATTGTGTTCTCGGCGGAATTCGCTCTTCAAAATGCTGTCGTTCGTCCTCTGAGGAAAAGGTGCATTCTTCCTCGCTGTCCAGAATCATCTGAAGGGAGTCTTTATTACTGGAGAAGCCTGTCATACTCAAAACGCGATGAACTATCAGTCTGAAGTCTGATGAACAAACTGTGTTTTTATGGCATTGATCGGGGGGCGTATGCGATGCATACTAGATCAGGTAAACTATTTACATGTGAATCGCGCCGGGGGCGGGGCGGCTGCAGCTCATTTAGAGATAATGAAGGGAGAAGGAAAAACGGTACCTCTCCTTGCTTTCAAAGGGATTACATGAGTTAAAAACATTTGTTTTTTATATAAATTACTTCATTTAAAAGAGGAGATTTCAAGCTTCATAAAGACATATCTCACGTGCCTGTGTGAGAAGTATTCGCTGAGTTATGATTCATTTTCGGACGCGTTTCAGAATGGACTACACGGACAGAGAGAAGGCAGAACTCGCTTCGTGATTATTTTTCTTTATTTGGCAAAAAGCACAACATTTTGTTTTTATTGTGAGTATACACAAAAATAATACACATTTAACAGAATCGATTGATGTATGAAACTTGTTTTATAAAATCAAAGTCAAAAGAGTATTTGGGGTCTCAATTCAACTCATAAGGAAAAAAGCGAGCAGATCACGCCGGCGTGATCTCCGACCTCTGAGGGTTAAGACCAGTTACATTACAATAAGCTATAATTTAATCAAAAGCTGTTAGCATTTTTGGAAAGTCATAACTTTCGACCTAAACGTGGCGCTGTCCCGAAATGTATTTTGTCAATGCATTCATAAAATATAGCATTTTATGACAAAATTCAAAATGGGCGTTGCCAAAAATGGCCGTTATGGGAAAGTTGGGTATCGTTCGACTCTGCGTGCTGCACCGAATCTAAAGAGTTTTGCGGTTTTTATTTATTTATTTATTTATTTTCATATCTCCTGACCACTAGGTGGCACTGCGCTGAAACTGTACAGGTGTCCTCAGGTAATGGCTGTCATAACACTCACCAAGTTGGGTCAGAATATGCTAAAGCGTTGTGTAGATATACCCTTGCGGTCATTTTGGCGCGCTCTTCGTCGAAATCATTTGCACGTTGGTAATTAGAGAACGGTTTGACTAATCAATTTGAATTCCATAACTTTTTGTCGACATGATCTGAAGATGATCTGGTTCAACAATAATTTTGCTTCTAGCTCCTGTGGTTCAAAAGTTATTAACATAAACTTGAGAGCAAATTTGGACAGTTGGTGGCGCTAGAGGGATTGAGTTAGAGACTCCAAATTTGGTATGGTGACCGTTCAGCCTGTCCTCTATCGGTGTGCCAGATTTCATAACTCTCCCGCGAGCGGTTCTATGGGCTACCGTAGACTCAAGAGTGGAAGAATAATAATAAGACGGCAGCAGAAACAACCTGTGCTTACGTACCGTCAGTGCTTGCTCCCTAATTACACTTTACTATATACATAGAAAACAGCTGTTTTACAGTGGAATAAAATTTCACTGTTTTTACTGTATTTTTGATCAGATAAATGCAACCTCAGTGACCAGAAGAGACTCTTAATGAGACGCATCTCACCGACCCCAGAGTCAACACTTGTGTGTTTGTGCAGCGTAGTGTAACACCCATAACAGCATCAGGATATGTGCTGGTTAATCCCTCAGATGAGCTGAGCCGTTATCAGCTTCGACTGCAGCTTCACACACGACTGTTTACGCTGTCGATATCTGTGTTTGATGCCCTCATTTCTTAGATCATGACAAGTGTGACGTTCTAGATTGGAGGGTGAAAATTAAAAGAAAATACTCATCATAAACCATTGGAGGAAGTCATTAATTCACATGTTTTTAAAGGCTTTGTCAGCAAATATTGTGCAATAGTAATATACTTACATATGAAGCAGCACAACTGCTTTTAACACTGATAATAATCATAAATGTCTCTTGATCATCAAATCATCATATTAGAGTGATTTCTGAAGGATCATGTGACACTGAAGACTGGAGTAATGATGCTGAACATTCAGCTTTGATCACAGGAATAAATTACACTTTACTGTATATTCACATAGACAACAGATGATTTACATTATTATAAGATTTCACTGTTTCACTTACTAGATCTGATGTTATTTTGGACATACTCTTTGACAGTGTCATACTACCTTGGAGTGCCATGCAATAATATATCAGATAATCATGGTATTACTCTCAGATACTGTTACTGTGCATCTACATCTAACCATCTTTATATCTACATCTGTGTTTTCCCCATTGTAGAGGAAAGATCAGAAGGTTTTTTATCTCAGTATGCCTGATTTTTGTATTCTCCGCAGTGCTTCGCGGTTCAGCGGGGTCTCTTGTTTCCGTCCCTCAGCTGTCAATCATCTCTCTGCAGGAAAACATGTTCATTATTAGATTTGGTTCAGAGACTGCAGCAGCAAAGTTGCCGCATCGCTCCCTCTCTATTGCGGTATTCTTATACCATAATGGCATAGTGGGAAGAACATTTTCTCATTCAACCAACAATTTCAACTACATCTTGTTTTTGTGCATTTATTTTTTAAATATATTGACTGCATCCGTCAAGCTCAACCATTCAACCCTGGGAAATATACATTACAAACATGTTCTGCAACATAGGCGAACATACAGATGTGGGCTTGAAATATCTGCCCCTAGTGGACATTAGTGGACATTACTGGGATTATTTCCCCCACAGTTCCTTAGGCACTACCGTGTTTACTTCGGGCTAATGTAAGTTTGCGCGTGTCAGTGTGTTGTTGTAGTTTCTGTCCGCAGGTGAGTGTGTTACAGGCCAGGTTTGCTCCTCATTAGGATTCGGCTCACACACTCACTGCTGCAGCAGAACCAAAGAGCCACGGATTCGATCCGCCTTCACTCTTCCGTGACCGCGGCTTCCCAGCGCTTGGACTCAGACTTTCAGAAATAGCAATACACATTATGATTTTCTTTTTTTGTGCCATTTTCAGCATATCACAGATGACAGTTAGTTCAATATACCATTAGTAGAGCTGCACGATTACTCGTTAAAAGATCGTGATCTCGATTAAAACACCCATGCAATCTTATTCCTTAATTACAATGATTCTCCTGTGTCTATTAAAGCTTTGACGAGTGCGATCACAGCGAACACTCAGATCTGTGTTCTGATCCAGAGAGAGCCGTTGTCATGTATAGATATGAAACGGCTTCTTTTCAACCGCACAGGATCATTATTTCTGTCTTACACTCATTCATATTATCACAGCAGTACTGGAATAATATATTATAGTTCAGATATAAACACTGATGTCTACAGTAGAGATCAAAATAGAGTAAATCACCTTTTGAAAATAACCTGAATATTTTATTAGACCAGTAGGTGGCGACAAGTGACTGTTAAAAATGTGTTTGTCATTGAATCATTCATTCAAGAGATTCGTTCAGAAATGCGAGTCATTCATTCAAACTGATTTTTTAAAAATAATTCAAATTAATTATATATTTTTTAAATAGGCTGCCGCAATTATCATTTTGTCCAAACCTCTAGTAAATTACGTTATTTTGTGGTCTGTTTAGAATCGGGGGATAATTTCCATTTACAAATAAAAACCGTGATTCTTAATTTATCCAGAATCTCATGCAGCTCCACCAATCAGCCCATTCTCTTTCCGACTTTATTCAGTGTCAAACGCTTGCAGATATTCATGAAACGACTCTGTTATCATCAAGCTTCTCCGAGCAGTGGCTCGAGGCTGAACCCAGATGTTGCATCGCAAGCTCATGAAGTCTCTCTGAAGTACAGTTTATGTTTTAGAAGTGTGTGTATGACATGGATATGCACATATTTTAATTAGTGATTTTTTTTTTAAATTTGATGGATATTCCACAGGGCTCTGTATTTGGTCCGCAAAAGTTTCGAACACTGCTTGGTCTATTGCGTTACAATACTCAGTGCCAGTGTGCCTTTATGCCAACTAATTATAAAACTAATTATGTTTGCCAAATTAATCTTGGAAGCTTACTTACATATTTTTTTCCTTCTCTGGAAATAGATCAGTGATGCATTTCAGAAGAAAGTGCAAAGCAAAATCAAAGATCTTCTTCAACAAATGGAGGAGGGCCTGAAGACGGCAGATCCGCACGACTCCTCCGCCTACACCGGCTGGACGGGTGAGAACGCTCCGCTCATCACACTCTACGGCACTTCCAGTTTAGAATAATAATAATAATAATTTGTTACATTTATATAGCGTTTTTTCTGAGACCTCAAAGCGCTTTACATTACCACCACCAATGTGCAGCCATGATGGGCAGAGGTCAAGGGGACCTCGGTTTAACGTCTCATCCGAAAAACGGATGGAGAGTAATATGTATATAGAGTAAAGAGTAAATTATAGAGTAAAGTTGGTGTCCCATTACTTAAAAAAAGGCACAAATCCCAGCGTTGCTCATAAAATGCTGTTACTGCGCGATTTCCTCGTTAAAAAAGAAAAACCTTCAATTCCCGACTGATACTTTAATTAGGCTTAACTGTTGCCCGTTCTTATGTCATTTTTATCCAGTTGAATGTAATAAAAATATTTGTATCATCATTTTTTATATTTTCATTTTATTTACTTTTTAATGTTATGCTCTATATTTTACATTATTTATTAGGAATAAAAATATTTTTTTTTTATTATTGTTAATGCTTTGTTTATGATGATATTAATTTCTACAAAATTGTGAAACGGCACAAATCAGGATTTTAGACTGTATTTGGATAGTTTCCAATCCGTTTTTCCTCATATGCCGAATATCAGAGGTGTAAAGTCCAGGGGTCAGAGAGTAAAAGTCCTGGCTGAGACACTGCTAATTAGCAGAAACTGAGGAGGACTTTACTCTCTGAGCCTGGGCTGTGCGCCTCGGCCCCATGCAGTGAATGCAGGAGTTGCGTGTCCTGAGTGAGTGCTGTGACCGGCAGGCATCGCCCTGCTGTACCTGCAGCTGCACCGCGCCACGCAGGAGGGCCAGCACTTGCAGCGCGCGCTGGATTACGTGAAGCGCACCCTGAGGAGCCTGAGCGGCCGGCGCGTGTCCTTCCTGTGCGGAGACGCCGGGCCTCTAGCCGTCGGCGCTGTCGTCCACCACCAGCTGAAGAACCAGGCCGAGTCACTCGACTGCCTCACCAAGTCAGAACCTCTTCACACTTTCGTTTGTCTGTTTTCTCTTTAGCTCTCTCTGCTTGCTCTGAGTACGTGTGGTTTGGAGGAGCTAGCTGAGATTTTGCAAAGAGGGTGTGCGTAAAGGTGGGGAACATACCTATTACAGAGTTAAGTCAGGGGGTGTGTTATCTAAATGTGTTATTTAGAAAAATAATTAATTACATTAAATTAATCAACTTTATTTAATCATAAGTGCTATTATGCTATTAAGTGCCTATTATATTATTTTAAAGGTTCCTAGTTTTGTTTTCGGAGTCTCTTATCACAAGTTTACACGCATACAAGGTCAACAAACACTTTAATTTTCTCATGATACACATTGAACATCATTTCATTTATCAAAGAGTCTGAAACGGTTTGTTCGAAGATTCAGTGTCTCTAAACCCCGCCTCTCTTAGAGCTGCTCTGTTCTGATTGGTCAGAAAGCAAACGCTCATTATCATATCTGAGTCTCAGCTCTTGATCACAGTGATACGAACAGTAACGATGGCGTGGGTTTTACCGTATCAATCTCAGAAAACAGCGTCTTCTCGACACGAACAACACGAACCAAACTCTTCCAGTCTCAGATACACTACAGTGTTTGAGGGCGGGGCTAAGAGACGCTGCTCAGCCAATCAAGACCACAGGCTGGCATTATGCAAATTAGATATAAAACTGTGTAGGTTCCGCAGGACGAGAGACTGAATTACTGACGACTCGTTTCAGTTCAGAATCACTTCTTTCTTTTAGCAGAGAAAAATTCAATTTATCTGCACTTTGAACTGTGAGACTTTACAGAGCTTTTACATTCACCAGCAGCTTTATTACACACTACACACACTACACACACTACACACACTACACACACTACATGACTGGGAATATTTTAAAAAGCATAATTGGGGCACTTTACCAAATTGATTAGCTGTCATTAATTTGTATTATATTAGCCACTAGGATTTCCAGACATTGTCATCGGCCACTGAAACAGCCGGATGTTGAGCACTAGAGTTTGTTCGGCACTCAGATACACACTTCATCTGTTTGCAGAATAGCGGAGAGGAAAGCATTGATTGGATTTGATTGAAGAGCTGCTTTCACTCCTGTGAGGCGTTTCAGTGTGTGAGAAACAGATGCTGGTGCTGTAGTGAAGTCTCTCGCTCATCCGTCTGTGTGGAGTGTGTTATTCAGCAACTGTATGCGGTGCTCTCTCTCTCTCTCTCTCTCTCTCTCTCTCTCTCCCTCTCGCACTCTCTCTCTCTCTCTCTCTCTCTCCCTCTCTCTCTCTCTCTCCCTCTCTCCATCCTTCTCTCTCTCTCTCTCTCTCTCTCTCTCTCTCTCTCTCTCTCTCACTCTCTCTCTCCATCCTTCTCTCTCTCTCTCTCTCTCTCTCTCTCTCTCTCTCTCTCTCTCTCTCTCTCTCTCTCTCTCGCACTCTCTCTCTCTCTCTCTCTCTCGCACTCTCTCTCTCCCTCGCTCGCTCTCTCTGTTGCTCTCTCTCTCTCTCCTTCTCCCCCTCTTGCACTGTCTCTCTCTCTCTCTCCCTCCTTCTCTCTCTCTCTCTCTCTCTCTCTCTCTCTCTCTCCCTCCTTCTCTCTCTCTCTCTCTCTCTCTCTCTCCCTCCTTCTCTCTCTCTCTCTCTCTCTCTCTCTCTCCTCCTTCTCTCTCTCTCTCTCTCTCTCTCTCTCTCTCTCCCTCCTTCTCTCTCTCTCTCTCTCTCTCTCTCTCTCTCCCTCTTCTCTCTCTCCCTCCTTCTCTCTCTCTCTCTCTCTCTCTCTCTCTCTCTCTCTCTCCCTCCTTCTCTCTCTCTCTCTCTCTCTCTCTCTCCCTCCTTCTCTCTCTCCCTCCTTCTCTCTCTCTCTCTCTCTCTCTCTCTCTCTCTCTCTCTCTCTCTCCCTCCTTCTCTCTCTCTCTCTCTCCCTCTCTCTCCCTCCTTCTCTCTCTCCCTCCTTCTCTCTCTCTCTCTCTCTCTCTCTCTCTCTCTCTCTCTCTCTCTCTCTCTCTCTCTCTCTCTCTCTCTCTCTCTCTCTCTCTCTCTCCCTCCTTCTCTCTCTCTCTCTCTCCCTCCTTCTCTCTCTCTCTCTCTCTCTCTCTCTCTCTCTCTCTCTCTCTCTCTCTCTCTCTCTCTCTCTCTCTCTCTCTCTCTCTCTCTCTCTCCCTCCTTCTCTCTCTCTCTCTCTCTCTCTCTAGACTGCAGATCTCAGCATGAGTCTGATTAAATATCTTATTTTGCTCTCAATAGATTGTTTTTCATACACAGGTTTCAGTTAAAGGGGTGGTATAATAATGCCCTTTCCACAAGATGTAAAATAAGTCTCTGATGTCTCCAGAGTGTGTGTGAAGTTTCAGCTCTAAATTCCCCACAGATGTTTTTTATAGTATGTTAAAATTGTCCCTTTTTGAGGGTTAGCAAAAATGTGCAGTTTTTGTGTCTGTCCCTTTAAATGCAAAAGAGCTGCTGCTCCCGGCACAGGGGGCGGAGCTTGTGTGTGTGTGTGTGTGTGTGTGTTAGCATCTCAAAAACGTTTAGCCTTTTATGTTCGAACTGGAGTCAGACAATGATGGAGAGACTCAAGAAGAAGTGACAACATGTAGAAGCAACAGAATGGTTAGTTGATGGTTATGTATCTTATGTGTAGTTATCTTCTAGTCATTGATTTGCATATTTTGTCATGATAATCTATAAATCGCGTTCCCGGGGGCGGGGTTTATGTAAATTCTAGGGTTGGTGATGTCACTAGTCACTAGGTGTAGTCTCTACCAGCCGTTTGTTGTAGTCCTTAAAAAGTGATTTCTGTAAAAGCAAATATCTCCCTTTGCTCTGAACTTTGAGCGCTGTAACTTTGCAGATGTTGTTTATGCTCAAACAGCAACATTACACACTAACTAAAGCTAGAAAAGTCAAATCATAATCAATCACCCCAAGGAGACATTCTACACGATGTTGTAATATTAAACTGATGTGTGTCATGTTGTTGTACAAAGATAAGAGAGATTGAACTAATTTCTCTCTTGTTTCTTCCGCGTCTCCTCCTGTGTTCCTCCAGACTGCTCGCGCTCCAGCGCTCCGTCCTCAGCCCAGACTCTGACGTTCCCGATGAGCTTCTGTACGGACGCGCCGGCTATCTTTACGCCCTGCTTTATGTCAACAAAGAAATCGGGCCGGATGTGGTGGATGAGACCACCATCGCCAAGGTGATTGTCATCTTTCACGCTATTCATAATCAAAATATATTCATGCATAAACGTGGAGCATAAAGTCCACGCAAAAGTACAAACTAATCTTTGGTCACCAAAATAACATATTTTCTCTGAAAAAACAATCCTTCAAGCCTAAAATATCTTGAATGTAACTCGACACTCTTGCCTCATTTAGTATGCGTGGTTCAAATGAGCCCCGCCTCCACTCCCTCACTCAGCTCAGAGATCCACTGGTTGACGATCACACGTTGATCTGATTGGTTACAAGGTAGTTTGTGACGTCAGAAACACCAGCGATTTCAAAGCGTGTTTTTGAGACTGTCTTTGGTTCACTGCAGTTTTAAGGAGGAAATACTCAGCAATGCTGTCGACTTATGAAGTTACACATGCTTTGTCTTAAAGCAGATTAAAAACACCACATAGACACATAAACTACATTAAAAGCTGGAGTTACACCTCAGGGCGACTTTTAACTTGCATTGATAAAATGCATTACAATACATCCATTGATCAAGCCGCAGTTTTCTGTCTCTAGAGAGCATCTGAACGTCTGTTTCTCACAGATGCATTAAACCCGCTGACCTGACTGTACATGTTCAGCTTCTCGTGGGCAGCTTCACTGTACGTCATGCATTAGAGTCCTGTGCGCTGGCCACCGTCCAGTTCTGCAGCGTGTGTGGGCAGAGCTGATGAGGATGAAGAGGTGAAGAAAGATGACGGAGAGGAATGTGTTTGTTGGCACGCCGTATATTGTGTGTGGCATGTTTGCCACAGTAATTATGTATCATTATTGCACGGCTTGGTTGAATTCTAATGTAGAATGCGGTGTATTATTTCTTGTTAACAGACCGTTGCTAAGTATAACACACCGTTGCCATGGAAAACAGAGCGTTGCTATGGATGCAGGATTCTAACCGTAGAGACGGAACGGACTATTTTCTTTAGCGGAAGCAATACATAAGTGACAGTATACACATATTTATAATGTTACAAATGATTCTTTTACAAATAAATACTGTTCTTTTGAAAATTCTTCATCAAAGAATCCTAAAAAAAAAAAAAAATGTACACAACTGTTTTCAACATTTATAATAATCAGAAATCTTTCTTGAGCATCAAATCATCATATTTATAATTATATATATATGATTTCTGAAGGATCACTGGAGTAATGATGCTGAAAATTCAGCTTTGATCACAGGAGTTAGTGTTAATGTGTGAGTGAGTGTTTGGCTCGAGGTCACGGTGCAAAGGACCCTAGGTGGATTTTACTCCAAACCATCCCTTTAATTATGCAGAACTTTAAGGTTTAGAATAATTTAAACGGATGAGTTATAAAATAATCCCCCCCCTCACAGTCGTCATGAAGGGCAACATCAGCTTTATAGACCAAAACCAGTTTTAGCACCAGACTGTAAACATGTGTTTTCCTGCTGTAAAGTTGGGCATTTTAACACGAGTCTCTAGTGGCCAGGGGATGAACTGCAGTTTAAAGGTGCTGTATGGAACTTTTTCACTTTACTAAAGCATAGAAATACCATAATATTTGCATATATTGAGGAAACATGCAAAGTTCACATACTCGTTTCTCTGAAAAACAGAAGTTATTTTACTTTGAGATGTGCGTTTCCAGGCTGGAATGTTTGTCTTTGTTGTGGTCTGTGATGCTACACGTCGCCAATATTCATTGTCCATTGCGCTCGTTCCAGTTGCGGGCCTCAATCTGGAGTTTGGGCGTATGTTATTCTTCCTGGTGACTCGGACGTGATGCTGCAGTTTGGACACTGAGTGCAGAGCTGAGTTTCCAGTAGCGCTCGTGATTAGGACAGAGATCTGAATCTGCACTATCGGCTTCAGGATCTCCAGAGAATCCCGGCTGGTTTCGGCGATGGGGCAGTTTCAGAGACGGAGAGAGACATCCTTGCTGACCAGAGGTCCTCCTTACCCCGGGACAGATCTATACTCGTCCAGTGCTCTGCTCCATCGCCTGAAATAGCCTCAGCGTCATTAACCTCGAGTCAGGTTTATTTTACTACTCGTAACCGCTTTCATTTATCCTCTCTATTGCAGTCTTATCCCTCTATCCATCACTTCCTAGTGTTCTCCTGCTTTATGACGAGGCACATGTTCGGTTCATCTGTCCCGATGACACGGCGCTCTTCCGGCTAACATCTCACTGCTCATCTAGACTCTGGAGAGAAGCGTGTCACGTCTAATCCCGTCAGTGCTCTGCTTACTGTCACTTTCTGTGTGTTCTTCAGTTTTTAAAGTAATAGTTCACCCAAAAGTGAATGTATCTCATTATCTACTTGCCCTCATGTCGTTCCAAACCAGTGTTTTTTGTTATTTAGTCTGAGAACTGAAGAATCTGTTGCTCATTGTTTTCACCACAGTGATAGACCTTTTATAGACCTAATGTACAGGGATGGGCCACCGTTTTAATGTTATCGTTATCGGCCCGATAAGAAAATTTGGCCGATATATTAAAGCTGATAAATAATGTATTATCTCCTTGAGCTGAGACGCTTCAGATGCGCACTGTTCAACATGATGGTTTTAGAATTGCTTGAAATATGATCGGAATCACTTCAAAAGGGAAAATACAGTGAAGTGAAACATGAACAGCGCAAATCTGTCATATCGGCTACATAACATGATCATGAGAACATCAGTATAATTGTGTGTTTAGGTCATGGCTTTTAATGATGAGACTGTTGTTTTTGTAATCAGGCTCTTAAAAACTATATAAAAACTTGGATTTAGATTTATCAGCCAATATATCGGTTATCGACTTTCAAATATAAAGAATTATCGGTTATCGATAAAATGTTCATATCGGTGCATCCCTACTAATGTAGCGTTTGCTGCTTTGTAATAGTCCTCTGTTGTACTTCACTGTGGCGTTGCTGACAGAGTATTTTAACCCGTTCTTTAACCTTTGCTGAACCACTGTGAATAAATCTGCTGAAAAGTGACCGATACTTTGATCCATAACAAGACTATCGTCTCATCCCACTGTGCTCTCGGTTGTTCCAAGGTGGTGACGGCTATTCTGGAGTCTGGGAAGAACTTGTCTAAAGAGGAGAAGAAGAGCGAGCGATGTCCGCTGCTGTACGAGTGGCACAAGAAGCAGTACGTAGGAGCCGCTCACGGTCTGGCAGGCATTTACTACATGCTCATGCAGGTGAGTGTGTGTGTGTGTGTGTGTGTGTGCATGTGTGTGTGTTCGCGTGTGTGTGTGTGTGTGAAGAAAGCAGGATCTGTTATGCAGTCTTGCTGTTGTTTCAGGCTCTACTAGAACAGGTTTTCCTGCTGTAATGTTGATTATTCTCCTCATATTCTCCATTGTTGCGGCTCCTCTCTTCCCAGTCTGTCAGTAACGCTCTGTTTACTTCCTGTCTGTATGAAGCCCCTCCTTCTGAAAAGCACACTGTGCTCTGATTGGTCGGCTGGATCAGGGTGTTGTGATTAGTCGAGCGCTTCGAGTGTGTTTGGGAAATGTCCCGCCCCTTACCATAACCGCCAGTTTAACACACTACTAACTAACTCAACCAGGCCCCGCCCCTTTATTCTGCGCATTAATTATTCAAATGAGGAATTCTTTCAGTCAGGATTTGACCTTCTCAAACCATCTGACCTTTCCAGAAAACATGCTAATGTTGGCTTTTTGTCTGAACACCATTACTTCCATTAATTTATTAAAATAGCTGATGTGCAGCTGTAGGCTACAGTGCACACAAATGTGTGTATACAACAAATCTTCAAATAATGCAATGATAAATCATCTATTCAAGCATAACCGAGTGCAGTCTGTGCATTTGTGCTTTTATTTCTTTAAAACATCTGCCTACACTTATACACGAGCTGAAGTTCGCAGCAGTCAGCTGAGGGATTGATTAGAGCTCTGCAGAGGTGATGAATAATGTATCCTGAACTTTAAGATGTTGATCTGTAAACCACATTAGTGACGACGAGCCGGACAGACTGAGGGCATCTAGCCCAGATCTGACAGGAATCACGAATGAGGGTCTTATTGCCGAGTCGGCGGCTTCTGCCCTCTCTGAGACTAACAGCACTGCGTGATGGAAGTTAATTCAATTTTAATATTAAACTGCTTTAGGGAAATCTAAATCACATAAGCGTTTAAAAGAAGCAAGCCTGTAATAAAATGAAACCCCGAACAAAGAGTCATGTTTAAAAAGCTTTCAGTAGGGACGATTTAAAAAAGAAATACTTTTATTCTTTAAGGATGCATTAAATGATCAAAAGTGACAGTAAAGACATTTATAATGTTACAACGATTCTGTTTTAAATAAATGCTGTTCTTTTGAACTTTGTGTTCATCAAAGAATCCTGAAAAAAAGACGGTTTCCACAAAATATGAAGCTGTTTCCAACACTGATAATAATCATAAATGTTTCTTGATCATCAAATCCTCATATTAGAGTGATTTCTGAAGGATCATGTGACACTGAAGACTGGAGTAATGATGCTGAACATTCAGCTTTGGTCACAGGAATAAATTACACTTTACTGTATATTCACAGAAAAAACAGCTGATTTACACTGGAATAATATTTCACTGGTTTACTGTATTTTTGGTTACTACTGCTGTCATTTCTTTTGATAATTAGTCTTCAAATATGAATAATAGAGTCTGAAAGCTTTTAAATTATATGTAGTTTTTCAAGATTACTTTAGGTTTAGACTAAGATATTATTGTTATAAATGTAGAATGGCAAGTGTCCCACGGGTGTCAGGGAGGAGCAGTCTTAAAAATAGTGGTTAAAAACATTTTTATTAATCATAAAATAGCAGATCGTTTTAAATAGCAGATCACACGTTTCCGTGGCCACGCACATTAAGAACGCGCGCTTTTGGCAAATCGCGCGTTGGCTGAAACGCACGCTTTTGACGTGCCAGTGTGCAATCAGTTTATGAATACTTTGGCTTTCGTCATTGGCGGAGCAGTCGGTCAATCCCACCTTTCCAGTAAATACGACTTGTGACTGGACTGTACGTCAGCAGACAGCAAAGCATTGGCCAAGAGCAGACGGCCCTCCCTCCAGGCTTTTTCTGAAGTTGCGAAATTGCGAAGCTTCATTTTCGCTCAGTCTGAGTTTCAGAGTTTCAGAGCAGAGCTGCGTGACAACGCTGCCACAAATCACGTGAGTCGCAAGCTCGCAACTGTGTGGCCGTATCTCCGCAAAGTGGGTGTTGTAAACTCAGCTCTGAAAAAATAGTATGCAATAGGAGTGCAAATGTAATGTAATGTAATAAGTTTCGCCCTTTCGAACCTCAGTTTTCAGAGTTTCAAAACTTTTTTTCACCTATTCGCACACCAGTTTTCAGAGTTTCAAAACTTTTTTTTCACACATTCGCACACCAGTTTTCAGATCACCATTTACAAGGTTTCAACCCTGGAAAACAAACTAATACAGTGGGAGAACACTGACAAATTTGAAACTCTGAAAAATTGTTTGCGCAACATCGTAAAAATTTTTTTCGCAGTTCTGAAGAAGGAAATCTCAAAAACAACAATGTTTGCAGAGATATTTTTATTTTTTTACATTTTGCAAGCTTGCAAATCTTATTTTTCGATCTTGCAAAACTGTTTTTTGTAAGATTTTGAGTTTTCGAACACTTAGTTTCAACCTTTCAGAACTTTATTTTCAGTTTTGAATCATGGCAGGATATTAATCCCATACCGGACTGGACAAAAGCGAAGCGAACTGCACGCGCGAGAGAGACCGAGGGTGTGAGCGCGCGAGAGAGACAGAGGGTGTGAGCGCGCGAGAGAGAGACCGAGTGTGTGAGCGCGCGAGAGAGACCGAGGGTGTGAGCGCGCGAGAGAGACCGAGGGTGTGAGCGCGCGAGAGAGACCGAGGGTGTGAGCGCGCGAGAGAGACCGAGGGTGTGAGCGCGCGAGAGAGACCGAGGGTGTGAGCGCGCGAGAGAGGCCGAGGGTGTGAGCGCGCGAGAGAGGTCGAGGGTGTGAGCGCGCGAGAGAGGCCGAGGGTGTGAGCGCGCGAGAGAGGCCGAGGGTGTGAGCGCGCGAGAGAGGCCGAGGGTGTGAGCGCGCGAGAGAGGCCGAGGGTGTGAGCGCGCGAGAGAGAGACCGAGGGTGTGAGCGCGCGAGAGAGAGACCGAGGGTGTGAGCGCGCGAGAGAGAGACCGAGGGTGTGAGCGCGCGAGAGAGGCCGAGGGTGTGAGCGCGCGAGAGAGGCCGAGGGTGTGAGCGCGCGAGAGAGGCCGAGGGTGTGAGCGCGCGAGAGAGGCCGAGGGTGTGAGCGCGCGAGAGAGGCCGAGGGTGTGAGCGCGCGAGAGAGGCCGAGGGTGTGAGCGCGCGAGAGAGGCCGAGGGTGTGAGCGCGCGAGAGAGAGACCGAGGGTGTGAGCGCGCGAGAGAGAGACCGAGGGTGTGAGCGCGCGAGAGAGGCCGAGGGTGTGAGCGCGCGAGAGAGGCCGAGGGTGTGAGCGCGCGAGAGAGGCCGAGGGTGTGAGCGCGCGAGAGAGGCCGAGGGTGTGAGCGCGCGAGAGAGGCCGAGGGTGTGAGCGCGCGAGAGAGGCCGAGGGTGTGAGCGCGCGAGAGAGGCCGAGGGTGTGAGCGCGCGAGAGAGACCGAGGGTGTGAGCGCGCGAGAGAGGCCGAGGGTGTGAGCGCGCGAGAGAGGCCGAGGGTGTGAGCGCGCGAGAGAGGCCGAGGGTGTGAGCGCGCGAGAGAGGCCGAGGGTGTGAGCGCGCGAGAGAGGCCGAGGGTGTGAGCGCGCGAGAGAGGCCGAGGGTGTGAGCGCGCGAGAGAGACCGACGAGGGTGTGAGCGCGCGAGAGAGGCCAAGGGTGTGAGCGCGCGAGAGAGGCCGAGGGTGTGAGCGCGCGAGAGAGGCCGAGGGTGTGAGCGCGCGAGAGAGGCCGAGGGTGTGAGCGCGCGAGAGAGGCCGAGGGTGTGAGCGCGCGAGAGAGGCCGAGGGTGTGAGCGCGCGAGAGAGGCCGAGGGTGTGAGCGCGCGAGAGAGAGACCGAGGGTGTGAGCGCGCGAGAGAGAGACCGAGGGTGTGAGCGCGCGAGAGAGAGACCGAGGGTGTGAGCGCGCGAGAGAGGCCGAGGGTGTGAGCGCGCGAGAGAGGCCGAGGGTGTGAGCGCGCGAGAGAGGCCGAGGGTGTGAGCGCGCGAGAGAGGCCGAGGGTGTGAGCGCGCGAGAGAGGCCGAGGGTGTGAGCGCGCGAGAGAGAGACCGAGGGTGTGAGCGCGCGAGAGAGACCGAGGGTGTGAGCGCGCGAGAGAGACCGAGTGTGTGAGCGCGCGAGAGAGACCGAGGGTGTGAGCGCGCGAGAGAGACCGAGGGTGTGAGCGCGCGAGAGAGACCGAGGGTGTGAGCGCGCGAGAGAGGCCGAGGGTGTGAGCGCGCGAGAGAGGCCGAGGGTGTGAGCGCGCGAGAGAGGCCGAGGGTGTGAGCGCGCGAGAGAGGCCGAGGGTGTGAGCGCGCGAGAGAGACCGAGGGTGTGAGCGCGCGAGAGAGGCCGAGGGTGTGAGCGCGCGAGAGAGGCCGAGGGTGTGAGCGCGCGAGAGAGGCCGAGGGTGTGAGCGCGCGAGAGAGGCCGAGGGTGTGAGCGCGCGAGAGAGGCCGAGGGTGTGAGCGCGCGAGAGAGAGACCGAGGGTGTGAGCGCGCGAGAGAGAGACCGAGGGTGTGAGCGCGCGAGAGAGAGACCGAGGGTGTGAGCGCGCGAGAGAGGCCGAGGGTGTGAGCGCGCGAGAGAGGCCGAGGGTGTGAGCGCGCGAGAGAGGCCGAGGGTGTGAGCGCGCGAGAGAGGCCGAGGGTGTGAGCGCGCGAGAGAGGCCGAGGGTGTGAGCGCGCGCGAGAGAGAGACCGAGGGTGTGAGCGCGCGAGAGAGACCGAGGGTGTGAGCGCGCGAGAGAGACCGAGTGTGTGAGCGCGCGAGAGAGACCGAGGGTGTGAGCGCGCGAGAGAGACCGAGGGTGTGAGCGCGCGAGAGAGACCGAGGGTGTGAGCGCGCGAGAGAGGCCGAGGGTGTGAGCGCGCGAGAGAGGCCGAGGGTGTGAGCGCGCGAGAGAGGCCGAGGGTGTGAGCGCGCGAGAGAGGCCGAGGGTGTGAGCGCGCGAGAGAGGCCGAGGGTGTGAGCGCGCGAGAGAGACCGAGGGTGTGAGCGCGCGAGAGAGGCCGAGGGTGTGAGCGCGCGAGAGAGGCCGAGGGTGTGAGCGCGCGAGAGAGGCCGAGGGTGTGAGCGCGCGAGAGAGGCCGAGGGTGTGAGCGCGCGAGAGAGGCCGAGGGTGTGAGCGCGCGAGAGAGGCCGAGGGTGTGAGCGCGCGAGAGAGAGACCGAGGGTGTGAGCGCGCGAGAGAGAGACCGAGGGTGTGAGCGCGCGAGAGAGGCCGAGGGTGTGAGCGCGCGAGAGAGGCCGAGGGTGTGAGCGCGCGAGAGAGGGACCGAGGGTGTGAGCGCGCGAGAGAGAGACCGAGGGTGTGAGCGCGCGAGACCGAGGGTGTGAGCGCGCGAGAGAGACCGAGGGTGTGAGCGCGCGAGAGAGACCGAGGGTGTGAGCGCGCGAGAGAGACCGAGGGTGTGAGCGCGCGAGAGAGACCGAGGGTGTGAGCGCGCGAGAGAGACCGAGGGTGTGAGCGCGCGAGAGAGACCGAGGGTGTGAGCGCGCGAGAGAGGCCGAGGGTGTGAGCGCGCGAGAGAGGGACCGAGGGTGTGAGCGCGCGAGAGAGAGACCGAGGGTGTGAGCGCGCGAGACCGAGGGTGTGAGCGCGCGAGAGAGACCGAGGGTGTGAGCGCGCGAGAGAGACCGAGGGTGTGAGCGCGCGAGAGAGACCGAGGGTGTGAGCGCGCGAGAGAGGCCGAGGGTGTGAGCGCGCGAGAGAGGCCGAGGGTGTGAGCGCGCGAGAGAGGCCGAGGGTGTGAGCGCGCGAGAGAGGCCGAGGGTGTGAGCGCGCGAGAGAGGCCGAGGGTGTGAGCGCGCGAGAGAGAGACCGAGGGTGTGAGCGCGCGAGAGAGAGACCGAGGGTGTGAGCGCGCGAGAGAGACCGAGGGTGTGAGCGCGCGAGAGAGACCGAGGGTGTGAGCGCGCGAGAGAGTCCGAGGGTGTGAGCGCGCGAGAGAGGCCGAGGGTGTGAGCGCGCGAGAGAGGCCGAGGGTGTGAGCGCGCGAGAGAGGCCGAGGGTGTGAGCGCGCGAGAGAGGCCGAGGGTGTGAGCGCGCGAGAGAGGCCGAGGGTGTGAGCGCGCGAGAGAGACCGAGGGTGTGAGCGCGCGAGAGAGGCCGAGGGTGTGAGCGCGCGAGAGAGGCCGAGGGTGTGAGCGCGCGAGAGAGGCCGAGGGTGTGAGCGCGCGAGAGAGGCCGAGGGTGTGAGCGCGCGAGAGAGGCCGAGGGTGTGAGCGCGCGAGAGAGGCCGAGGGTGTGAGCGCGCGAGAGAGAGACCGAGGGTGTGAGCGCGCGAGAGAGAGACCGAGGGTGTGAGCGCGCGAGAGAGGCCGAGGGTGTGAGCGCGCGAGAGAGGCCGAGGGTGTGAGCGCGCGAGAGAGGGACCGAGGGTGTGAGCGCGCGAGAGAGAGACCGAGGGTGTGAGCGCGCGAGACCGAGGGTGTGAGCGCGCGAGAGAGACCGAGGGTGTGAGCGCGCGAGAGAGACCGAGGGTGTGAGCGCGCGAGAGAGACCGAGGGTGTGAGCGCGCGAGAGAGACCGAGGGTGTGAGCGCGCGAGAGAGACCGAGGGTGTGAGCGCGCGAGAGAGACCGAGGGTGTGAGCGCGCGAGAGAGACCGAGGGTGTGAGCGCGCGAGAGAGAGACTGAGGGTGTGAGCGCGCGAGAGAGACCGAGGGTGTGAGCGCGCGAGAGAGAGACCGAGGGTGTGAGCGCGCGAGAGAGACCGAGGGTGTGAGCGCGCGAGAGAGACCGAGGGTGTGAGCGCGCGAGAGAGGCCGAGGGTGTGAGCGCGCGAGAGAGGCCGAGGGTGTGAGCGCGCGAGAGAGGCCGAGGGTGTGAGCGCGCGAGAGAGGCCGAGGGTGTGAGCGCGCGAGAGAGGCCGAGGGTGTGAGCGCGCTAGAGAGAGACCGAGGGTGTGAGCGCGCGAGAGAGACCGAGTGCGTCTGCGCGCCAGTGTTAATTTCGTTAACTAGTTTTTATTTAGTTATTGTCTCGTTTTCGTCTGTGAAAAAATGTCGTTGACGAAAATAATGACGGAAATTATTCGTCAACGACATTTTTTCACAGACGAAAACGAGACGATAACTAAATAAAAAATAGTTTTGAATGACAAAAACTATGACGAAAATCTATTGACATTTTTGTCAACAAATAAAAACTAGACGAAAATGTTAGATAGTGACGATTTGAGAATATAGTGACTATATTCGGTACGGTTTTCTGTGCGCACACAATCGACCCAAAGCGTGCAGCCATTCACATAGACACCCATACAGCGCGCGAGTACAGATTTGAGCTCTCTTTCGTGTCTGAATGGAAATACACACAACATTGTCTAAATGTTCGTTTTGGAGAGTATTCATGTAAATTATGTCGGTTATGTCTTAAACAGTTCTGAGTGTATCGTATGTGCATCAGTGCATTGGATCCGCATGTCATTGGACATGATCCGATGTCTTAAAGTGACAGTGGGTAATACACATAATGTGGTCTGTATCCTTAATATTGATCAAGCAACAAAAGAAAAAGAGAAAAGCATTCACTGCTCGTTAATAGCTTTAATAAGGATTAATTATATTTAAATCATACAAATAAATATGTCTGCTTGAAAGAATAGAGAATGATGTATGCAAGTAGTTATCAAAAATTCATATATCATTCATTGAAAAAAAGACTGTGTTCTACTTTAGGAAAAGTGGTTTTATTTAATTTTAAGATATTTTTTAAGTTACAGTAGTTAAATCTGTATCTGTATTGCACGTTCAAACTTTAAAATCATTCATATTAGCAGGTTAATATATGTTTTCTCCGGGAGTATATGGGTTTGGAAATTTTAGAGAAGGCCGACTGACAGACCGAGTGCGTCTGTGCGCGAGAGAGTCGCAGTATTGTATTGTATCGTATCGTGATATATCGTATCATGACCCATGTATCGTGAGGCCCTTGCCCTAGTGTAAATATGAATAAGGATGGCGTCAATTTCAAACCAGTTCGAGCTTGATTCAGACCCTGACAATGTTAACGAACGAGGGTCGTGCAGAACGGATTTCAAGCACAGATTTCACAGGACGTTTCAGGGTGGAATGTTTTTTGTAATGTTTTTAATACAGTTCAGATACGATGTTATCCACCATTTAATTAATATTTGTTGGAAAACTGGTAATACAAACGGTAATCGTTCACAAAACCATGGCTAATTTTCCTAAGTAGCGGTGAACCGTCTTCCAGAAGCGAGAGCTTACAGAAGCTACAGAACACAAGCTGTTCTCCATCTAACGTGCAGCAAACGCTGGTGTTATAATGTGCAGGAACAGTGTTTCAATAAGTTTTAACCACTCTAAGTTCGTCAGGCTCAGGAAGGACACATCGCGCTGTAGTCCAAACGAGTCGTTCATGTAGTTCTTGAAAAGGGGATTATGTTAAAATATCTCCCTTTGCAGTGGACTTTGAGCTTTGTAACCTTACAGACGTCGTTTATGCGGAGACAGCAACATTACACACTCACTAAAGCTGAAAAAGTGGAAAAGCATAATAGGGCCGCTTTAAGTTAATTCTTTTCTAGAGATGCATGATGTATAACACCAATATTGCACCAAATTAGATGTTTTTTTTTTGTATTTGTCATTATTAACTCAATATTAGTTAGTTAATTTGGATGTTTAATAAAGTGTATGCTCATTTCCACCATCATCTATTGCAATCATCTACCATTCACTTACTTTAGTTAATCTTTATAAACACTAATAATTTAATAACACTTGGAATCTTTAGAAAAATACTTTTTTCATTCTGTAAAGCCTAAATTCAGTTGTATAATTTTAAAGGAATTAATTTTAGCCATTAGTGTTTTATTTTAAATTGATTTAGGCAAAACAGTATAGAATTCTATATTCTAACATCAGTGTTATTGACCATAGCATAAAAGTAATCATCAGCTTTTTGATGTTGATTTTAATATTGGTGCATCTTTAATCTCTTTAAAGTCTGATTCATTTCCTTGAATTAGTTGAACCGTCTGCGCCAAGATAGATTTATTTTGTTATTGCATTAAATCTGTCAGATTTAAAACGTGTGGTGTAAATGATGGTTTCTTTGACTGAAAAGATCTCCCTTGTAAGCCATTGCTGAGATGTTTGGACACACTTGACTGAATGCTGCATGTGAAATCTGTTTATACTCCTTCAAAAAGCATCCCAAGATGCACCATCATGTCTCGTAGCATTAGCGTACATCTGTTCTTCCACCACTGCCGTGTCCCCTGAGCATCATATGCAGTTGGCTCCTGTGTAACCCACGTCTTTATGGGCCGTTTCCATGCTTTACACTGAAAAGCGGAGGCGAGAGGCACTAAAATGCCTCGTTTTTCATCCCCTGTAATAAAGCCGTGTGTGAGGGCGAATGCACCGCTAGTAAATGATCTACTAACAGCGCTAACAGAGACGTAGCGCTGTGGTTTCTGACTGACAGATGTTTAGAGTCCAACCCTGGAGGATTGTGATGTAATCTGAGGTAATAGTAGCAGTGCTGCGGTTCAGGTTATTATAGCCAGCTTTATGAGCTCTGATGTTAACCCTCTGAGGTCTGAGCTGTTTTCTGGGCCCTGGAGGTGTTCTGACATGCTCTGACATTTGTGGTTATTTCTGTTACTTGTGACATTTTCATGGCTAAAGTCTAATTACACTGTATTCAGCACAAACTCTGCTACAATAATATATCAGTAGCATGTATGTAAAAGTTTGTAGTTTTGAGATAATGACATTTATGCGTGGTTTGTGAAAATACAAAAATAAATTCTCACTGAAATAAGGTCATGAAACCCATACTGATTATTTCTTCACAAGACTTTTGAAAATTGTATCACGTAGCCTAGAATATTTGCTCTAAAACTATGTGAGAATCACCCTGACTGCTCATTCAGATAAGACAATATATTGATTTAAAAATTTTACGACGTGTTTTGTGTGATAAAGCAATATGCGAAGGGGCGGATCACCTCATTAATATGAAAGCTTTCCACACCTGAGAAAGACAAAGAACCTCCCTAATGGCCCTATTAGGAGCTTATCAGGGCCCATCATTCTGACCAACCTTGCACAAAGAATGAGGAGATTTAAAAAAGAATGGCTTTTAAAATTGTTTGGATTTATTTACAACACAACATAATCCAAAGATACACAACAAAAAAGCACTTATTGAAGAAAGAGACCTTTGTGCCATTCCTAAAAACATTGTACATACCTTTCATTTTCTAAGGTGTTTGATTTTCACTTTTTCACAGAGACATGTACTGTGAATGTTGAAGTCAGCAGGACTCAGTGGCACCTGGGCCCTGAAAAAAAAAAAAGTGAACATACTGATATCAAGAGAAAGGCCTGCACGATTTTGGGAATACATTTTAGATTTTTCTTGTTAAAATTGCTTTTTAAAATTCACAGAATACACACACACACTCACACAAATGTTTCCAACAATATATAATGAACACCAGGTTTGTTGTACCTTGTAGGTATAGGCTATGCGCAGTGCTGCATAAAATAATAACAATATAGCAGCCTATATATATTTTCAAAAAGATTTCAGTAACAACTAAGCTAGAGAAAAATATATTGATTATCATGTTACTTCAAATGTTTCCATTCGTTATGATGATATGAAATGAGATAATAGTAAAAACATGAAGCCGTTTGGAGCGTTTTGCTTTTCCAAAATATGATACATTCAAACGCGATCGCGATCAAAAATATGATACATTAAAACGCGATTGCGATCAAATATAAAACATTATGGTTAGGCCTACCATATACATAGCCTATCTACGTTTGAGCAGATATCCACAAACACAGTAACAGTAAACACGGGTCTAAATATTATAATATTCACCATATATCTAGCAACAGTTCAACTGCAATGTGAAATTTATGCAACAATAGCAAACTAATATGTAAGAATTACTTACCTTATCTTTCTTGTCTTCAAATATCGTTCTTCTTCTTCTGATGTAAATCCAATGTAAGCTCAGGCACGTCTTTCAAACTCGACGAAAAGTGAAGTGAAGTGTTTTGTTGTTGAGGTAATGAGGGCGATCGCGTTCCATGTGGAGATTTGCATGTGAATATCTTTTGCGCGAGTGGGCGTGGCTGAATTAAAAATAATTAGGAAGCGTTTGAGAAGCTGGAAATCTTGTTGGTTTTATACAAATTACTTAAACAGAGAATATTTGTTTTCGTTTTGAATCCGATCATTTAAAAGTACACACTTAAATGTTTATAAAGGTGTATGGCTCATAAATGTGTGACAAGTATTCGCTGAGTTTTGTTTCAGTTTATAGACGTGCTCAAGAAAAAAAAGTTCACCGCGACGGAGAGGCAGAACGCACACACTGTTTATTTTCTTTATTTTACAAAAGCACAATGTTTTGATTTGATTGGAAGTGGACACATACAAAAGTAGAAATACCACAGATTCTTTTTTTATATTTCTTTTTTCTGTATGACCATAAATGACGGAGAAATTTAAGTTTAAAGTGCTACAATGTGGAGAAAATCCAGCAAAACGCGCCGGCGCGTTTGTCGACCTCAGAGGGTTAAACAGTGCAGGAACATACGCCTCTATACTCTATATACTCTATATACTGTATATACTCTATAAACTCTATATACTGTATATACTCTTATACTCTATATACTGTATGTACTCTATATACTGTATATACTCTTAAGGCCCGTACACACCGGGACGAATATCGGCGCGCGTTATTCGCCAGCGTTTTTCAACGTGTTTTTTGTGTTCACACCCAAGCGATTTTCGCTGACGATGAGCCGAGTGAACATGCAAATTCATTCCCTGACATTAGATGGCGCTCAATATCACTCCATAACAGTTCTCTTTTATCAAGATTTTTGTAGTCGCTGTCGCGTTTGTCACAGTTCTTTATGTTCCGACACCAACGAGACCAGCAGCTCTACATTCATCTTGCCTTGCATCTTCCTCGTCTTATTTCTTCTCGGCAGTGTTTAGACGCTACTCGGCATATATCTTCTTCGCCGTTACGTATGTGGGCTCGGCAAGACCGTTTTGTGTTTGAGCGCCCCCAAGTTGTGTTTTACTGTAACTTCAGAAGCTCCAGACACGTGAGCAAAATCACCAATCTCATTGGTCGGATAGTTTTGTCCGACCAATAATATCGCGCGCGAAATTCGTCCCGGTGTGAACAGGCCTTTATACTCTATATACTGTATGTACTCTATATACTGTATATACTCTATATACTGTATATACTCTTATACTCTATATACTCTATATACTGTATATACTCTATATACTGTATGTACTCTATATACTGTATATACTCTTATACTCTATATACTGTATATACTCTTATACTCTATATACTCTATATACTGTATGTACTCTATATACTGTATATACTCTATATACTGTATATACTCTTATACTCTATATACTCTATATACTGTATATACTCTATATACTGTATGTACTCTATATACTGTATATACTCTATATACTGTATATACTCTTATACTCTATATACTCTATATACTGTATATACTCTATATACTGTATGTACTCTATATACTGTATATACTCTTATACTCTATATACTCTATATACTGTATATACTCTATATACTGTATGTACTCTATATACTGTATATACTCTTATACTCTATATACTCTATATACTGTATATACTCTATATACTGTATGTACTCTATATACTGTATATACTCTATATACTGTATGTACTCTATATACTGTATATACTCTTATACTCTATATACTGTATGTACTCTTATACTCTATATACTGTATGTACTCTATATACTGTATATACTCTTATACTCTGTATAGAGCTGGTAAGTCCCGCCCATCCGTAAAACCCCAAGTGGACCTCTAGGTTGAAAAATCGTCAATGCAAGTGAATGGGAGAAAATATGTATACGTCTGTGAATTTTTTATATAATTTTTCATGTTACGAGTTTGACAGTATACGGTATGATTCTTCGGCTAGCAGTTGTGGAAAAGACATAACGAGAAAGACTACATGTCGCCTATGTGACATCACCCCATAAAGTTGACTTACCCGTGGTTTTCGCCAACCTCAACGATTGTGTCCTCTCCCTGAAAGAAGGCGGTGAAGTGCACCAAAGACACAGCCATGTTTAGCGGGATCCGTGAGCTAGTGTCCGTGTGCGAGTGCTGGTGACGTTTCAAACGCGTCGAAAGCAGCGAAGAGTTGTAGTCCACAAAGTGCTCTCACACAAAGTCTACCCATATCAAACTTCTACCCGCTAAATTGTAGCATTCTTTACACGAAAAATTATATAAAAAATTCACAGACAACATATGTTCACATTCATGGCACAATTCAAATGGGACCAGAAAATAATTATTTTCTCCCATTCACTTGCATTGACGATTTTTCAATCTAGAGGTCCAGTGGGGTTAGCGGAAGGGGCGGGACTTACCAGCTCTATACTGTATATACTCTTATACTCTATATACTGTATATACTCTATAAACTCTATATACTCTATATACTGTATATACTCTATATACTCTTATACTCTATATACTGTATATACTCTATATACTCTTATACTCTATATACTGTATATACTCTATAAACTCTATATACTCTATATACTCTTATACTCTATATACTGTATATACTCTATAAACTCTATATACTCTATATACTCTTATACACTATAAACTCTATATACTCTACTCTTATACTGTATATTCTCTATAAACTCTATATACTCTATATACTGTATATACTCTATATACTCTTATACTCTATATACTCTATATACTGTATATACTCTATATACTCTATATACTGTATATACTCTATATACTCTTATACTCTATATACTGTATATACTCTATAAACTCTATATACTCTATAAACTCTATATACTCTATATACTGTATATACTCTATATACTCTATATACTGTATATACTCTATATACTCTTATACTCTATATACTGTATATACTCTATATACTGTATATACTCTATACACTCTATAAACTCTATATACTCTACTCTTATACTGTATATTCTCTATAAACTCTATATACTTTATATACTGTATATACTCTATATACTCTTATACTGTATATACTCTATAAACTATATACTCTATATACTCTTATACTGTATATACTCTATGTACTGTATATACTCTATATACTCTATATACTCTATATACTGTATATACTCTATAAACTCTATATACTCTTATACTCTATATACTCTATATACTCTATGTACTGTATATACTCTTATACTCTATATACTCTATACTGTATATACTCTATATACTCTATATACTCTATAAACTCTATATACTGTATATACTCTATATACTCTATGTACTGTATATACTCTATATACTCTATATACTGTATATACTCTATATACTCTATAAACTCTATATACTGTATATACTCTATATACTCTATAAAATCTATATACTCTTATACTCTATATACTCTATATACTGTATATACTCTTATACTCTATATACTGTATATACTCTATATACTGTATATACTCTTATATTCTATATACTCTATAAACTCTATATACTCTTATACTGTATATACTGTATATACTCTATAAACTTTATATACTTTTATACTCTATATACTCTATATACTGTATATACTCTATATACTGTATATACGCTATAAACTCTATATACTCTTATACACTCTAGAAACTCTATATACTCTACTCTTATACTGTATATTCTCTATAAACTCTATATACTTTATATACTGTATATACTCTATATACTCTTATACTGTATATACTCTATAAACTATATACTCTATATACTCTTATACTGTATATACTCTATGTACTGTATATACTCTATATACTCTATATACTGTATATACTCTATAAACTCTATATACTCTTATACTCTATATACTCTATATACTCTATGTACTGTATATACTCTTATACTCTATATACTCTATACTGTATATACTCTATATACTCTATATACTCTATAAACTCTATATACTGTATATACTCTATATACTCTATGTACTGTATATACTCTATATACTCTATATACTGTATATACTCTATATACTCTATAAACTCTATATACTGTATATACTCTATATACTCTATAAAATCTATATACTCTTATACTCTATATACTCTATATACTGTATATACTCTTATACTCTATATACTGTATATACTCTATATACTGTATATACTCTTATATTCTATATACTCTATAAACTCTATATACTCTTATACTGTATATACTGTATATACTCTATAAACTTTATATACTTTTATACTCTATATACTCTATATACTGTATATACTCTATATACTGTATATACGCTATAAACTCTATATACTCTTATACTCTATATACTGTATATACTCTATATACTGTATATACTCTATATACTGTATATACTGTATATACTCTTATACTCTATATACTGTATATACTCTATAAACTCTATATACTCTATATACTGTATATACTCTATATACTCTTATACTCTATATACTGTATATACTCTATAAACTCTATACACTCTATATACTCTATATACTCTTATACTCTATATACTGTATATACTCTATAAACTCTATATACTCTATATACTCTATAAACTCTATATACTCTACTCTTATACTGTATATTCTCTATAAACTCTATATACTCTATATACTGTATATACTCTATATACTCTTATACTCTATATACTGTATATACTCTATAAACTCTATATACTGTATATACTCTATATACTCTTATACTCTATATACTGTATATACTCTATAAACTCTATATACTCTATATACTGTATATACTCTATATACTCTTATACTCTATATACTGTATATACTCTTATACACTCTATAAACTCTATATACTCTACTCTTATACTGTATATTCTCTATAAACTCTATATACTTTATATACTGTATATACTCTATATACTCTTATACTGTATATACTCTATAAACTATATACTCTATATACTCTTACACTGTATATACTCTATGTACTGTATATACTCTATATACTCTATATACTGTATATACTCTATAAACTCTATATACTCTTATACTCTATATACTCTATATACTCTATGTACTGTATATACTCTTATACTCTATATACTGTATATACTCTATATTCTCTATATACTCTATAAACTCTATATACTCTTATACTCTATATACTCTATGTACTGTATATACTCTTATACTCTATATACTCTATATACTGTATATACTCTATAAACTCTATATACTGTATATACTCTATATACTCTATGTACTGTATATACTCTATATAATCTATATACTGTATATACTCTATATACTCTATAAACTCTATATACTGTATATACTCTTATACTCTATATACTGTATATACTCTATATACTGTATATACTCTATATACTCTATAAACTCTATATACTGTATATACTCTATATACTCTATAAAATCTATATACTCTTATACTCTATATACTGTATATACTCTTATACTCTATATACTGTATATACTCTATATACTGTATATACTCTTATATTCTATATACTCTATAAACTCTATATACTCTTATACTGTATATACTGTATATACTCTATAAACTCTATATACTTTTATACTCTATATACTCTATATACTGTATATACTCTATACTCTATATACTGTATATACGCTATAAACTATATACTCTTATACTCTATATACTATATACTGTATATACTCTATATACTCTATATACTGTATATACTCTATATACTCTATATACTGTATATACTCTATATACTGTATATACTCTCATATTCTATATACTCTATATACTGTATATACTCTATATACTCTTTATACTCTATATACTCTTTATACTCTATATACTGCATATACACTATATACTCTATAAACTCTATATACTGTATAGACTCTATATACTCTTTATACTCTATATACTGCATATTCTGTAGATGAATAATGGAGAGAAGAAGGGTTGTTTTGGTGCAGTGAGAGAATATTCTTTTTTGTTCTGTAATTCAGTGGAATTGAATTAAATTCAAGGAACCGACTGAACATATCAAAGAAGGCGGAGCCTCAGAGCCACACCCATCTATTACATCATCACCACACGGACCAATGGGAGCTAAGAGGCTTTTATCAGCCGGAGCAAACAACTGATTCTGTTCTTAATGACGTCACACCAGTTCCTTCTTCGATCTCGTATGAGGATGATATATGACATCATTCTAGAGCATCACTGGTGATGATGACATCAGTAACTGAGCCGGTCTGATCAGCTGGTTAGCAGGGAATGGATGATATAACAGCACTATAAAGGCTATTAATGAGCTCTTCTTCTGTTCCAGTGTCAGAAGTGTGTGTTTAGAGATGGAAAAGGCTCCTGCGAGCTGATTGGCTTGCGGTCGGCACGGTAACATGAGTGTCGTCATGGCGACGCAGCATCACAATGGTCCAGCGTCGCTGCTCTCCAACTAAAGGATGCAAACGTTCATGTAGGCGTGATGATGATGATGATGATGATTCGTCTGGTTTGTTTAATGTGCTGAAACGAAACAAGCCGTCTGAACAAATGTACAGTAATATCACTCAATTCAATTCAAAATGGGCTTTATTGGCATGACAATTGTTTCGATGTATTGCTAAAGCATTGCTAATGTTTTACAGTGAATCATCTTGTACATATCCATACATTAACAGTGTTGAATTGTCAAACGCTGGTGTTTCTGCCATGAAGGGTCATTAGTGGCACTGAAGGGTTAATTATCCGTCTCTTTGCCCGCAGCCGAGTGCTAAAGTGAGCCAGGAGGTCCTGAACGAGCTGCTTCGGCCCAGTGTGGATTACCTGCGGCACAAGAGGTTCCGGTCCGGCAATTACCCATCATCCCTCAGCAACGAGAGCGACAGACTCGTGCACTGGTGTCACGGGGCGCCGGGAGTCCTGCATATGCTCATCATGGCTCATAAAGTGAGTCTCAGACACACACTCATCAGCTCAGTACACACGAGAAGACATGAACATGCTCAGTTTGCATTCATTCTTCCAATATATATATATATGTACAGTACAATATATATAATTACAGCAGGAGTTGGTCTTACATCTCTGTACATGCTCTCTCTGGGCTTTATGTTTCATAAATACTGTATCATGTTACGCTACTGTATGATATGACATCAGCGGCGTCCGTCTGTCACGCTGTCATCAGTCTCAAGGTCATGCTTCTTCTGTTCTTGTTTTAAAAGTCATTGAGTTTATTTCTTAGTTCTGTACAGTCTTTTCTCTCTCTCTCGAAATACAGCAGCCGACAGTGACATCTAGTGGTCACGTTTATCAGTGAAATTGGCTTTATTGTGATGTTTAAAGCATGTTATACAATTACCATTTAATGTATTAAAAGTTTTAAAAGTACTAAAAGTTTATTTACGTAATTAAATAGTATAGTGTCAACTAAAATCTGAAAAAAGTCGTGTGTATAGTTAAATATCACTATAGTTTTAATGAGTTGATATTTTTTCCCCTCTCTCTCTTTCTCTCTCTCTCTCTCTCTCTCTCTCTCTCTCTCTCTCTCTCTCTCTCTCTCTCTCTCTCTCTCTCTCACTAACACACACACACACACACACACACACACACACACACACACTCTCTCTCTCTCTCACTAACACACTCTCTTTCTCCATGTCTCTCTCTCTCTCTCTTTCTCCATGTCTCTCTCTCTCTCTCTCTCTCTCTCTCTCTCTCTCTCTCTCTCTCTCTCTCTCTCACTAACACTCTCTCTCTCTCTCTCTCTCTCTCTCTCAATTTTCAATTCAATTCAAAATTGCTTTATTGGCATGACTGTACATGTTACAATATTGCCAAAGCTTGGAACACATAGAATAATTATACAGTATAAAATTATAAAGTACAAAAAAATAGCATATTATAACATAACTTAAATCTAAATGAACAACTTAAATTAATTGTACAAATTAACAGTGAAACAAATTATAATATCTGTGAACGTTTTACACCACAGTGTTTTAACATATACACACACACACGTCACTGAAGGTCACTCTGGTGGACAGTAGGGAAACACACTGAGGTCAGACACACACATCACACACACATTCACCTGCTGTCTCTCAGGCTGTGGCACACACACACGTATCTGGCAGCGAGTGCTGCTGTCTGGCCCTCTCCTAGCAGGATCTTCATCTGATCTACTTCAGTCATGGCTGTGAAGTTCTGTATTGCGTTAGTGAGTTTGGTAAAGTAGAGTTCTCTGACTGAAGTGTATTTGTGACAGTGAAGGAGGAAGTGCGTCTCTGTCTCGATCTCTCCTGTCCTGCAGTGAACACACACCCTCTGCTCTCGGGGTAACCAGCTCTTTCGGTGTCTGCCCGTCTCGATGGCGAGACTGTGTTCACTCAGCCTGTACCGGCTCAGGATCTCTCACACACACACACACTCACACTCAGCCTGTACCGGCTCAGGATCCGTCTCTGCTTTGTGTCTCTCACACTCTGGAGATATTCTTCCAGTTCATAATTTGATTTCAGATTTCGATAGAATTGTAATTTACTTTGTGTTTTAGTTTCCTGATCCCAATGTTCCAGATATGTACTTTTAGACTGTTTGGTAATTTGGTTTATTCTGATGTTAGTGTGAGAAGCAGTGCTGGTCTGAGACTAGTAGGGTTAGTCGGGTTAGTGAGTCTCAGGACCAGCTGACTGAGGAGACTCTTTTCGGGGTTCAGTTCTTGGGTTTGTAGTGCTTTAAAATGTAGCGATTCTGTGGGACTTGATTTTAGATGCATCCAGAATTTGAGGGATCTTTTTTGCATATTAATAATCAATGGGAATCGGCCTAATTCTGCCCTACATGCATTATTGGGTGTTTTCCTTTGTAGTTTCAGAATCATTTTACAGAATTCAGTGTGTAGGGCTTCTGTTGGATGCCTGTCCCATCTAGTGTAGCTCTGATCACTGAGTGGACCCCAGACCTCACTTCCATACAGCGCAATGGGCTGAATCACACTATCGAAGATTTTACACCAGATTGGAATCGGTAATTCAATGTTTTGGAATTTTTTCTTGATTGCGTATAGAGCTCTTCGAGCTTTATCTTTGAGAGCATTCACTGCCACACTGAAACTCCCCGATGCAGTGATGACCAGGCCGAGGTAAGTGTACTGCATCGTGTGCTCTAGGGCGGTGCTGCCTAGGCTGAACTGGTATCTGTGTTCCTGACATCTGGGCTTCTTCTGAAAGACCATAATGTTGGTCTTGGTGAGGTTGACTGCCAGGGCCCAGTCTCTCTCTCTCTCTCTCTCTGTCTGTCTGACTGAGTCGCCTGAGGGCTGAAATGGAAAATTGAGCATGTGTTATATTTGGAAAGTTTTCTTCCACCAACTTTTACACCAGAGCTCTGACAAATGATGCAATTATACACACACACATACACACACACACACACACACACACACACACATGAGCCGCGGTTCAATGTAACTTTGATGAGTAAAAGTATTAATTTCTTTAAAAAAAATCTTACTGACCTCAAACTTTGAAACTTCTAAATGCAGTGTGAATGCAGTTGTTCTGAGTTCTGATCATGAATAGACAGTGAGTGTGTGATTATATGCAGGAAGGGTTATGACAGTAAATACAGTCTGCAGACCCGTCATTACTGGATTTGACTGCAATGATGTAATTACTGTAATTAAAACATAATAAGTGTGATTTATCAGCGTCATCACAGGAGTCTGCCGAACAGATCCGGGTCTCAGTTATAACCGGTGCGTCGCACAGAACCGGCCCTGACAGAGCCGAACGCCACTTCACACGCATGTGAATGTGCTCCTGTAAATAACCTAAACCGTACGAATGTTAGAGACGACAGTTTAACGACACCGATGGAGATCTGAGGGACTGATGAAGGAAAACCACTGTAAATCTCTTCATTAAAGACTGATTTAAACTATCTTTTACATCTGATATACACATTTAGATTAAATATGCCATTCTCATTAATGGAGTTCAGCACTTAAATTACTTTGTTATTACAGAGAAGTTACAACATTTATTATATTCTAATAAATAGAAATATTTGTAGTGGATGCGCTGCTTTTGAAGACTTTTCCTGTTAATGTTTGCTTAGCGCATAATAATAGCAGAAAATATTTTCGTGCAAATAATGGTTTCCATTAAAAATATAAAGCAATTAAAAATACTATTTGGCAAGTGGAAAAGATTGAGAAAAACTTTCTCTGAAATGTATTTTGTACTATTTGATTTAATTAACCAAAAACAAGGCAAGGATCGGCTACTAAATGATTTTTAACAATGTAATGTGACGCACACCCGTATCTCATATTCTCCTAATGTCTTGCACCGTTAAACATGGCATCACGTGGATGAATATGCATATGCAAATGATATGTAGATGAGGACATGCATAGTAAAATGAGGCGTTGTAAGCTCATATATGGTTATTTCGGAGACCCATGTGAACACAATCTTGCGCTAACTGGGTTTATAAAGAGAACTTTGCGCAGGTTCTGCCGTACAAATGCTTTTATAAGTCTGAATATTTTTTGCCGTACGCCATTTTTAGCTTTCAGCCGCACGTACACTTTTAGCAAGGATCCTACGCACAGTTTTATAAATGAGACCCCTGGTGCTTGTGACGCTGTAATCTGTGTGTTGTGTGTCTCAGGTGTTCAAGGATGAGAAGTGCCTGTGTGACGCTGTAATCTGTGTGTTGTGTGTCTCAGGTGTTCAGGGATGAGAAGTGCCTGTGTGACGCTGTAGTCTGTGTGTTGTGTGTCTCAGGTGTTCAGGGATGAGAAGTGCCTGTGTGACGCTGTAGTCTGTGTGTTGTGTGTCTCAGGTGTTCGGGGATGAGAAGTGCCTGTGTGACGCTGTAGTCTGTGTGTTGTGTGTCTCAGGTGTTCAGGGATGAGAAGTGCCTGTGTGACGCTGTAATCTGTGTGTTGTGTGTCTCAGGTGTTCGGGGATGAGAAGTGCCTGTGTGACGCTGTAGTCTGTGTGTTGTGTGTCTCAGGTGTTCAGGGATGAGAAGTGCCTGTGTGACGCTGTAGTCTGTGTGTTGTGTGTCTCAGGTGTTCAGGGATGAGAAGTGCCTGTGTGACGCTGTAATCTGTGTGTTGTGTGTCTCAGGTGTTCAGGGATGAGAAGTGCCTGTGTGACGCTGTAGTCTGTGTGTTGTGTGTCTCAGGTGTTCAGGGATGAGAAGTGCCTGTGTGACGCTGTAATCTGTGTGTTGTGTGTCTCAGGTGTTCAGGGATGAGAAGTGCCTGTGTGACGCTGTAATCTGTGTGTTGTGTGTCTCAGGTGTTCAGGGATGAGAAGTGCCTGTGTGACGCTGTAATCTGTGTGTTGTGTGTCTCAGGTGTTCAGGGATGAGAAGTGCCTGTGTGACGCTGTAATCTGTGTGTTGTTGTGTGTCTCAGGTGTTCAGGGATGAGAAGTGCCTGTGTGACGCTGTAGTCTGTGTGTTGTGTGTCTCAGGTGTTCAAGGATGAGAAGTGCCTGTGTGACGCTGTAATCTGTGTGTTGTGTGTCTCAGGTGTTCGGGGATGAGAAGTGCCTGTGTGACGCTGTAGTCTGTGTGTTGTGTGTCTCAGGTGTTCAGGGATGAGAAGTGCCTGTGTGACGCTGTAATCTGTGTGTTGTTGTGTGTCTCAGGTGTTCAGGGATGAGAAGTGCCTGTGTGACGCTGTAATCTGTGTGTTGTTGTGTGTCTCAGGTGTTCAGGGATGAGAAGTTCCTGTGTGACGCTGTAGTCTGTGTGTTGTGTGTCTCAGGTGTTCAAGGATGAGAAGTGCCTGTGTGACGCTGTAATCTGTGTGTTGTGTGTCTCAGGTGTTCGGGGATGAGAAGTGCCTGTGTGACGCTGTAATCTGTGTGTTGTTGTGTGTCTCAGGTGTTCAGGGATGAGAAGTGCCTGTGTGACGCTGTAATCTGTGTGTTGTTGTGTGTCTCAGGTGTTCAGGGATGAGAAGTGCCTGTGTGACGCTGTAATCTGTGTGTTGTTGTGTGTCTCAGGTGTTCGGGGATGAGAAGTGCCTGTGTGACGCTGTAATCTGTGTGTTGTTGTGTGTCTCAGGTGTTCAGGGATGAGAAGTGCCTGTGTGACGCTGTAGTCTGTGTGTTGTGTGTCTCAGGTGTTCAGGGATGAGAAGTGCCTGTGTGACGCTGTAATCTGTGTGTTGTGTGTCTCAGGTGTTCGGGGATGAGAAGTGCCTGTGTGACGCTGTAGTCTGTGTGTTGTTGTGTGTCTCAGGTGTTCAAGGATGAGAAGTACCTGCGTGACGCTGTAGTCTGTGTGTTGTGTGTCTCAGGTGTTCAAGGATGAGAAGTGCCTGTGTGACGCTGTAGTCTGTGTGTTGTGTGTCTCAGGTGTTCGGGGATGAGAAGTGCCTGTGTGACGCTGTAGTCTGTGTGTTGTTGTGTGTCTCAGGTGTTCGGGGATGAGAAGTGCCTGTGTGACGCTGTAATCTGTGTGTTGTTGTGTGTCTCAGGTGTTCAGGGATGAGAAGTGCCTGTGTGACGCTGTAATCTGTGTGTTGTTGTGTGTCTCAGGTGTTCAGGGATGAGAAGTGCCTGTGTGACGCTGTAATCTGTGTGTTGTGTGTCTCAGGTGTTCGGGGATGAGAAGTGCCTGTGTGACGCTGTAGTCTGTGTGTTGTGTGTCTCAGTTGTTCGGGGATGAGAAGTGCCTGTGTGACGCTGTAGTCTGTGTGTTGTTGTGTGTCTCAGGTGTTCAAGGATGAGAAGTACCTGCGTGACGCTGTAGTCTGTGTGTTGTGTGTCTCAGGTGTTCAAGGATGAGAAGTGCCTGTGTGACGCTGTAGTCTGTGTGTTGTGTGTCTCAGGTGTTCGGGGATGAGAAGTGCCTGTGTGACGCTGTAATCTGTGTGTTGTGTGCCTCAGGTGTTCGGGGATGAGAAGTGCCTGTGTGACGCTGTAGTCTGTGTGTTGTGTGTCTCAGGTGTTCAAGGATGAGAAGTACCTGCGTGACGCTGTAGTCTGTGTGTTGTTGTGTGTCTCAGGTGTTCAAGGATGAGAAGTACCTGCGTGACGCTGTAGTCTGTGTGTTGTGTGTCTCAGGTGTTCAAGGATGAGAAGTGCCTGTGTGACGCTGTAGTCTGTGTGTTGTGTGTCTCAGGTGTTCGGGGATGAGAAGTGCCTGTGTGACGCTGTAGTCTGTGTGTTGTTGTGTGTCTCAGGTGTTCAGGGATGAGAAGTGCCTGTGTGACGCTGTAATCTGTGTGTTGTTGTGTGTCTCAGGTGTTCAGGGATGAGAAGTGCCTGTGTGACGCTGTAATCTGTGTGTTGTTGTGTGTCTCAGGTGTTCAAGGATGAGAAGTGCCTGTGTGACGCTGTAATCTGTGTGTTGTGTGTCTCAGGTGTTCAAGGATGAGAAGTGCCTGTGTGACGCTGTAGTCTGTGTGTTGTTGTGTGTCTCAGGTGTTCAAGGATGAGAAGTACCTGCGTGACGCTGTAGTCTGTGTGTTGTGTGTCTCAGGTGTTCAAGGATGAGAAGTGCCTGTGTGACGCTGTAGTCTGTGTGTTGTTGTGTGTCTCAGGTGTTCAGGGATGAGAAGTGCCTGTGTGACGCTGTAGTCTGTGTGTTGTTGTGTGTCTCAGGTGTTCGGGGATGAGAAGTGCCTGTGTGACGCTGTAATCTGTGTGTTGTTGTGTGTCTCAGGTGTTCAGGGATGAGAAGTGCCTGTGTGACGCTGTAGTCTGTGTGTTGTTGTGTGTCTCAGGTGTTCAAGGATGAGAAGTGCCTGTGTGACGCTGTAGTCTGTGTGTTGTGTGTCTCAGGTGTTCAGGGATGAGAAGTGCCTGTGTGACGCTGTAGTCTGTGTGTTGTGTGTCTCAGGTGTTCAGGGATGAGAAGTGCCTGTGTGACGCTGTAGTCTGTGTGTTGTGTGTCTCAGGTGTTCAAGGATGAGAAGTGCCTGTGTGACGCTGTAGTCTGTGTGTTGTTGTGTGTCTCAGGTGTTCAGGGATGAGAAGTGCCTGTGTGACGCTGTAGTCTGTGTGTTGTGTGTCTCAGGTGTTCAAGGATGAGAAGTGCCTGTGTGACGCTGTAGTCTGTGTGTTGTGTGTCTCAGGTGTTCAGGGATGAGAAGTACCTGCGTGACGCTGTAGTCTGTGTGTTGTGTGTCTCAGGTGTTCAGGGATGAGAAGTGCCTGTGACGCTGTAGTCTGTGTGTTGTTGTGTGTCTCAGGTGTTCAGGGATGAGAAGTGCCTGTGTGACGCTGTAGTCTGTGTGTTGTTGTGTGTCTCAGGTGTTCGGGGATGAGAAGTGCCTGTGTGACGCTGTAATCTGTGTGTTGTTGTGTGTCTCAGGTGTTCAGGGATGAGAAGTGCCTGTGTGACGCTGTAGTCTGTGTGTTGTTGTGTGTCTCAGGTGTTCAAGGATGAGAAGTGCCTGTGTGACGCTGTAGTCTGTGTGTTGTGTGTCTCAGGTGTTCAGGGATGAGAAGTGCCTGTGTGACGCTGTAGTCTGTGTGTTGTGTGTCTCAGGTGTTCAAGGATGAGAAGTACCTGCGTGACGCTGTAGTCTGTGTGTTGTGTGTCTCAGGTGTTCAAGGATGAGAAGTACCTGCGTGACGCTGTAGTCTGTGTGTTGTGTGTCTCAGGTGTTCAAGGATGAGAAGTACCTGCGTGACGCTGTAGTCTGTGTGTTGTGTGTCTCAGGTGTTCAGGGATGAGAAGTGCCTGTGTGACGCTGTAGTCTGTGTGTTGTGTGTCTCAGGTGTTCAAGGATGAGAAGTGCCTGTGTGACGCTGTAGTCTGTGTGTTGTGTGTCTCAGGTGTTCAGGGATGAGAAGTGCCTGTGTGACGCTGTAGTCTGTGTGTTGTGTGTCTCAGGTGTTCAAGGATGAGAAGTACCTGCGTGACGCTGTAGTCTGTGTGTTGTGTGTCTCAGGTGTTCAAGGATGAGAAGTGCCTGTGTGACGCTGTAGTCTGTGTGTTGTGTGTCTCAGGTGTTCAAGGATGAGAAGTACCTGCGTGACGCTGTGGACTGTGGAGAGCTGATCTGGCAGAAAGGTCTGCTGAGGAAAGGTTACGGGATCTGTCACGGCACCGCGGGAAACGGATACGCCTTCCTCTCCCTCTACCAGCTCACACACGACAAGAAGTACCTGTATCGGGCCTGCAAGGTAGAGTGTGTGAGTGTGTGTGTGTGTGTGTGTGTGTGTGTGTCACACAGACAGGAGATTCAGCACTGCACTTTATTCTCTTCTTTGTATTCGTTATGCTTGAACGGTATAAAAGCATTGTAATGTAACTAATGTAGCTCTAGCCAAACGATGCTGGAGAAACAGACACTGCCGTCATTACGTTGAATATTTTGAACGTGTTAAACTGAAAAAATTAATTCTGTTTGTTAACACATTAACTTTGACAGTCCTTATATATAACATCAAATATATATATTATAAGTGTCATGTTTTACTTTTTAAAAACTGTCTATTCTAAAGTGTTAGTACAGCTTACTTCTCATATTCTGATCCCAGATCAGCTCATGAACACCAGCTCGGTCTGAAAGATTGATGTTTGTTAATATCGTCAACCTGCTGATAATGGGCTCAGTCTGTCGAACCCGCTGTTCTCATGACACACACTCACACACTCACACACACACACGCAGATTAACCAGCTCTCGTCTGCAACAGCGAATAACTCCTGCTCAGGGACTCAACACTCAGTGGCTTCAGAGAATGAAAAGGTGAAGCAGAAATGTCCCATGATTCTCGGCCTTCATCACTCGTGTTTTAGACTCGTGTTTACACACACACTTCAGGCAGATCAATGTTTTCTTATAAACCGTGTGTTTGGTGTTCCAGAGTATGTTTTTCTGACGACTCGTGTGTGTGTGTGTGTGTGTGTGTGTGTGTGTGTGTGTCTAGTTTGCGGAGTGGTGTCTAGACTACGGGACGCACGGCTGCCGCATCCCGGACCGGCCATATTCCCTGTTTGAAGGTAAATTAATAATCACGTCTCCATATATATATATAAAAAAAATATATATATATCTTTCTAGCCCCAAACTTTTGGAGCTGTAGTTTATTTCAGCCATTTTTAAAAACATTTATTCATTAAAGCGTTGAGCCGTGTTGACTCGACGTGTCCTGATGCTGCCGTCTCTCTCCATCATGTCTCTAGTAAACGAGGCTAAAGGCCAGAAGCATTGCGCTCATGAGCTCAGCATTAGGTTCTGATCCCCCTCGCAACATGTCCTGATTCCTCTCTCCTCTTAATGTCTCGTCTGCTGTTTATCCTCAATGAAATATCAGAGCCCAAATCCACTGATGTCCAGTGTGATGGTGTTGAAGTGTTGTGCTGGAGACACTCATGCTCATGCCGCTTCACCTGCTGTTGTCATGGCAACACACTTCCTGCCACACTCTGATTGGTCGCTCGGAGACTCAAGTCTCTTCCTCAGTCGTTGGTGACACGCACACACACACACACACACACACACACACACACACACACACGCACACACACACTGTCCCTCAGCCTCACTACACACACACACTGTCCCTCAGCCTCACTACACACACACACACACACACGCACGCACACACACACACTGTCCCTCAGCCTCACTACACACACACACTGTCCCTCAACCTCACTACACACACACACACACACACACACACACACACGCACACACACACGCACACACACACTGTCCCTCAGCCTCACTTCACACACACACTGTCCCTCAGCCTCACTACACACACACACACACACATACTTGTTTTTGCTACGTCGTGGGGACTCCTGACTAGAAGGTGACACGTGGGGACACCAATTTCTAAATACAATAAAGCCATAATTTTTAGTCAGAAGTGTCTGGGGGAATTTTTGAATCCCAAAAATCAACTTTTTTTTCAGAAATTCTTAATTTTAAAAAGGTGAATATTTGTCTGGTTTTTCTATTCCGGTGGGGACCTGCCTATTGTGTCTTACCCCAAACCACCACCGAGGGGCGCTATTATGAGTTAGCTTTTGGTTATCTAATTTTAATACAAATTTAAACTTGTACCAGATAAACAATAAATATTAAGTTTACATCATCATTAAAGAGTTGTTTAAAAGGGAGAATTGTCTATATTTATATTTTTATGGATTTTTACTTTATTTTACAATTTACAAATTCCCATAAACTCTTGTATTTGAATAGAGCATTTGTATGGATGTAAACAGTGACAACAGCCTCACCTCACTTCCTGTTTAACAGGAATCTATTATTCTTCAACTGAGAATCTGAAAAGGTTTACATTTGGATAAATAAGACAGTCATGTTGTATGGCAAGCAGGAAATGTTCACGGGTATCATTGTGTTTGCTGAATAATTATTTGTGCATACTGGAATCAACTCTGAATTAAAACAAGAGCACATGCTGGCATTCAACAGGGTTGCAAGATATATTGCTATTTGCTATTTGTGTTTTTTCTTATTCGTCATCCTAAAAATATTTCACGCACAGAAACCTATGAAACCCAATGAGTGCGATGTGTATTAATGCGTTGTGGAATAATTCGCAATATTTAGTTTTTTTTTAAAAAAATGTATGCAAACGTGCCACAGTTTTGGACCACACTGAATTCTTTTGAGTAGAAGACATTTGATGTACAACCCCCCATAAACCTCCCCAAGAAAAGTTTGGAAATTTGGGTAATTACAACAAAAATAAGAATCTACAATTTCTTAATGCTCTTGAACATTTATTTAACTTGTGTTTTGAAACACATTTTGAACATCTTGTTGCCTTCAACAAACATCTTCCTTTTCTTCTACATTTTTCGCTTTAAGGCATCAATACGATTCTTAACATAAAATTTCACCCCCTCCCAACTTCTCCCCCGAAGTGCCGCTGGTGACCTTTCAATGCAGTCCATGCACTGGGCTTTACCAGGAACCTTCCCAGAGTGGATGTAGTCCATCAGAGTTTTTTCCACAGCCTGGATCTCTTCTTTAGACCACTTTCTCCGTGGGTTTTGTGTAGATACTGAATAAAAGAAAAATAAATAGGCTATTAGTAATTGTGATTGGGATAAAAGTAATTGTTAACCCACACGACATGAACGTGAATAACATCAAATAAATACATGGTATTCAGTTTTTCTCTCATTGTCTCACAGTTTTATACATACTTTTTTGCTAAAATCTAGTTCGCATGGTTGAAAATCTGTAAATTCTGGCACATGTTTGCAAGCATGATACCTAGTAACAATATAAACAGTGATACTGTATTAATAAGGACTATTTTGACAAAAATATCGCTGGTAATTTAGTCACTATCTAAGATGTGTATTGGATCTGGGCTGAAAATGGACCAAGCCAAACATGACAAAATATTTAGGTTTTATTGGTCATAACCATAAATGACTGCTTGGGAAATTGAAGAAGTAAATTTGTAGGACCTTTCCCTTTTCTTTTCTTTACATGTTTAAGCCTTTAGAAATGAAACATTTACGATATAGGACCTAATTAAAGCTGCACATAATGGGAGGGGTTTACCCAAGCTTAAATTATATTGGCCCACGGTGACCAACGGCAACAGATCTAAAAAAAACACAATTATAAGGATTTTGCTTGGAAATGAAAATATAATTACATATTTATGATCAATTTATTATATGGTGTAAATATACTGAAAAATATATGAAATACAATATATTGAATAATACACAAGGAATTGCCACTTTTCATTTATGAAAAATATATATTTAAAATATATTTACACTGTAAAATGTCATTAATTGAGTGTACTTCAAAAACACGAGGAACAAGATTTCCTTACATTTCTTAAGGGGGTGTTTTAATCAAAGTTGTAAGTTACTAGTACAAAGACTTAAGGGTGTTGGGACAATGATAGACTTTGTATTTATTTCTATTTATTAAACTGTAAATACTTTGTGCATGTCTGAAACTTCACTGAATATATGCATTTAAAAAAGAATAACTCCAATACAATTTAGATAAAGCAACATGTAGCATATTCTCAATGTTTCTTGATCTTCTGCTGGACTGAAGCACAGGCTCTGTTCTTCAGCACAAACCCTTTAAACCCCAACAGAACATTAAACACTAACAGGTCTGTGAAGATCTCAGCAGAGGAGGGTTAAACAGCTCCACAAACAGCATTACCAACTTCACTTATTACTAACCAGACTGACTTTATTTCTGTCAGACGTCTACACAAGTTCTTACAGAGAATTAACATTTAGATTTAGATTGAGATTTAGATGTTGATGATTTATTGAAAATAACATAATATTAGTCACCAGATTGTGATCAGTGTTTGATTTTAGTTGGGCTCTCGACTTTATAACATTATAACATCAGCAGAAGAACAAGAAACATTGAGAATATGCTGCATGTTGCTTTATTTAAAATGTAGAAATCTATTGAAGTGATTTCTATTAACTTCTATGTTAAGTTGATGTTTTTTTGTATTTATTCAGTAAAGTTCAGTGAATAAATACAAATAAATTCACAGTCATTGTCCCGACACTCTTTTGTATGTCATTCTATTAGAAACTTTCAAATTTGATTAAAACGCCCTTGAAATTTAAGCAAATCCATAAATGTTTTCCACGTTTTCGAAGTACACTCAACTAATGACATTTTACAGTGTAAATATATTGTGAATACATTTCTCCAATAAGTATATTTACACCATATACTTATCATAATATATTGATCATAAATATTGGAAATATATTTTCATTCCGTAAGGGTATCTAGTCGCGAGCCTGAATTCTCAGACAGTTCTGTCCAATACAACACTTGTAGATTAAGAAATGGTCCGTACACAGTCGCTGTATGGAGAGAAGTAGCCAGTAAAATAAGCACTTCCTCCACTTTGGATCTGCCATGCTGCTGTTACAAAGCTCCATCAGCACAGATCACTGAAACAAAGACGTTTTCCACTTTTCACCAAATTTGACCTCCACATTAAATTTAAAGGGTTAGTTCACCCAAAAATGAAACTTCTGTCATTAATTACTCTCCCTCATGTCGTTCCAAACCTGTTAGACCCTAGTTTATCTGCAAAACACAAATGAAGATATTTTTGATGAAATACGAGAGGATTCGGTCCTTACATAGGCAGCAACGTCACTACAACTTTCAAGGCCCAGAAAGGAAGTAAAGACATTGTTAAATAGTCCAAGTTATGAAGCGATGAGAAAACCTTTTGTGCACATATTTTAATAATGTCTTTATTAACTTTCTGGGCCTTGAAAGTTGCAATGGCATTGTTGCATATGAATGGATCAGAATCCTCTTAGATTGCGTCAAAAATAACTTCATTTGTGTTTCAAAGATGAACAAATGTCTTACGGGTTTGGAACAACATTATGGGGAGTAATTAATGACAGAATTCTTTCATTTTTGGGTGAACTAACCCTTTAAGGGAACCCTGTTGTCAATATAAATGGGTCTCTTTGTAGATTCCAATTAAAATGACTTAATTCTGACTTTCACAAAAAAATGGAAAGTGTGACATTTCATAAGACATTTGAAAAACAGCTTACCCTTTGTTGTGTGTGGTTTGTCCAAGTGCTTGCCAATTGGCTGCAGTTCTTTATCCTTGCCTGTTATAAAACATATGAGTACAACAGAGGAGACTTTAAATACAGATAATATACAGTAATGGCACAAAATGCTGACTAAATGGATACCAGTAATTGTGCCATACATCTAATTTACCAAATATATTGGGGTTTATTTTGATATGAAATGATATGAAAAAAAATAAAAGCAAGTGAAACCATGCAAATCATAAAGTACTGGTTCTTTAAAAGGAAAACAATATCAGAAGTCTTCATAATCCTCCTGTTTAATTTAAATCGTATTACCTTTGGATGGTTGTTCAACTTCATTAGTGGACTCCACTGATTTGTCTGGACAAATAATAGCTCTCTTAGTAAAAGAATATTAAACAAGCAATCCTAAATATCAGTAAGCACACTCAAACTGTTCTTCCAGTAATATTCTAACTAACTGTGCTCTAAAGACAGGATTGACAGGATAATACAGCAAAATATGAAGAGCTCGTCTCAATGTGTTGGAGCAATGGCGGGAGATCTCTGTGCGAGCCAGTTGAAGTTGGATGTCAGAGCTTTGCTGGGAAATTAGTTCAGCAGACTCTAAAACTTCTCGGTTTTAAAGGGAAGAAGAGCTATCAAGAACATTCATGAGGCTTCTGAAGAGGCCTTGCAATGGGCGGATCTGTGGCTTTATTTTGGGGAACCCTGTGGCTCACTGTCTAGGGTGCAGACTGAGCACTGTGACCTGGGCTCAAATCTAACCCAGGCCCTCTACTGCATGCCAACAAATTACCAATGTGTGGGCCAACTGCTGACTAGAAGGGCCTGCTGACTGAAAACGGCAAGCTCAATGTTATGATGTTGAAAAATGCCCCAACGTTCACTTGTTTTACGAACATAAGAATGACCTAGCAACCGAAGGTATATAAACGAAAGCATTTAATACAACTAACCTTTGTTTTCATGCTCTGATATAAAAACATGGTCTTCTCCCGTTCATCATTTACAGTTTTTGTGTGCGCCTTCATGTATCGGTATTCACAAGCATTGTGATGTGCTCTAAGTTTCTGGAGGTGACCCAAGTGACAGCTTTGAACCTACAAAACAAACAAACAAAAAAGGTTTTTGGAAGCTTTTCTTTTGCCATTTATGCTACCTCCAGAACTGAACCTTCAAATAAGGATTTATTGTTGACAGTAGGGCTGTTGGAACGAATTCCGAAATTCGAATATAATTCGAATATTTAAAAAATCAATACTATTCGAATGCTGAAGTTCCTATTCGAATATTGCTTTTGTACATTAAAAAAAAAAATGCAATCTTGCCTTTCTTGTGCGCATGTGAAAATGAAATGCTTTTGTTTCGTCAGATGAACAATAACGTTTTTGAATCGTAACACAATTGTGCACGTTATCCACGCACGCAGTATCATAACAATACTGTCAAAAATCGCGGAGAGCAATGTCTGCACGAAAACGGAGATCACCACTCCTGACAATTTGAGAAGCGATGTGTTGAAGGTGTTTGGATTTCAAACCCTTAATGGAAAAACTGACAACGTTACACCCTGACAAGCTAGGCGATCTGTCCGAGGAACCGCCGCTAAAACAGGCAAGAATTATTCTTTTCTACCTCTCTCCTCATCACGGTTACGAGCTGTCCGCACGTTAAGGGATTATAGCGAGGCGGTTGTTATAGCGAATAACAACCCCGACAGGCTGAACTTATTACATGGCTATACAAAATAAATAAACAATTTGACACAAAATATTGATTTAAAAAGGAGTTTATTGATTTAAAAACGATTGTACTGCTTCCGCTAAAGAACATAGACCGTTCCGCGTCCATAGCAACGCTGTTTTTCATGGCAATGCGTGTTATACTTCGCACTCGCAGCGGTCTGTTATCAAGAAATAACAGACCGCATCAAAGAGTATAGAAGTACTTCTATACTCTTTGACAGCATTCTACATTAGAATTCAACCAAGCCATGTAATAAAAGGCAATAACAGACAAACTGACACGGTTTATCTGTGAAGATATGAGACCGATCAACATCACGCATTGGCGATCCATAAGACTGTGTAATGTCGTAAATATTAATAATAGGATACATTTGAGCATTTAATATTCGAATATTATTCGAATATTGAATAAAATAAGGAATGGAATTCGAATAGCATTATAGAGGAAGATTGACAGCCCTAGTTGACAGCAAACACTCTACCATGTGAGCCACAGGGGATCCCCTATATTCCACGGAACAACTCATAAAGAGCAGCAAAATAAAAGGATAAAATAGAATTCAAATAGAATTTCTCAAATTAGAAATGTCTTAGTTATGGATACAGTGTCCTGTAACACAATTGTGACCCTGGACCACAAAACCACAAAAATCTGAATACATAATCTTTCCATTGATGTATGGTTTGCCAGGACAGGACAATATTTGGCTGAGATACAACTATTTGAAAATCTGGAATCTGAGGGTCCAGAAAAATCTGAATATTGAGAAAATCGCCTTTAAAGTTGTCCATTTCTATTGGCGATTGTGCTGCATCCACTCACAAAAATAAATGTTTTATATATTTGAGGTAGATAAGAATAGGACAGAGGCCGCACTATGCATAAACGTTTTTTATTCGTTGCACAACGTTTATGCATAGTGCGGCCTCTGTCCTATTCTTATGTATTATATTTTTAGGCCAGCACTCTAAAAAGTGTATTATCAAAAATTGAGTGAAGCCTGCTCCTATCCTCATTAACCATATATTTGAGGTAGGAAATTTACAAAATATCTTCATGGATCATAATCTTTACTTAATATCCTAATGATTTTTCGCATAAGAAAAATCGATAATTTTGACCCATACAGTGTATTGTTGGCTATTGCCACAAATATACCCGTGCAACTTAAGACTGGTTTTGTGATCCAGCGTCACAATTGTGTTTGTCCGGTATAGGTTCAGTTGGTTGCCAACTATATAGTTAGTTAGTTGATAAATTTGTTGTCTTGTCAATCAGTTAGTCAGTCAGCTCCTTTACTGAACACAATAATTACATTATAACATACTTTACACTGCTGTTGGATGAATCAAATTAAAATAGCATGCTTTTTAATGCGTCTAACGAAGTTATTTCATTTTCAGAAAAACCTGTTCCCTTATATGGGTCATTAGCTGAGACCTTAATCTAGAAATATATCAATTTATAATAATGTAGTATTAAATAATAAAAACTAAAAACTAACTTCTAAAACTGTTTTGTCCCTTACCTCAACCAACAGTTTTATTTATATAACCCTGATGGCAGATGGCAGATTCTTCTAGAATGATCATTTTTATCAAGCTTGTATATTTAAATTCAATAATTTCACTTAAATGACAATGAAGATTACCTATTAATTGTAATTTAAGTGAAATTACAGAACTTAAATATACAAGCTTGATAAAAATGATCATTCTATAAGAAAATTTCAGATGGCAGATATATATATGTTTATCTGTGGATATAGCCTACCTTTGTTTTCTCTTCTGTCACATCATCTGTCACATCATCTGTCACATCATTCACTGCAATGTAAATCACAAAGACAAAAAAAGTATTGTTATTTTAAATATTTTTCCATTTTACTTCCTCCTACTATAGCCCTTATGCACCAGAGAAACAAGCGCGCTGCATCTTTAGAATATTGTCTTTGAACTTCCGTTTTTGCGGACGCTCTGTATATCTCTCTGGCATTCGCTCTCCAGGAGTAATTAGCTTTTGAAGTGGATTTTCTTAATGTAAAGTTAACGAAGATGTCTTAACAAATGTCAGTAGAACGGGAAGATTTTAAAACGAGCCGTTCATTCATAAATAGACAAGATCGCTGTGAAAATACAGACCGGAAGACAAAAGACAACGAGCTACATAAGGTCTATAGGATTAGGCTTAAACAAGAGAATCATCAGTATCGAATAACAAACTAATACATTTAAAATAAGTATATCAAAATAAGGCTGATATCAATGACACCAATTTAGCAAAACCTGTATTTACCACAAATTTAATGTGAACTGTGACTTTTAATTTCATACAATGATAAAAAATTACAACAAAAACTTAACTATCGTATCGGCTGAAATTGACAGTACACAGGACAACATGTTGTATTTCCTCAGCACGAAGTTAATTATATCAGTGGTTCAGTAACTGGACATTACTAACATGTCAAGTTTAGGGATAATTGGCCAAATTTATTTAGCCATTAGAAATTCATTTTCACCAACGATGAATGCATGTAAAATACATTTTTTAGATATCAGCGAGGTATTTTTTTATCTTTATATTGAACATGAAGAAAAGTACACTTGGTTTCACAATAACATGATCATATGGCTAGACATATTTATCTCGTTTAATGCCACAATACCAAATCTTCTGTCCTTTGAAAGCGTCTCAAATGTTTAACAAAAAAGTAAAAATACTGAAATGTTTTTTTAAATGAACTTTTTCACTAAAATAAGCAGATATAATCACCTACTTGACTTTAATTTCTAACAGATGATCTGTTTTATTTTTTTATCAAACCGTAAAGAAAATGTACAGATCAAGTTATAACAAAAAAAAATGTAAGTTTACAAAAATCAACCTTAGATTATATTAATTACTACAATCATCCCTTAATTACTTTGTGATAATGTAGTGGCCTCTAAACTTCTATTTAAACTGACCGGTTATTAATTAAAACATTATTTACCTAAACAAAAGATAGCAGATTAAAAAATTGAATTTCATGCACATCCATGAACTTGGCATGGTGTTGCAAGAGAATGAAAGGAGGGCGCATGGGGGGCTATGATGGATATTTCTTTTTCTCCAAGATTGTGCTTTTAAAAACCTTGGTTACTCTGGCTCATTAAGCTACATATATAAGCTTTAAGAATTAGGCTATTTTAAGTAATAAATGACGCACTACAATTTGACATAGCGTACCACAAATGAGTAAAATGTGTTTTGTAACCTACTATGTGCGTTCGATATAGAGGCGATGTCAAAAGCGTCAGTATATGACGCCCTAGGATTAGAATGCCCAAGGCGTCATATACTGACGCTTTTGACATCGCCTCTATATCGAACGCACATGGCACCCTTTAGCGTCAGTATGAGACGCAGATAGATATGGGCCAGAAGGCGCGTCAGTATATGACGCCCTAGGATGAGAATGCCCAAGGCGTCATATACTGACGCTTTTGACATCGCCTCTATATCGAACGCACATGGCACCCTTTAGCGTCAATATGAGACGCAGATATATATGGGCCAGAAGGCGCGTCAGTATATGACGCCCTAGGATGCCATGTGCGTTCGATGTAGACGCGACGTCAAAAGCAACTGACGCCCTAGAGTGAGAATGCGTTGCATTATCTCACCTGTGCATCCAGAGCTGCCATTCGTAACGTTAGTCTGCAAGCACATGTGTCATAGACAGTCAGACATCATGGTCAAACATCACATTACACTGTATTTAAAACTGCAATGATAAAATTTGGCAATGTATTAAAGTAATTGACACTGTAACATAAGCCAATACAATACTGAAAATAAATGCCATTTATTGTCTGATCTTGAAAACTGCATTACAGAAGTAGAAAAAATTGTTCTGAATTTAACTTCCCTCTTGCTTTTTTGAAACCCATTATTAGTGTTTATAGTGATAAAACGCATGAATCTCAGGCCTGGCCTCAGACTCCTCATGGCTGCACGTGTAGGCCGCAAAAGATCCAACTCCTGGCCATCTTAGATTAATGTTACCAAAAGTGAGCTAAACATCTAGGTGAAGTAACAGGGACGCAAAATATGTCTTTCAGAAGTAACAAAGACAACAACATATTAAATTAGGCGAAGTTTAAAAGCGGATTACCGCTAAAAATGCAGTCACCTATGCAATCCTAACTGTGGCCTTAAAACATGAGCTTAAGACTCTTAGGAATCTAAAGCCCTAATTAATATATTATTGTTAGACTATCATTATTTTCATTTTGGTAGATTAATCTATACTTTATGCAAAGCTGCTTTGAGATTATGATTAATGTGAAAAGCGCTATGGAAAATAAAATGACGTGACATTTACGTTACGATATATGTGCAAACAATAAGTTAAATAAACAGCACCATATTATTTTGAGAACCTTGTACAAAAAGTCAAAAACTTACTTTTTCGTCGGATGTCTCGTCTCCTCTCGTCTCCATCTCGCCGTGTCCGTCTCATCCCTGCCTCTCGAGCATCTGAGTGTCGCAGGTGTGAGACGCGGGGGGTGTGTGTGTGAGACCCGGGAGAGTGGGGGAGGGGACGGTCGCGGTGGGGACTCGAACCTCAGGTTCTGTGTGATCTGGGTCCGCCATTACTGACATTCACTCGGCGCACTATATATATAGCTATGTTTATTACCCGCGAAAAAAAAAATTCTTGTGCAGTTTTTGTATTATTTTAAAAAATGATGTATGCACATATGCTCTGATAATATAGTGTATAGGATATATTATGTTATAAAAGAAATACATTTTCTGCTCAAATTCAGATATGTTTTTTTTTAAGTACAAATAAAATTTCAGAATGTAGATGTTAAAATACATATTAAATGTGATATTTAAAAAAAACACATTAATGAATGGAACCAATTTGGAACTTTTAAAACAACTCACAAAAAGATTGACATTCATAAAAATAAAAAAAAATAAAAAAAATATTAGTAGACCTTGTACTCACCAGAACAGATATTATTTTTACCCTCTGAGAGGAGATCAAATAAATAAAATAGGTTTGAAAGCAGTGAGGCTTATTATGGATACGAGGCCTCCGCACACGATAACGTCCTTTAGAAACTGTGTATACTGATTCTGAAACTCTTTAACTGCATTCTCCTCCTCACTACTGTTAAAATAACAACAAACATCTTCACAGAAAGTGCTCTCCTTGCTGTTCAAGATAATGACTGACACCATGTATTGCTAGCACTTCTCCTGCTACTGCTTTCTCTCCAGACACACTGCTTGTTGTATTCCTCATTAGTCGCTCTGGATAAAAGCGTCTGCTAAATTAATAAATGTACATGTAAATGCGCTCACCTAAACAGCAGTTCGCCAGGTAGAGGAGAATGGAGAAAGACTTTATTTGCAAACTACATAAATTAACTGTCAATTCAAGTTAAAAACACTATCACGTGATTTCATTTATGGTAAGAATAACACATAGTAAAAATAATTCAACAAACGCTGAAGCAGTTTCTCCACACTGGGAACCCTTCCGGCTCAGCACTGGAGCAGATTCTCCCACAATGACATGAAACTACTTAGAGTAACACCTAACTTAAACAGAAATAAGAGTGTGTTGTAGACATTTACGTTTGCATGTGTACTGCATACATCCATACACTGGTGTGTGTTAGACTAGTGATTATGACACAGTGCTCATCATGTCCAGGATCTGAGTTCACCCGGTCAGATTAGCCATAATGATTTAGCACCTGCTCTCACCAACATCTGGACCCAGAGGTCAATGTGCAGCTAGGGTTAGGGTTAGGGTTAGGGTTAAGGTCAGGGAGAGGTACTGGTCCACCACATCCAGATGCTGACAGCATTAGGGTTAGGGTGGGGTCGGGTCAGGTTAGGGTCAGGGTACTGGTCCACCACATCCAGATGCTGACAGCACCTCTGCTTCATGCCCTGCTGGCTCTATTATCTGCTCTGCTAACAGGACTGCTGGTGATGGTCAGTCCTCCACTGTGGCCTGTGGCTGCTCCTGCTGTGACACTGGGAACGGGAGCGCAGACGCTGGCACATGCTTACCTCAGCAGCACAGGGGCATTAGCCATGTTCTTAGCTAGCCATCATTGCCCCTCTTCTGCTTTACAGCAGCACATCTGGATGCTGGATCAGTAGATTATTTCTACATCTGTTTATCTCTCACGCTGTGCTGTTCACTTCCGTTAGCTTCATGAGAAGAGCTGTGTCTGGCCCGTTCTCTCACACTGAGCACTCTTCTGCTGAGAGTTCTGCTAAAGCAGTGTCAGTCTCTCTCTGCTAGCTCACAGCATCTAGTAAGGCACACGGGGTTGAAGACTATATAAACTGTGAGATATGAGGTATGAGGGTGTCATGTGCTGCTAGGGTTAGGGTTAGGGAGAGGTAAGGCACAGGGTGTTGAAGACTACTGATATACTGTGAGATATGAGGTATGATAAGGGTGTCATGTGCTGCTCTGTTAGCCTAGCGGCTAGCATTTACCAGATAATAAAGGCATGAAACATTTTTATAAATAGTGTGTTAGTAGTTCACTTTTAAGGCTTTTGAGAGAGCACAGAGAATGTGTGTATCAAATATCACACCATTTGTGCAAAGGAATTACAAAAACAGACCAAAATATGTTGAATCCCATTTGTGATATACTTAATTAAAAAAGCCAGAAGATTAGAAATAACAGCAGCTGACAATTTTAGAAACAAAGATTGTATATTGTCAGGGCCTGTTCATTTATTAATATATATATGCTCCTCTTTGATTCTGTGTAATGTATGCAGAAAGGCTCTGTCAGAAGGGTATCCCAGAGTGGAAAAACTATTATCATTTACTGATCATGATTTAATTAGTTTAGAATTAAATGATAATTACATATTATAGTAATGATATAATAATGTATTATAATTACATTAACAAAATCACTTTGGAGTGTTTTTAACTAATTAATTAATTAATTAATTAATTAATTAATTAATTAATTAATTATTAATTAATTTAATTAATTGATTTAGATTTAGTATATAATCCCCCCCCCCCAATACAACAGTCCACGGAGAGGCGAGACTGAAACCCTGGAGTTGGCAAACCTCATTTGATTTCTTTCCTATTGTCATCAATAATGAGTATATGAATATAGATACTGTAGATCCCTGATTAATTACATGAATGGCATTTTTAAGAGATCTGTTATATTCTAATCATTTGAAGAATTTGCTAAATTAAAAAAATAATATTTAGTTTGTGGCTCAGTCTATCCAGAATCTTCATTCTAGTGTATCAACAGTAAATTTATTTAATTATGTTTATTTTATAAAGTAATATAAATAACTAAATAGTATACTAATATCCAGTATAAATATATATATATATATACCCTATTAACTCATATCTTACTATTACTATTATTAAATACTTTAATTTCATTATTGACCAATACCCCCAATAGGGCGCTAGAGAGTGACACACTTTTCAAGAACAATGTGACTCGTGGGGACAGCAATTCTCTGTGTGACCACCAGGGGCGCATAGATACACACTCACACAGATTTTTGTCTTGAAAACGGTCCTCATGAGGACTTCAGAAAAAACTGCATGGGGCGGGTCTAGACACTGTCTGGGAGGTGCCTAGGGGGCTTTGCCGGTGGGGACCTCAATTTAGGTCCCCACGGTGACACGAGTCCCCACGAGTCTGTGTGCATTCAGGTTGAAGTCCCCACCGGGATAGAAGAACAAGAACACACACACACACACACACACACACGCACACACACGCACACACACACTGTCCCTCAGCCTCACTACACACACACACACACACACACACACACACACACACACACACACACACACACACACACACGCACACACACACTGTCCCTCAGCCTCACTTCACACACACACTGTCCCTCAGCCTCACTACACACACACACACACACACACACACACACACACACACACGCACACACACACTGTCCCTCAGCCTCACTACACACACACACTGTCCCTCAGCCTCACTACACACACACACACACACACACGCACACACACACACTGTCCCTCAGCCTCACTACACACACACACACTGTCCCTCAGCCTCACTACACACACACACACACACACAGTGGCGGATTTAGCAAATCGGGGGCCCAAGGCGAGGTAGGTAGGCTATGGGCCCCTCCCCATCCAATCTTTAAAAGAAAACGAAAAAAACATGTACGGACTGATGGTGGATAGGCAGGTAAAGCTAATCTACGGGGAAGTAAAGGTTAGAGAGGAGAAAAAAACGTCCCCTTTTCTTTACTCCTAAACAGAAACATGTTACAATGTTTACATGGTACAATTTCTGGTAAGCTATGTTTTTTTTTTTTTTTTTTTGCTTGACAAATTTCGATTCAATTCTTGTGATTTGATTCAATATTGACTCATTTGGATAAATATTAGGTAACGTTTCACAAGACAGGCGTTACTTTTTCTCAAGAAAAAAAGCCCTATCAGCCGGTATAGCAGGGAACGGCAACTGGCGGCCCGCGGGCCAAAACTGGCCCGCCAGCAATATTTTCTGGCCCGCCGGATTATTATGGAAGTCCTAAATGCTGCACAAAACTCTTCCAATACTTGAGAAAAGCCGTAGTCGCGCGGCGATTTCACCGCCGCATACTGTGTGAAACACACATAGGGAATCATGCGGCGCGGGATTACATTTTAAAGTATAACTGTACGTTCAAACTGGACGCGAATAGCGCGTCAAATTCGCGCCTGCCACGTCTAGTTACGCTTGACCACTTTGTGTCCATTCGCGCGTCAAAAGACTGTAGCGGTCAGAACTCTGGTGTACTTTGGACGGAGCGGGCGGTCTGACTGACAATAGCCCATTCCAACACCTTTTGACAGCGTATCCGCACTTAATTCGGACCACCTGTAGGCTACACCTAGCTCTGAGGAGCTGTTTGGTACTGAAACCATTGTCAGCCAACAACATTCTTTTTTTGCAAGGATGTTTGAAATAGTTCGGCAGAAAATAGCCTACTTCATTTGTCAGTAGGGCAATATGATTTTCGTTTAGGTTGCTTAGAAATTTGAGTGATAGGCTGCTTTTGTCCTATTTAATTTATGTTATTTATATTTCATAATTTTTTTCTTTGGCATTTTTTTCTCTGCTGACAGTAGGCCTACAATGTTAAAATAGCGTAATATTTATATTGACAGACCTCCTTAAACCTTAGGTGTGTATGTGTGTGTCCCGAATAAATAATAATAATAAAAAAGGAATAAAGTTCCAAAGTCGGACTGTAAGCGAATGAGGCATGATTCACACCTTTATTAAAATGGCTGTAATCTGTTACCACAATAGTACTTGATCTGTTTTAAATTATTTCCTTGATATATGCTTAAGGTGTTAAATTCAAAATAAAAAATCAAAATTAAAATTAGTCTAATCCAGTAATAAATTTTTTCTATTTTTGATCTGAGTACAATCAGAAAACCCGTCGTTATTTGTTTTTTCATTTTAGTTCAGGAAATAAATAATGGAAAAACAAGTAGTTTTTCATCTTTTTATTTTTGGTTTTAATTTGAAAAAACGATTGAACGAATGATCCACGGACAGTGACGGACCCATCATATTCTGCGATTATAGGCCTATATAAGAGTATTTAATTTGTATCCATAGGCCTACTCTGTGTAGCTGGCCCGCCACCTACTGGCAAAAAAAAATATTGGCCCTCGGCCAAAGTTACTTGCCGACCCCTGCGGTATAGTTTAAGGTTAAAATAAGTAATATAGTACACATATTTAGCCAAATACTCTCTATAGCTCTTTTTTTCTAGCCAATTAAATGGCTTTCCTGAGGTAAATGTTATGTGACGATTGTTCTCCAGCTGTTTTATCTCTTTCCGCGGTTGAAAAACACTTATTGATAGATATTATGAATAGGAGGAATATACATTTCGGCAAGTTATACTTTATCTTTCAACATTGTTAATTCGTGTTTATTTACTATTAGCTAGAGATGATCAGTTCACGTGCCGCTATAGGAATCTGTCACGCCACATTAAAACGGCAAAACGGTATTTATTGTTTGAATTTCGTAATACAATTGACAGAGCTGAATCTGAGAGCTGAGATTTTTTTAAATATCATGATTCATAAGTAAACTGCTCAGTTTTGTCCGTCGATCTCCGTGTCCTCTTTGCTTCACGACTTTTCTGTGCGTTGGACGTTGTTCCTGATCTGTAGCCTATCCCCAACAGTAGCCGTAAAAAGGTTTGGCATCTTTGGCAGCGTTCCCAAATACTTATCAGCGTCTTTTCACTTTTTTCTTTTATTTGAGCCGCTTGGGTAACTTCGAAACTTTAAATTTTCGCGTTTAGACTCGTCTTGCTCTGTTTGTGTATTTCCCAGTCCTCCTGTTACTGCATGTTGTTTATCTTTCGCGCCGCGCACCTTTACGGACATTTTGCTTTCCTCCCGCTTCCTCCTTTTTTCAGCACCGCTTGGGTTGCTAGCTTCGCTTCATTTTTACTCTGTCTCTGTCTACTCTGTACACTCTGTCTGTCAATCACTTCTTTTCCTCCGTCAGTGTTTTGGCACAGCCTTGTCACTTTCACAAATGCGCAGTAAAAGTGAGATAATGGAATAGTCCAATGTAGTGAGGCGGGGGGGCCCCCTCCTGTCTGCGACACTAATGATTGATGCCATTTTTCGCAAATGGAGTTTTAGAAATATATAATAAAAAAATAAAAAAAAACTTAAGCATAAGTTAATAGGGCATTTTGGGGGCCCCTAGGTAGCTCGGGGCCCAAGGCAATTGCCGACGTTCGCCTAACGATTACAGCCCCATTGACTCCCTGTGCCAATGCATTGATGAAGTCAACAGTTGGATGTGTCAAACCTTTCTTCAGTTAAACAAAGACAAAACTGAAGTCATTGCGTTTGGAAACAAAGATGAAGTTCTCAAGGTGAACGCATACCTTCACTCTAGGGGTCAAACAACTAAACATCAAGTCAGGAATCTTGGTGTGACACTAGAGTCAGACCTTAGTTTCAGTAGTCATGTCAAAGCAATAACTAAATCAGCATACTATCATCTGAAAATTTTTGCAAGAATTAGATGCTTTGTTTCCAGACAAGACTTATAGAAACGTGTGCATGCTTTCATCACCAGCAGGGTGGATTATTGTAATGGACTCCTCACTGGCCTTCCCAAAAACACCATAAGACAGTTGCAGCTCATACAGAACGCTGAGCAGAACCAGAACATATGAACACATCACACCAGTCCTCAGGTCTTTACACTGGCTCCCAGTTAGATTTAGGATTGATTTTAAAGTATTATTACTGGTATTTAAATCATTCAATGGCCTAGGACCTCAATACATTGCAGATATGCTCACTGAATATAACCCAACAGATCACTCAGATCACTAGGATCATATCAGCTAGAAACACCAAGGGTTCCCTCTAAGCATGGCGAGTCCGCTTTAGCTATTACACTGGACCAGCTTCCAGAGGAGATCAGACGTGCTCCTACTGTCACATCCACATCCAGACTCAGAACACTTCTGTTTAGCTGTGCATTTACTGAATGAGCACTGTGCCAATGTTCGTCCGACTGTTTGTACTGTACTGTATTTTATTTTTTATTTTTCTTAACTGTTTTAATTATTCTTATTTCTTTTTATTATTTTAATTTCTTCTATGTAAAGCACTTTGAATTGCCATTGTGTATGAAATGTGCTATATAAATAAACTTGCCTTGCCTTGCCTAATGGTAAGGTCCGCCCCTGCACACACACTGATACTGTCCCTCAGCCTCACTACACACACACACACACACACACACACACACACACACACTGTCCCTCAGCCTCACTACACACACACACACACACACTGATACTGTCCCTCAGCCTCACTACACACACACACACACACACACACACACACACACACACACACACACACACACACACACACACACACTGTCCCTCAGCCTCACTACACACACACACACACACACACACACACACACACACTGATACTGTCCCTCAGCCTCACTACACACACACACACACACACACACACACACACACACACACACACACACACACACACACACTGTCCCTCAGCCTCACTACACACACACACACACACACACACACACACACACACTGATACTGTCCCTCAGCCTCACTACACACACACACACACACACACACACACACACACACACACACACACACACACACACACACACACACACACACACACTGTCCCTCAGCCTCACTACACACACACACACACACACTGATACTGTCCCTCAGCCTCACTACACACACACACACACACACACACACACACACACACACACACACACACACTGTCCCTCAGCCTCACTACACACACACACACACACACACACACACACTGTCCCTCAGCCTCACTACACACACACACACACACACACACACACACACACACACACACACACACAGATACTGGCCCTCAGCCTCACCACACACACACACACACACACACACACACACACACACACACACACACACACACACACACACACACACAGATACTGTCCCTCAGCCTCACCACACACACACACACACACACACACACACACACACACACACACACTGTCCCTCAGCCTCACCACACACACACACACACACATATACATATATAATTCTAGTCTAATTCAATTAGGCATTTGTACTTAAAGTCATCATTAAATCAAAATGGACAAATCTTTATTTTTTATGGAATTTCACAGTGTTTATTGTAAATGAGTTATAGGAGCACATCATCATAATTGTGTTAATAATGTTGAATGAGAATCAGTTCCTCTTGCAGCATCTCTTCTCTTCTCTGATGACGAGGGCGGGGCTTTAACCTGTCACTCACATGAGATCAGCCAATAGCAAACCACAACCATCCAATCAACTCCCCACAGACACAATCAAGCCCCGCCCACATTTGTTCTCGTTCCAGAAGCGTTTCACTCGATATACGACACAATAGAGAAGAGAAGACCAGCACGACTTCCCTCTCATCACCAGTTTAAGCACATTAAACCGTATGATCTCATGATATTATGAACATCTCTCCTAACGTGGCTGTTTGTCTGCAGGAATGGCCGGAGCCGTCCACTATCTCTCAGACGTCCTCCAGCCCGAGCGATCCGGCTTCCCTGCTTTTGAACTTTGACCTGTGCGCCTGGACTCCTAGACTCTTGCTCCTTCATCCGGAGTTGTCCCGCTCTGACAGCGTTTGATGGTACGGCTACAGCATCGCCGGCGGACCCTTTAAAGCGGACTCAGAAACTCAGCCTTCAGCCCTTAACCTCAGCCGTCTGGAGCTCTGCTGGAGGCTCGTGCTCTCCGCCAGTCCGTGGACTATATCTGAAGCTAATACATGTGTGAGTGTTAGTCGATGTGTGTGGCGTACAGCACATCATGTCTCTCGCGTCTGCATGTGTGTTGGTGAATCGCAGTGCCTGGATTCGCGCACTGGAGCTTTCGTTCGTTCGTTCGTTTTGTTCGTTCGTCGGTGTCGTCTCGGTCTTTGCATGAGGATGGAAACCCGGTCTCATGTCGGAGTGTGTTTGTGTGTCTTTAGGCCAGTCTAACCCGAATCCGACTTGTGTGTTTGTCAAGTGTGTGCTGTGTCAGTGTCGTCGTCTCGATGAAAGAACGAGTCCATCATACCTGATGAATGTAAATATTCATATCACGTTCTGCCTGAGGAAACCATGTCTCAATAAATCAGCCTTTTCTGAACCGGTCACGTGTGTGCTTCTGATGGACACTGCAGACAAGGTCAAAAGGTCATTTCTCACATGTGTGTACACACACGCCTCTCTTCCAGATTCATTCACATGATGGACAGATCTCCCCACATCAGGAGAGAAACAACACTTTCATCAGATACCGTTCCAGAGGGCAGATGCTATGAAGACTTTTAATCAATAATGAAAGACAACAGTTAGAAGGAATATCTTAAAGCTGCAGTCTGTAACTTTTTTGGGTTAAAAATGATCCAAAATAAATGTTTGAGCAAGTTCATAACCAGCCAGAACTCTCTGCTTGCCATCGCTCGGTTCAGAACGGTGAGCTCGTAATAGTGTGTTTAACTGGTGGATTTCTGCGGGACATTCGAGCGTGTGTTTGCGTCATCACATCACATCTGTCCACATGGAGAAGAGTCTCGGCTAGTCGGTGTTTGCATGAGTGTGAGGATGCTGGAGATGTGTAGCCTTTTCTCACAGCACTGGATATAATTAAACATTAATTTGAAGGCGGATCCAGAAAGGTTCAAACGACGATCACCTGGAGTTTCACCCGCTGTAAAACACGAGAGTTCGGGCTTCGGAGAGACTGACACCGGCCGTGCGGAAACAAGGATAATATCGGATGCGCATTAAACGTAGTCACGCAGTGCTGATGTTGTTAACATTAACAATTTGAGAACAAAGTATAATTTGCACAGTTTGACGTGATATAAGCGATCGTTAGATTTAATCCGCGTGATTTACTGCACTGCATTTTTCCCCCTAGTTGGTCAGAACATTTCCCAGTGAAGATTCTTATGTTGCTCATACTTCCAAAAAGCAGAATCTGTGATTGCGAACGCCAGGATCCACACCGGCGGCGCTGTGCCGTGCCGAGGCTCAACCCTCGTAAAGCTGATCATTCCGCCAATAACTGCAATTGCAGATTTCGAACAGAGATGGAGACAAAGAGGAAACACTACAGACTGCAGCTTTAAGGTTTCATGAAAAAGGTGTTTGGTGTAAAGGTCTCTCTCTCTCTCTAACTCACTCTCTCTCTCTCTCTCTCTAACTCACTCTCTCTCTCTCTCTCTAACTCACTCTCTCTCTCTCTCTAACTCACTCTCTCTCCCTCTCTCTCTCTCTCTAACTCACTCTCTCTCTCTCTCTCTAACTCACTCTCTCTCCCTCTCTCTCTCTCTCTAACTCACTCACTCACTCTCTCCCTCTCTCTCTCTCTCTAACTCACTCTCTCTCCCTCTCTCTCTCTACAAGGATATGAACATATTTTACAAGTTGGAATCTCATAATTATGGTAATTGTGGCGTGCCATGAACGCAGCTTTATCCTCTATGAACGAGGGTCACACACTGTTATGTGATATTTCCCACCGGCCCTTCAGTGCTCGAGTCGAGTGGGCGAGGGACTGACCGGTCAGTGCGTCACATGATCGTTCGCTGTGAGAGAGTGTTTGAAGGGTTATTCACACACACACACACACACACACACACACACACACACACACACACACACAGCTAGTGAAGCTTGTTTACGCCACGTCATCACAACTTTATTTCACAATTGTGAGTCGCAATTACCTTTTTTCTTTATATATTCCTTGGCAGAAGTAAGCTTCCATAGTTGTGTGTTAGGTACTAACACACACACACACACACACACACACACAGTGGCATCTAGTACATCCATAATCTACAAAACCTTTTTTCTAACACATCCCAGTCCTTGGATCCAACACACACACACACACACACACAACCTGATTTGTTTGGCCGATCTGAGCCAATCAGAAGTGTGGGTGTGGCTTACAGCGCATCATCCTCCGCCCACTTTTACATAAGTCTTGGTTTTGTGGTTGGAAGTTCTAAACCTTGAACCAAACCGATCAGAGATGAAGATTAATATTTGATAATCAGTAAAACTCTGAACGTTTATGTCTTTCTGAATTAAACTGAATGAAGCAGGACAACATAGATTGCCAGTTGTGGTCATTTTCTCACGAAGTAACTTCCCTTTGTGAGTATATTATGATATTGTGTTTACATTTCAACATGAGATGAGTGTGTTTAACACATTAAAGCGACCCGACATGTGTGAAAGGTGTAGCAAACGTCTCAAAGAGAGGGAACTTTATTACAGCAGCTCATCTGACACTGAGAGGGTTGACTGATGGTTGCTGGTGTGTGGACGACTGTGGGAAACAGAGGCATTCCTGAAGAAAACACTCCGCTTCGTCACAGATTCATCCACTGAGGACACTCACATATCACCGCTGTCCTTGAACATCTCCTCAGTCACGAGTTCATGAGATTTAAACAACACAAACTCTTACAAACATCCCTCCTTTGCATAGTTAAAACTTCAAGCATATGAAAAATAAAACATTAACAATGAAACCACGACTACAGGAAAACAACACTTTCCAAACATATCTTGAAATACACCAGGACCTATTAATGATGGGCAGTTTTCCAGTCAATAATAGGGAGAAAAGTGATAAATAATGCAATTTATGCACTGAAAATATGTTCAGGTGAATAGACCAACCGGTGGTCATTCTCGGGTACTTGTGTTTCCATAACGTCGGCATTCCTGTTCTGTTCACGGTCACAACATCGAGAATATTAACCAGCCGGCATTCAAAATATTAATCATAAGTATGCAGAATGTGCAACTTTACAGTCAGTTTTTTTTTTCCACATGTGCTCTGTCAAATAACTCACATTTTGAATTAATATTGAGTACATTTTAAATAAAAACCACATTGACGTTTCACTTCTAGGGTTCTGGAAATAGCCTCCAAACTTTTCTTATAAGTATATGCAGGTGAATCTTACCAGGAACATGTCTGGGTCGTAATTCACGCCAAAAAAATTAAGAAATTATATTTGAAAATGGGGGAATTTGGTGGGGGGTTGGTTTAAGTTTAAAAAAAAAATTAATTTGAGGTTGATATCTCAAAAAAGAGCTTTCAGTAAGATTTTGTTTGGCCGCAGTACCAAACGCTTCCACTGGAGGAAATTCATCTCCCATTCGTTTCTAATTGGCCATTTTTTGACTGCAAAAAGAAAAAGTTTGACCATTTTTTCCAGGACCATTTAACCTTTTCCAATCGTGTCCATGATGTTTTTGTGAGTTCACAACAGTGCCAAAACCTTTACCAAAATTCTAAAAAAACTTGAGTAAAATGTATCTGTCAAAAATGAGCGAACAGCAGCAGAGTGTTAATGCGCTTAACTGTCATCAACAAATAAAAGTTCCTAAATTGTCCTAAAAATAGGCTTCATTTATTCATGCAAACTATCATTTCTTGTTTTTAATTCTATTTAATTTAACTGAGGTGTTTAAATGTGAGAGTTTTCAAGTGATTCATCTGTCTGCATGTAAAATAACTACTGGAGAATATAGAAAGCTTGATCAGTGAAATAAATCGGGCACTGGATATTACAAATATTGTTGGCTCCAAAAAATGGCTTGTTCTTCTCTTGTAAGTCGCTTTGAATAAAAGTGTCTGGTAAATGCACGAATGTGATGTTAAAGTACGGTGTCGTGTTATCCGTGTTCATGCTAAGGAAGAGGCTAGAATGTTTTCAAGCAGTAAATGCATCACTCCCTCCAAATAACACTATAAACGTCAGCTATATTTCTCACTGGGGGTCAAGCCTTCTGGTTCTTCTGCACATGTTTCAGTGATAATAAGGAATCAGCAGAGGGCCAGAGAAGGAACTCTAACGAAAGGAGACGTTTAACCTGAAACGAGCCTTAGCCCGTCCACAGAAGCAGGGCATTATGGGGGAAGTGAACCAGCACAGATGTGAACAGATTCCCTTTCGCTCAGTGAGCATGGCTTCAGTAGACTCACTCCATGTTCATCGTCTTTTTCAGATTTCTGCCCATTAAAGCGTTTCTAGACCCATGAAAGCGTGTAGATTGGAACAAAGCAAACGCATGATGTGGATCAGAATGTCTACAGTACGAAGCTCCCTGCTTTTAGGGTTCTTGAGTACGGTTGGGCGTCGGGATGGTTCGGGAGCATCTGTTCTCCTGAAGGTCAAGGGTCGCTTCCATCTCGGATCATCGTGACCGCGCGCGCACTCGCAAACACATCTGAAACTCCCACTATCTTCTGCGCTTCCCATCCTGACAGGTTCCTCAAATCTCTGTCGGGTAGAGAAGTCCACTTCTTCTTCATCCCATCAGGACTCTGTTCTCTTTGTTGCCCCTCCGATCAGACGACGCGACTGGGGACGGGCAAGAAAGAGGCGTCCTGAAAACAAGCAAACGAAAGGAAGAGTGTGTGTGTGTGTGTCACTGCGAGGGCTGTGTGTGGCTCTTCTTCTCGGCGCCGCTGAACACCTGCTCGTACGAGGGCGGCGGCTGGTTACAGTAGGACGGCGGCGGAGGGAAGGAGCTCATCACGTGCGTCGCCGGGGTCGGCCCGGGGTAGGCGGGGGCCAGGGTCGGCGTCATGGCGACACAGGGGTCAACGTAGCCTTGCATGCCCGGCTGCTGAGAGACTGTTGGAGAAACATGAATTGAATTAACGTCAAGGTTTACTGGCGCTATAAGAGTGGCAACATCTGTGGAAACTGTCTCTGATATAAAGCTGCCGTCATACTGGGGACTAAAAATAATACAAGTTGCTCTCATAGTGTGATAATTCAATCTAATTTATGTTCCACACATTTTTGCATACTCCTTATAAAACTTAGGTTCGAAACCAAACACGATTCAACACTGAATAAGAAAGCAGTTTGCTACATTTCTACAGAAAATAAATTCAACACAATTAGATCTACACAAATTGTTAGTCTTTCAGTTTTATTACCATCCATTCAAAAGGGCGAATAAAAAACTTAGGAATAATCTTTGTATCGTAAAATAAACATGGATCACGTAACAAACTGAAGTGAATTATAAAATACATTTTTACAAAAGATGTGATTGTATAATGCTCCTGTTAGTGTTTTCAGGTCTGTGTTTTATGAGTGATAAAGTGTGTTTGTTGAGTGAATCCTCTGCTAGTGTCCTGTAAGAATGAGCTGATCTGAGACATGAAGTGTTTCGCTAGTTTTAGTGCATTTTGGATTTGAAATAAACTGCTGTGCCAACTCAAATCATGTGTATCCCCACTCGTAATGAAGCGAGGGCAGGGAGGAACACACGATCCAAAATGCTATTTGCTCGCCATTATACTCGTGTCTAGATATATAATATGCTTGTGGACAAACAACAATAAGTAGACAGAGACAGTTTCACACAGAGCGCTTGCTGAAGAAACAGAAGCTGATGTTTGGTTTGGGTGCGCTTTATGCCATGACATCAAAAGTTTTCACCCCCCGACTCTTAAAGGGGTGGTGTAATGCCCTTTTCACAAGATGTAAAATAACTCTCTGATGTCCCCAGAGTGTGTGTGTGTGAAGTTTTAGCTCAAAATACCCCACAGATATTTTTATATAGCATGTTTAAATTGTCATTTTTTGGGGGTGAGCAAAAACACACCGTTTTTGTCTCTGTCCCTTTAAATGCAAATGAGCTGCTGCTCCCGGCACAGGGGGCGGAGCTTCAACAGCTAGTTCTTAGCAGCTTCGATTGCCTCACACAAACATGCACTGAACATTTCAAAAACTTTTCTAACTAAAGTTAGAAAAGTGAAATCATAATCAACCACCCCTTTAATGCATTATGTTTCCTTCTGGAGCACCAGTGAATGTCTTAACCTGCTTTAATAGTTGTGTTTGAGTCCCTCAATCGTCCTCAGTGTGAAAAGATGGATCTCAAAATCATACAGTCACTGCTGGAAAGAGTTAAAATATGAAAAAGATGCTGGAAAACTGAAGATTTTTCGGGCCCTGGAGATTTTTAACACAAAAACAGCCATGGATCATCCAGGTAACGACACAGTATTAAGAATCAAGGGTACATTTTTTTTTTTTTTTTTTTTTTCTTGTGGACTAAATGCAAACATCTTTTATGTAAAACATCTTATTCAGGACAGTAGTACATAAAACATAACATGTATGCTGTATGATCCCTCTTATTTTTTTTTTTTTAAAATTCACATTTTCACAGATTCTGCAAGGGGTTCACAAACTTTCAAGCAGCACTGTATAAATATATATATATATATAATTGTGTTTTTTTTCCAAAACCTTCACTCTCTCTGTTCCTCTCTGGTGAAATGATCTGCCAACCTCTTCCAGCTCTGCTGAAACCATCAAAGCATTCAAGAAGCAGCACTTCAGCAAGCACTTACCATTATCAGTGAATGCACAAACTCCTGTTTATGTACCTGACATGCAAAATATGAATATTGTTGACAGCTCCGTCAGATATGAATGAGCTGAAGGGAACGTAGAAGTGCAGAGGAGGGACACATCAGAGCTGAACCGCATCAATCTTGTGTGCTGTAAAAGAGTTAAAGTGCTGTAGGCTGATGAATAATTATGGTGTTTTATGAAGCCTAAATATTTTTTTAGAGCTATATTTGTTTCCGAATGCAAGATATCCTTCAGATTTACTGCAAGAAACTGGACTTCTAGCAGTTGTATTGATTTAGCTTCAGACTCATTGATGCGTGTCAAGCTTCGTTTGCTTAAACTGGAGCTCAAGCAACCCTTTTATTAAGTTTGTCCATTTAACTAGATAAAGCAGAGAGTGCTTTTCCTTTTTCATGTCATTTGTCCTTTAAAAAATAAAAGCCTTAGCAATAAAACCCAAGGAATTGCAGCCTTATTCAGATTTTCAATTCATTTTTCCACTCAAGTAGCAAATATAATGACTCGGTTCATTTTCCCTCAGAACAGATACAAACTTATTAAAGTCATACAAAAGTGACCTATTTTCCCAATATGTGTTTTAGTGGTTGGGAAAACAGTTTATCAGGAAACTATGAACATTGCCAATTGTAAAGCATTGTTTTATTCTCAGTCTATATAATAGACCTCTCCACGGTTCCGGCACAGGTCTGTCAACCATCATGATCTGCAATCACTTCGTAGAGCTTTCGACTTCCTACAGGATCCACTACAGCTTGTACAAAAATGACTTCATCTCGTCTAACAATTTGGATTATTTCTTCGTGTCTGAAACATGGATAAAAACAGGTGATCTCAGTGCTTTTCCTGAATTGGTTCCCCCGGAGTTTGACTTCGTTAACACTGCCGGATAACTGGACTTGTGACTATGTTTAAAAGCAGAGTACGGTGTCGCCAACTGTCCACTTCCACTATCACTAGTTTTGAACTCTTCCTATCCAGTTTTACTTTCACTAATCTACCGTCCACCTTCATCCAGTAACTTCATAAATGAGTTTGCAGATCTCTTGGGGATTGTCTTGACTAGATATGACCATATTTTAATAGTTGGTGATTTTAACATCTGCTTCTGCTAAAGCTTTAGCCAAGGACTTTTTAAACTTCTTTAAATATTGTTCAGTGGGTGAATGGTCCCGATCATTGCCATGGTCATACATTAGATTTAATACTGTCATATGGTCTGTCTGTGGCTGATATTGAAATTGGTGATACTCCACTCTCTGACCACAAACCATTGCTCTTTTCAACATTCCCTCCAGCACCACCCACAACTGTACCACTCCACGCTCGTTGGTCTCGCTCCTTAACTTTCGCATTCTCATGATGTGTTTTCTGAAATGTACTCGGAGGCCGATAATTCTCTCATCTCTGACTCCTTTACTCTCATCTTGATGTCGATGAGCAGATACAAGCTTTTAATAACAGATGCTCCAACATCTTAGACTCCACTGCACCTTCGAAAGCTTATCTATCCACAAAACAAGCCCCAGGCATGGATAAATAGCGATATTCGCCTATTACGTCAACAATGTCGACGGCTCGAATGAAAATGGAAGAAAGACAGGCTCCAAATTTCCTTCGAGATGCGGACTGTTTCACTAAATAATTTCTAAAAGACCGCCAGGGCAGCTAAGAATAAATTCATATCCGACAACATCGTAAAAAATCCGCACTGTTCCAGAACTGTTCCTTAACTCTGTTAAGTCCTTTTCTATGATCTCCTCCACTGAGTGTGAAAACTTCCTTCATTTCTTCTCTGACAGAATGAATACTACTCGAGCACAAGTTCTTACCTCAGGACAGCCTGTGCCTGATCCGACCTTCTCCTGCTCACAGCGGAGCCAATCTGAACTGTCTCCCTTCAGACATGGAAGGAAATCACTTTAAAACTAAAATCCACCTTTTCTCCTCCAGATATTCTTTCTTCTCATTTTATAAAACAGGTATTTGACACTGTTGGTTCGGATATTTTGCGTATCAGTAATTTCGGTCTCTTGACTGGGACTGTCCTTGCTTGTTTTAAACTCGCCACTGCGACTCCCATCCTCAAGAAACCGTCACTCGAATTCTTGGAAAATCTTTATACGGCCGCAGAACTGCACACTCATTCTATTCCTGATATATTTCAGTCTGGCTTCAAACCCCTTCACAGCACTGAGTCTGCTCTTTTAAAAACATTTTAATAACGACACCCTGGCGACACCATGGCTTTAGTGCTATTTGACTTGAGTTCAGCGTTTGACTTTGTAGATCATAAGATTCTCCTATCTTGGCTGGAACGTTCAACGATTGGTATCTCAGGTACGGTACTCAAATGGTTCCAGTCTTACAGTCTCCTATCAAACAGAAGTTTTTCTGTTAGATTCGGTACTCATTCATCATCTGCGACTCACCTCAGTTGTGGGGTACCCCAGGGTTCGATTCTGGCACCTCTACTATTCTCACTGTACATGCTAACTCAGGATCAATTACTGTATGAGTAGATTCGGTGTGTTGCACAACTGTTATGTGGATGACACCAAAATTCTACATTCCTATAAAACATAAAGATAACTCTACACATTAGAGATTACAAGACTGTCTTCACAAACTCAAGCTGTGGCTCATTACCAATTTCATTTTGCTTGATGATAAAACCCAAATTATCCAATTTGGTCCAAATGAGCTCTCTGATAGAAAGTGTACCGATCTTGGACACCCTCACACCACACCTTACTTCCGAAGTTAAAAACGTTGATCTCGACAGTAGACTTAAACTGAACAAACAAATCAATGCCACAGTCAGCGCCAGTTTTTACCACCTATGCCGGTTAGCCAAAGCGACTTATTGGATTTCAAGCTACACTTTTTTACATTCTTATCAATTCTTGCTTTCCTTGGGAATCGAACCCATGACCTTGGGGTTGCAAGCGCCAACGCTCTGCTGTTTGAGCTCCAGGAAAGGTTTTATTCAACACGACTCGACTACTGTAACTCATTATATGTCAGTTTATCTCTCTCGTCTCCAGATGGTCCAGAACGCGTCTGCCCGTCTGCTCACTGCCAGCCGAGAGCGAGAACACATCACCCCAATCCTACGTTCTCTGCATTGGTTACCAGTCCGATACAGAATTGATTTTAAAATGTAATTATTTGTTTATAAATCTCTCAGCAACCAAGCCCCCAAATACCTTTCTGACTTAATTGTCCTTCACAATCCATCCAGATCACGTAGATCAAGAGATCAACATGTCTTGTCTGTCCCACGATCTCGCTTAAAATGCAGGGGTGATCGAGATTTCGCAGTGGTGGAGCAACCGACCCCTACATGTCTAAACAGCTTCCACATTAGCTGGATATAAATCCTTGCTAAAAACAAATGTTTTCTCTTGTGCTTTTAATCTACCGTAACTTTCATGTTTCTGGCCCTGTTTTGTTTTCCTCTTTCCTGTACAGCACTTTGGCCAACCAAGGATGATTTTAAAGGTGCTTTATAAACCAAATTTGATTTGATTTGACTATCAACTCGTGTCTTAACCAGATAAAACCTGCTTACTTTCACCAGGAACAGACACGCTCTTTTTTAGCTCTCTTTACATTGAGCTGAGAAAAAAATGATCAAAATCCACCCAAAACAGACAATTTAGGCCACTTTCAGCTCAAGTACCAAACCTCTTTTTCTTCTGTAAGTCCTTCCACAGAAATCTGAGCTCAGCATTCCTGCTCTCAGCCCCTTTGCTTCTAGGGCTTCATTATGAGTGCGTTACTGTGAACTGAGGGATGAGCTGAAACATTTCAATAACTTCACCAATTCCAGGAATCTTGTTTTTACCATAGAGTAAAAAAAAAAGTAATTACGACTTTATATCTCACAATTTAGACTTTTTCCTCGCAATTCTGAGAAAAATCTGAATTTCTAGATGTTAGTGGTGAGCAATTAATGAAAGAATTTTTCAATTTTTGGCTGAACTATCCCTTTAACTCGCAATTCTGACTTTTTTCCATCACAATTCTAAATTTCTAACTCACAATTCTGACTTTTTCCCTCACAATTCTAAATTTATAACTCACAATTTTTACTTTTTCCCTCACAATTCTAAATTTATAACTCACAATTCTGACTTTTCCCCTCACAATTCTAAATTTATAACTCACAATTCTAAATGTATAACTCACAATTCTGACTTTTTCCCTCACAATTCTAAATTTATAACTCACAATTTTGACTTTTTTTCCTCACAATTCTAAATTTATAACTCACAATTGACTTTTTCCCTCACAATTCTGAATTTATAACTCACAATTTTGACTTTTTTCCCCTCACAATTCTAAATTTATGACTCATAATTCTGACTTTTTCCCTCACAATTCTAAATTTATAACTCACAATTCTGACTTTTCTCTCACAATTCTAAATTTATAACTCACAATTTTGACTCTTTTTTCCTCACAATTCTAAATTTATAACTCACAATTCTGACTTTTTTCCTCACAATTCTAAATTTATAACTCACAATTTTGACTCTTTTTTCCTCACAATTCTAAATTTATGACTCACAATTCTGACTTTTCTCTCACAATTCTAAATTTATAACTCACAATTTTGACTCTTTTTTCCTCACAATTCTAAATTTATAATTCACAATTCTGACTTTTTTCCTCACAATTCTAAATTTATAACTCACAATTTTGACTCTTTTTCCCTCACAATTCTAAATTTATGACTCACAATTCTGACTTTTCTCTCACAATTCTAAATTTATAACTCACAATTCTGACTTTTTCCCTCACAATTCTAAATTTATAACTCACAATTCTGACTTTTCTCTCACAATTCTAAATTTATAACTCACAATTTTGACTCTTTTTTCCTCACAATTCTAAATTTATAATTCACAATTCTGACTTTTTTCCTCACAATTCTAAATTTATAACTCACAATTTTGACTCTTTTTCCCTCACAATTCTAAATTTATAACTCACAATTCTGACTTTCCCCCTCACAATTCTAGATTTATAACTCACAATTTTGACTCTTTTTCCCTCACAATTCTAGATTTATAACTCACAATTCTGACTTTTTCCCTCACAATTCTAAATTTATAACTCACAATTCTGACTTTTTCCCTCACAATTCTAAATGTATAACTCACAATTCTGACTTTTTTTACTCACAATTCTAAATTTATAACTCACTATTCTGACTTTTTCCATCACAATTCTAAATTTATAACTCACAATTCTGACTTTTTTTTCTCCTCACTATTTTAAATTTATAACTCACAATTCTGACTTTTCTCTCACAATTCTAAATTTATAACTCACAATTTTGATTTTTTTTACTCACAATTCTAAATTTATAACTCACTATTCTGACTTTTTCCATCACAATTCTAAATTTATAACTCACAATTCTGACTTTTTTTTCTCCTCACTATTTTAAATTTATAACTCACAATTCTGACTTTTCTCTCACAATTCTAAATTTATAACTCACAATTTTGATTTTTTTCCCCTCACAATTCTAAATTTATAACTCACAATTCTGACTTTTTTTTAGTCACAATTCTAAATTTATAACTCACAATTCTGACTTTTCTCTCACAATTCTAAATTTATAACTCACAATTCTGACTTTTTCCCTCACAATTCTAAACTTATAACTCACAATTCTGACTTTTTTTTAGTCACAATTCAAAATTTATAACTCACAATTCTGACTTTTTTTTCCTCACAATTCTAAATTTATAACTCACAATTCTGACTTTTCTCTCACAATTCTAAATTTATAACTCACAATTTAGACTTTTTCCCCTCACAATTCTAAATTTATAACTCACAATTCTGACTTTTTTTTCCTCACAATTCTAAATTTATAACTCACAATTCTGACTTTTCTCTCACAATTCTAAATTTATAACTCACAATTTTGACTCTTTTTTCCTCACAATTCTAAATTTATAATTCACAATTCTGACTTTTTTCCTCACAATTCTAAATTTATAACTCACAATTTTGACTCTTTTTCCCTCACAATTCTAAATTTATGACTCACAATTCTGACTTTTCTCTCACAATTCTAAATTTATAACTCACAATTCTGACTTTTTCCCTCACAATTCTAAATTTATAACTCACAATTCTGACTTTTCTCTCACAATTCTAAATTTATAACTCACAATTTTGACTCTTTTTTCCTCACAATTCTAAATTTATAATTCACAATTCTGACTTTTTTCCTCACAATTCTAAATTTATAACTCACAATTTTGACTCTTTTTCCCTCACAATTCTAAATTTATAACTCACAATTCTGACTTTCCCCCTCACAATTCTAGATTTATAACTCACAATTTTGACTCTTTTTCCCTCACAATTCTAGATTTATAACTCACAATTCTGACTTTTTCCCTCACAATTCTAAATTTATAACTCACAATTCTGACTTTTTCCCTCACAATTCTAAATGTATAACTCACAATTCTGACTTTTTTTACTCACAATTCTAAATTTATAACTCACTATTCTGACTTTTTCCATCACAATTCTAAATTTATAACTCACAATTCTGACTTTTTTTTCTCCTCACTATTTTAAATTTATAACTCACAATTCTGACTTTTCTCTCACAATTCTAAATTTATAACTCACAATTTTGATTTTTTTTACTCACAATTCTAAATTTATAACTCACTATTCTGACTTTTTCCATCACAATTCTAAATTTATAACTCACAATTCTGACTTTTTTTTCTCCTCACTATTTTAAATTTATAACTCACAATTCTGACTTTTCTCTCACAATTCTAAATTTATAACTCACAATTTTGATTTTTTTCCCCTCACAATTCTAAATTTATAACTCACAATTCTGACTTTTTTTTAGTCACAATTCTAAATTTATAACTCACAATTCTGACTTTTCTCTCACAATTCTAAATTTATAACTCACAATTCTGACTTTTTCCCTCACAATTCTAAACTTATAACTCACAATTCTGACTTTTTTTTAGTCACAATTCAAAATTTATAACTCACAATTCTGACTTTTTTTTCCTCACAATTCTAAATTTATAACTCACAATTCTGACTTTTCTCTCACAATTCTAAATTTATAACTCACAATTTAGACTTTTTCCCCTCACAATTCTAAATTTATAACTCACAATTCTGACTTTTTTTTCCTCACAATTCTAAATTTATAACTCACAATTCTGACTTTTCTCTCACAATTCTAAATTTATAACTCACAATTTTGACTTTTTTTCCCTCATAATTCTAAATTTGACTCACAAGTCTGACTTTTTCCCTCACAATTCTACATTTATAACTCACAATTCTGACTTTTCCCCTCACAATTCTAAATTTATAACTCACAATTTTGACTTTTTTCCCCCTCACAATTCTAAATTTATAACTCACAATTCTGACTTTTCCCCTCACAATTCTAAATTTATAACTCACAATTGTGACTTTTTTCCCTCACAATTCTAAATTTATAACTCACAATTCTGACTTTTTTCCCCTTACAATTCTAAATTTATGACTCACAATTCTGACTTTTCCCCTCACAATTCTAAATTTATAACTCACAATTGTGACTTTTTCCCCTCACAATTCTAAATTTATAACTCACAATTTTGACTTATTTTCCCTCACAATTCTAAATTTATAACTCACAATTTTGACTTTTTTTCCCTCACAATTCTAAATTTATAACTCACAATTTTGACTTTTTTTCCCCTCACAATTCTAAATTTATGACTCACAATTCTGACTTTTCCCCTCACAATTCTAAATTTATAACTCACAATTGTGACTTTTTTTCCCTCACAATTCTAAATTTATAACTCACAATTTTGACTTTTTTTCCCTCACAATTCTAAATTTATAACTCACAAGTCTGACTTTTTCCCTCACAATTCTAAATTTATAACTCACAATTCTGACTTTTCCCCTCACAATTCTAAATTTATAACTCACAATTGTGACTTTTTTTCCCTCACAATTCTAAATTTATAACTTACAATTTTGACTTATTTTCCCTCACAATTTTGACTTATTTTCCCTGACAATTCTAAATTTATAACTCACAATTTTGACTTTTTTTCCCTCACAATTCTAAATTTATAACTCACAATTCTGACTTTTTCCTTCACAATTCTAAATTTATAACTCACAATTTTGACTTTTTTTCCCTCACAATTCTACATTTATAACTCACAATTCTGACTTTTTCCCTCACAATTCTACATTTATAACTCACAATTCTGACTTTTTCCCCTCACAATTCTAAATTTATAACTCACAATTTTGACGTTTTTTCCCTCACAATTCTAAATTTATAACTCACAATTTTGACGTTTTTTCCCTCACAATTCTAAATTTATAACTCACAATTCTGACTTTTTCCTTCACAATTCTGACTTTTTCCCTCACAATTCTAAATTTATAACTCACAATTTTGACTTTTTTTCCATCACAATTCCGAAAAATAAAGTCAGAATTGTGAGATATAAACCTTTTTGTATTCCGTGGCAGAAACAAGCTTTCATGCCAACATGACACAGACGCAGAGAACAGAAAGAGAAAATAACTTTGAATATTCCTTTAAAGACCCAAATTACACCCTTGATTCGCTGCCAAATGAAGCAACATTTGATATGACAGTGAACACATGAAAACAGCTAGAGACTAACAAAGCACTCGCTGACGAAACAGCCAGTCCAGAAGTCCTGTCTCCCGCACATGAGGACAGTGTGTGTGGTGTATGTGGTGTGTGTGTGTGGTGTGTGTGGTGTGTGTGGCGTATGTTGGCTCGGATCTGCTCACACACAGAATGACTCATTTGCAGTTTTCTGCTGGTTTGGCTCAGAGATGAGGAAATAAATCAAGTGTGTGTTGAAGTGCCAGCCTTGGCTGTAAGCAGGAGCCGACTCGTAATATCTGCCTTTACCAACACTAATAGAGAGGGAGGATTCGGGAGCTGCGTTTACAAACCGGGTTTGGCTCAGAAAAAGGCCAAATTGTGAAATGAGGGACATATTTTTTAGCAGCAGCATCATAATCATAATCAATAAGGACGAGATTTGTCCTGTTGTAGTTTCCGAATATAACACACTCCGGCTCTGTTCCAAACCCTACTGAGCTGTTCACATAGGCAGCGTCCTAACCTCACAGAGACTGAGGTGAAACTACACATAAACACAAAAAACTGCACCAAAATACACAGAAGTTTTGTCTAGGTAGTCATCTCAGGAGATTTAGGAGCTGTCGATCAGTGACTGATGCCTTAGACAGAGTTTGGGGAAGATATGTGACCCAGGACCACAACACCAGTCTCGAGTCGCACCAGTATATTTGTACACAACAATACATTGTATGGGTCAAAATTATCGATTTTTCTTCTATGCCAAAAATCATTAGGATATTAAGTAAAGATCATGTTCCATGAATATATTTTGTAAATTTACCACCGTAAATATATAAAACATGTATTTCTGTGAGTGAATGCAGCACAATCGCCAACATAAATGCACAACTTTAAAGGAGATTTTCTCAATGTTTAAATTTTTTTGCACCCTCAGATTCCAGATTATGTAATAGTTGTATCTCGACCAAATATTGTCCTATTCTAACAAACCATACATCAATGGAAAGCTTATTTATTCAGCTTCCAGATGATGTATAACTCTCAATTTGAAAAAAAATGGACCCTTGTGACTGGTTTTGTGGTCCAGGGTCTCATGCTGATTTCTGCTCAGTTGATGTCTGAAACCTTCAGGTGTTGAGATGTTTGGCATGAGCTGAGTCCTCACCTGGAGTGCTGACCGGCTGTCTGGTGAAGGACACGTTAAAGGCCGGATCTTCGCTGAGCGGAGACGGATACATCCGCCGGCGAACGAAGAATCCGGCGCCGCAGCAGAAGAGCACGCCCATCATCAGCAGCAGCCTATCAGAGACGAGAACAACACGATCTGCCAATCACAGCCCTCATCAAGCAAACGTGTGACAACAATAATTCGCTTCATGTTGCAACAGATAACTGTGGAAGCTTGTTTCCACCACAAAATAAAAAATAAAAAGGTAATTGCGACTTTTTATCTCACAATTCTGACTTTTATCATTTTATAATTTTATGAATTATATTTTTAACGCTCGTTTTCGTCACTGAATTTTTTCTCAATATTGTGAGATATAAACTTTCAATTGTGAGTTATAAAGTCCAAATTGTGATATAAACTCGCAACTGTGAGAATAAATGTCATTGTGAGATAAATTGTGACTAATTACTTTTTTAATGTTTTTATTCTCCAAAGAACCTTTCGGTGAACAGTGTTTAAAAGGCTTTATTTTTCTTAGTGTGAAGAACATTTGAATAATCTGAAGAATCTTTTGTGGAATGGAAAGATTCCATGGATGTTAAAGGTTCTTCGTGGAACTATTGATGCCGATATATAACCTTTATTTTAAAGAGAGATATTAAACAAAATTTAAACTGTAGAAAAGCAGAGTAAAAGGGCGTTCTCACCAAAAGTACCAGAGCCTCTGTATGGACAGAGCCCGAACGCAACAGCGAGTCCCACAGCAGTCTTCATACGAGCGGCATCTGTGGACCAGAACATCCACACGTCAAAACACACATCGGATCATTTCACTTCACTAGTGATCTTCCTCACGGAAAACATGAACAGTGATGAACGAAGCAGTGGGAAACTGGAATGAAAATACATCCACTGATACACAGAATACTAATATTTTGCGAGATGAACCATCAAACAACATCAGATGTGCTTGTGGGATTTTAGCATTCGTGTTAAGTTTCTCTTCCACAACATCTCCTGCTGTATTACATACATGATGAGGTTCAGTCTCCTGATTGACATCACAATTCTTCCTGGGGTCGACGGTATCGCCGGTGATACCAGCTCGCTTTTTTTTTTATCGGTGTAAAAGAGACTCATAAATACTCTGTTGACTTTGATTTTCCATAGGAGTTTCATACATCAATCGATCCTGTTAAGTGTGTATTATTTTTGTGTATACTCACAATAAAAACGAAGTGTTGTGCTTTTTGCCAAATAAAGAAAAATAAACATGATGCGAGTTCTGCCTTCTCTCTGTCAGTGAAGTCAATTCTGAAACGCGTCCGAAAATGAACCATAACTCAGCGAATACTCAGTCAAACAGGCATACAGACACACAGGCATGAAGCTTGAATTCTCTTCTTTTAAATGAAGTATTTTTTATAAAAAACAAATATTCTCAGTTTATGCAATCTGTATGAAAAAAGAGAGATGTAAGTCGTTCTCATCTCAGCTCATTATGTTTTAATTTGACCCCGCCCACGGAGAGCGCGCGCTATTCAAACGCAAATGACTGAGGCAATCCTGCAAACGCCCCCATATCAGCTCGAGAAAACACATCAAGCTTATTCAGATCATTGTACTTGTTTACACCGTCTCGCGGCGCTGTGAGGAATAATACTATCTTAATAATAATAATGGAAAATGTACCTCAGAAGTGCTGGTATTTCGAGAACAACAGATCCTGAGCTATGGAATACTGTAGTAAGTTGTTTTTTCATTCTCAAGTGAATCGCCGTACGTTTCTGTGTGTGAATGATAATAATGATAATTCCTTCTAAAGTGAATCGCGTTTCTGTTTATGATGAATGAACGGCAGAGATGCGCGCTGTTTACCACAGCTCGCAAAAAGACCGTTTACATTTAAAGCCACACTAGGTAAGAATTCCGTTTTGGTCAAACAACGACCCCTAGGGTCGCTGTGGACTACTTGTATTTAACGTTACTGTCGTAAATACCGCTCACGCAGAGTAGTCTCTTCACTCACGGCCTGATCCCCTCCCCCCTCTATAACGGTCCCTGTTCAGTCGGATGGAAGCTGTAACGAGTGGAAATAAGGTGTGTCCCCTTTAAGAGCTGCGCGCGCCCTGTTTAACTGTCGGCAGTCTGTATTGTATGTGCGCCTCGAACATTCTGTAAGCGGATTGTTTCTGTTTGATGCTCATTCGTGTCCTATTTTTGTCTATCAAGTAATGCTGTGGACGGTAAAACGTGTGACAGACAGTTACACGAGTTCGATTGGGTAATAACAGAGACAATTTATATAAAAGAACTTTGGTAATAAACACAACGCGTTTCAAATCGTTGGACATCGAACATCGAGCTAGCCTCCGAAGATGTCTAAGTTACTAATCCATCAACAAGAACGCCAGGTGCTTTTTAGCTCACACCAACGAGTGAAAGCTTCTCCGAGTGATATACAATATAAGCATACTTACAAGTCCAACAGCATGTGAGGACGTGTTGGGGGAAGTGAGGTAGCCTATGCTGTAAAGCAATCGAATTTTGTAGTTCTTTTTGTGCGCGGGGGTTACTACACGAACCCCGAAGTTTAAAAGTACGATTAAAAACTATACAGACCCCGCCAGGCTATGGCAGACATGTCATTCAACCTATTGTAAGTCGATGTACCATCACAAGAGTCTTGGAAATATATTATGAAGGTTGAAAAGTTACCTAGTGCTGCTTTAAATCACTTTCTGTGTGTGAATGAATGATGATGTTTTAGCAAACTGTATTGCTGTACTGAGATGAGTAAAAATCGACTGAAATATGTTGAAATAAAATGTAGGCTATTTGTATAAGCAACGTATTAAACTGCAAATTAACATTTATATGCCCTAATATTTCATAAAAACAACGTTACAGTCAGGCGAAATATGAAAGACAACATTTTGTTGACTAGATTTGGGTACAGTTTTTACTGTAGAATATACTGCCACATCAAATAAGCTTTTGTTTAGCAATTTCTGCTCATATGTTATAAAGCTTGTATATTTAAGTTAAGTAATTTCACTTAAATGATAATTATTAATAATAATAATTATAATAATAATTAATAGGTATTTTGCATTGCCATTTAAGTGAAATTATTGAACTTAAATATACAAGCTTGATAAAAATGATCATTCTAGAAGAAAATTTCAGATGGCACTTAGAGGCTTTTGCATCTGAACTCTTCATATATATATATATCTATACATAGATATAAGCAAAATCTAAAATGGCCAATATAAGTCTTCTTCTAAATATATATTTTGTCCTTGCATTGTGGCTCAGTCAGTGTCACACCTGAATGAATGGCTCATTATGCAAGTCATTACGCATGGGTGGGACATTGTATTCTCAGGTGTAAACCACTCCTCGTTCACGCCCCCCTCGCATATTGGCTTTCCAAGCAAAACCTGTCTTACACAGTTTAAATCAATGTATTGTTTTTTGTGAACGATAAAGCAAGACTATTTTCACATAATTTTGAAGCCAGAACTCGAAGCGACAACATATAAATATGTTGACACATATTTAGTATGAGTTTTGTGATCTTATTTCAGCAACTTTCATTTTTATTTTTTTCAATAACCACGCATAAACATTATTCTCTTAAAAATACAAACATCTACATACATGTTGCTCACATATTATGGTAGCCCTGTTTGTGCTATATAGAGTGAATTTACACCTTTGCCATTAATATGTTTATGAATAACTGAAAAAAGCACAAATGTCAGGGCATGTCAAAACATCCCAAGGGCCCCAAAAACACCTTAGACCCCTGAGGGTTAATAAAAGCATGGATATGCACTGGGAGGTGAAGGAATGACAGATGAAGAGACTCGTGTTGAATCCCAAGTGTTGAACAGGGATTCTCATTTTGTAAATGTGTTAAAATGAGTTTATGTTAATCAGTTCATGTTTTGCTGAGCGAATGTTATTAGTGGCAGATACCTCAGCTGAAATGGATAAAAATAAAATAGCAAATACTGTGTGGAAAAAATAATTGAAATGTTAGGTTTCAGAAGGGTTCTTGCGAGCGAACTGTGGGAACTTTCCTGCTATAGCAAGGAGTCGGGATGGACGATATGACCAAAATCTAATATCACAATATGAGTCATTTTCACAGTAACAATATTTATCATGTTTTTTGTTTTTGTTTTTCCTGGAAAGTGAAATTACACTATTCTCAATACCAGGTTTAATAGCACAGCAAAAACTAATACTAGGCTAACTATTAACTAATGCAAGTAAAAAGTTCTCAAGCAATTATTGAAGACAAGAAAACAGTTAGTACTAAAATACTAACAAATGACAAATAAATACAAGAGAACAAAGAATAGAATAAATACAAGAGGACAAAGATTGAAATTAAAAAAAGAGTGCTAAGGTCTATCTAACTGAAGTAAGAAATAATACAGAAATTGAATAAAGTAATCAGATGTAAAATAAAACACTGCATAGTCTTCGTTGTATGAATTAAATACACAGTGGTATATATTAAAGCTACAAAAGTGACTCAGTCGAGAGCAGCGAGTGATTTTCTGTCTTTTGTTGTTAGATTAACATTAATGACAGACAGGTTTATTAGGCTGCTGTTATTTTACTGATGCTTCCATCTGTTTATCTTTACTCAAGACATAGATCTTTACATGAATACTCAGATTCGTCTAGTCGTGCAAAGAAAGCTGCTTGTCAGAGTTTGAACAGTGAATATGAGTTATTTTCTGTGGCGTACTGCGCTTTAAACAACTCTCAGCATCAAGCACTCTTTATTCCTCATTCATCCAGGTTTCTTTATCACTCTAATGTGTCAATAACTCCTGCCTACTAAAACCTGCATGGATATATTTACATACAGCGATATATAAACCATATAGAAAGACTTAAAGGGGGCATATCATGAAAATCTGACTTTCCCGTGTGTAAGTGCTATAATCGGGTCCAGTGCTTCTACCAACACAGAAAACGTGAAAAGTGAAACCCAGTAACTGTGTTCTGGCGAGCCTTTCTCTGCAAGCATGTCTAAAAATAAGCCGATCAGATTTCGCTCTCCTTCTGACGTATGAAGAGGATCTTATTATAATTTTACCGGCCCTTAATCTGCACGTTTACACACACCAGCCGACATTTGGTTCCACACGTGCCAACAGAGACCAGTTCTAACGCAATGATGAAGATCCAGCAGAGCCTGAAGCTGTTCTGTGGTTGAGCACAGACGAGCACTGAACACTATTGACCAGAACATGTCACCGCTGTCTTATAAACACCTCAGGAACTGTGGACACTTGTGGAGAAGTTCAACATGATGATGAGATGATCAGTGTAACTCCACAACAACTACAGAAATGTCTCCACTAACATTCAGAAGCTCTTCCTGAGTCTCTCCGTAAGGCTGCACTCGCTACTGGTTATTCTGGGATTCTGGATGAGGGAGATTGGCCTGTTCTGTTATTGCCGGAGTTTCTGAAGCTCGTGTAAAGACTCCGCCCTCTTCTGAACGGAGGCGGAGCTAAAGCTCATTTGCATTTAAAGGGACACACACACAAAAATCAATACCAACATATTTATATCGTCATATCCCCCAGTCCTACCAAATTTGACTAGCTAGGTGATGAAACCAACAACCAATTAACAATCAAGACTGACCGGCTAAGGCTATTTTCCCCCTTGCCACTGCTCTGTTATTCCTTCATGTTAACTGAATGCTAATCTGAATGATGTTCTGTTTTCTGTTGTCTTCTCGACGTACCAGAGCATTATTTATTCAAGAATGTGCTGCCGTTGCATGCAGATATTACCTGAAATATGAAATAGGCCAAGAAGCATTAATTATTCAGATTCTCTCAATTAACTCCTGTCCAAACTGCCTTGAGCATCTGTGATCGGGAACAAACCCAACACCGGTACAGCCTGTAGAAATAGAGGAATGTGAATCTCTAACACAATGAGATATAGTGACTGTCGCTGGGTTACTCTAGTAAGAACGGTGGATTAACTCATGAGGATCTACACAATGAGCACTGCTGCTGACGGCGGTCGTTTACTGTATATTTTACTGTAGTTTACTTTCATTTTCAGTCTCCTCCTGAAAATATATGATCAGTTCTCATGTTTTACCCAACGCAAATTTAGACCAGTCGATCTGTGACATCAACTTTAATGAGCCTATTTCTTTTGTTGTCCGGCTGAGCTTTTCTAAAGAGCACAACACACACCTTCTGGCTGAGTATCAGAGCAATCTGAAACTGTGCATGTGAAGTGACTGAGGGCCCTATTTTAACGATCTGAGCGCATGACGGCGCTCCCGGCGCATGAACTAAAAGGGTCGTCTCTTCTCGTAATGAGTAATGGGTGTGTTTTGTCTCTGTTATCTTAATGATTAATGGGTGTGTTATGGGCGTAACATGTAATAAACCATTCAGAGTCTCGTCCGCCATGGCGGATTCGCTATTTACATGCCAGAATTAGCAAGTGTAAAAACTGAACGCTTCTCTAGCGAGGAAATGGATCTGCCCGTATGCGAGGTTAAAGCTGTGTGTGTGTGTGTGTGTGTGTGTGTGTGTGTGTGTATGTGTATGTGTGTGTGTGTGTGTGTGTGTGTGCGAGGTTAAAGCTCAAGCAAACCATCTACGGGACAAAGTGTAGTGCGTTGTGGATCCGCCTATAGGCTCATATTACTAATGCGCCCTTCAAAGGGGTCATCGGATGCCTATTGTCCACAAGTTGGAATGATTCTTTAGGGTGTTCATGTAAAGTTTGTAACATACTTTGGTTAAAATTCCTCAATGGTTGTGTAAAACAACACCCTTTTTACCTCCTCAAAACCAGCTCTGTTCACAGCGACCCGTTTCGGTGCATGTCTCTTTACATGATAATGAGCAACTGCTTCCCCCAGCAGCCCATGGGCACAGATGAGCGCTAATGCATTCACTATTTAAACAACGCAGCGCAGAACGAGAAAATGAAAACTGCATACTTAGCAAAACACACTTGCGTGGCGCCCGGGGCTGCATTGCGTCGAGTGTGTGACAGGGCGCTGAAAGAACGATAGTGTCCTGTCTGGGATATGTAATGAAGGTTTGATGAGTGTGTATTGAGTCCCGTGACGGGCGAGGAGAGCTCCAACAGGGATTAATGATGAAAGCTCTTCAACGTGACAGAATAAGAAGACTGTACGAACCAAAGGACATTTTGCCAAGAGCTTCAGCTCAACAGCATCTGCTAATGACCGAGACTCGCTAATCAAAGTGCTGATACGACCGAAAGAAAGCTCGCTCGACAGTGCCTAAAAGCCCAGCTCATGTAGAGTCAAACCGGAGAGCAAATCATGTATTCAACCTTATACTGTGTGCCCTGAGAAAGCTCTGTCTCATGGGGAACAGCATCAGACTGCTAGCTTTCTTTATTTTCTCCAGTAACGCAGACTGAGAGCAAGCTGTGCCACATATTGAGTCGAGCCGCGAGGTCGCAGGAAATGAATGAGCCCCATTAGAGCGGCTTCATTATATTAGCATAACTAATGGGCCGTTGATGAGAGAACCAGAGGCTAGAGCGCATGATCATCACCATTACACCAGTGATGTACAACAATCACAACCACACCTCCAGTGGCAACAAACAGGCGTACATCAGAAATGTGTAAAATAAAATAAAAAACATTAAAAAAATAAAAACAATCAGTAGCAAGACAAAATTTCAATGTCAACAAAGTTAATATATTCACTGATTTAAATGACGTCATATCAAACACCAGAGAGATCAACCATGATTATGATTATTCATGATTATGAATTATGCAGATTTTTTTTTTTATTAATACTTTTATTCTTTAAGGATACATTAAATTGATCAGCAAAGACATTTATGTTTATATTTCAAATAAATGCTGCTCTTTTGAACTTTCTACTCATCAGAGAATCCTGGAAAATAAAATGTATGACGGTTTCCACAAAAACATGAAGCTGTTATTAACACTGACAATAATCATAAATGTTTCTTGAGCATCAAATCTTCATATTAGAATGATTTCTGAAGGATCATGTGACACTGAAGACTGGAACAATAATCCATTCTCTCAAATCTAAATCGTCTGCAATATTTCAAGGTTGATCCAGCTAAAGTGTATCTTGATAATCTTGATTTATTTGTTGCCATCAATTCATTTATTCACTCATGTATATTTACTGGAAAGCGGGACGCTGCAGTTTCTCAGATGTATGTTTCTCTCATCTCTCATCTTTCTCTGTTCTGACACTTCTCTTCATCAGAGAAACCCCAGCAGGAGCATAAGCTGGAGCGCAGTAAAGATTAATCTCTGCGATCTCTCCGTATTCATCAGTCATTCACACGCACCGCAGATTTCTGCTGAACTGGAACATCTGTCATTCATGAAGTTACTACTTTAAAAATAGTTTCAGCCAATGACTTCATAGCTCTCAGTTTAGTTCTCAGTTTAGTTTAGATCTAGAATCCTGGGTCAAAGCCTAGATCTGACCAATCGAACACGAACAGCGCTGAATAAAGCTCTTTACCAGCATGAAGACGAGACAAACTCTCTGGAGGAAAACACAGAGCACAAATCTCCAGAACGCTTCATCTTCTCTGTGTTTGTCCCTGGACTTTACGTATACTTCCTGTTTCCTGTTCTGTCGGACATCTTTGTAGTCCTTTTGTAATTTTTCCATGTCACTGATTGTTCCCGGGTGTGTTACACTTGTGTTTTCTTTGGTTCTGTAACGTGGGAATGCTGGAGAAGATGAGGATCTATGTTCAGGGGTTTATTAATAATCCAGACAAAACTACAGCCAGGAAAACAGGGAGCACAGAGAACAGGAATCCACACTGAACGCCAAACAATGACTCGGAGAAACCCGGAAATATGGAAAGGGTGCATTCAAGTCATTGTATTGTATGAATTGCATTTTGAATGATTCAGATGAGTATGAAATATAACCAGATCCTAAACCCTATTCTCATGTGGACGTCTGTAAAAATAAATCAGCATGGCACCTCAGTGATGAAACTCATGTCTGCTGTGAATAAAATGTCATATGCTTGGAATAATACGAATACATTTGTATTTAATTTTATAATAGGAAATGCTCTATTCATTATTTAAATTTAAAAAAATTAAATAGGAAGCTAGACGTGTGTACGCTGTATTCGAAATGGTTGCATTTCATCTCAAAAGGATGTAATTTTAAAAATATGGAAATTATCAGAAACAACCCCTCCTTGAACTGCCACCTTACCGTGGTGGAAGGGTTTGAGTACCCGAACGACCCTAGGAGCTATGTTGTCTGGGGCTATATGCCCCTGGTAGGGTCTCCCAAGGCAAACAGGTCCTAGGTGACGGGTCAGACTAAGAGTGGTTCAAAAACCCTTATGATGCCTATAAATTTGAGGACCGTGGAGCCAGGCCCGGGGTCGGGGCTCGTATGCGGGGCTCAGCCCGAAGGAGCGACGTGGGGCCGCCCTCCCGTGGGCTCACCACCTGCAGGAGGGACCGTAAGGGGCCAGTGCAAAGTGGATCGGGCGGCAGTCGAAGGCGGGGGCCCGACGACCCGATCCCTGGACACAGAAACTAACTCTAGGGACAGGGAACGTCACCTCTCTGGCGGGGAAGGAGCCTGAGAATGTGCGTGAGGTTCAGAGATTGCGACTAGAGATCACCTCCACGCACGGCTTGGGCTCTGGAACCACACTCATTGAGAGAGGATGGACTCTTCACCACTCTGGAGTTGCCCATGGTGAGAGGCGGCGGGCTGATGTGGGTTTGCTTATAGCCCCCCAGCTCAGCCGCCATGTGTTGGAGTTCACCCTGGTGAACGAGAGGGTCGCTTCCCTGCACCTTCGGGTCGGGGATAGGTCTCTCACTGTCGTGTGCGCCTATGGGCTGAACGGCAGTGTAGAGTACCCGGCCTTCTTGGGGTCTCTGGGAGGGGTGCTGGAAAGTGCTCCGACTGGGGACTCCGTCGCTCTACTGGGGGACTTCAACGCCCACGTGGGCAATGACAGTGACACCTGGAGGGGCGTGATTGGGAGGAACGGCCCCCCTGATCTGAACCCGAGCGGTGTTCTGTTATTGGACTTCTGTGCTAGTTACAGCTTGTCCATAACGAACACCATGTTCAAGCATAAGGGTGTCCATCAGTGCACATGGCACCAGGACATCCTAGGCCGGAGGTAGATGATCGACTTTGTGGTCGTTTCATCCGACCTCCGGCCGTATGTCTTGGACACTCGGGTGAAGAGAGGGGCGGAGCTGTCAACTGATCACCACCTGGTGGTGAGTTGGATCCGATGGCGGGGGAGGAAGCTGGACAAACTCGGCAGACCCAAACGTACTGTGAGGGTCTGTTGGGAACGTTTGGCCGAGTCCCCTGTCAGAGAGATCTTCAACTCCCACCTCCAGCTTCAACCGGATCCTGAGGGAGTCTGGAGATATTGGGGAAGGAGGGGGAAGCAGAGCCCTACCAACACTGTTTACAGTGGAGGTGGGCAGCTGTTGACCTCGACTGGGGATATTGTCGGACGGTGGAAGGAATACTTCGAGGATCTCCTCAATCCCGCCGTCACATCTTCCATTGAGGAAGCAGAGGCTCGAGGCTAAGGGCTGCCCGGTCCCTGTACGAGCGGAGCAGGAGCTTGGTTCGCATTGCCGGCAGTAAGTCAGACTTGTCCCGGTGCATGTTGGACCCCGGCAGGGCTGCCCTTTGTCACCGGTTCTGTTCATAATTTTTATGGACAGAATTTCTAGGCGCAGCCAGGGGCCGGAGGGGGTCAGGTTTGGGGACCACACGATTTCGTCTCTGCTCTTTGCGGATGATGTTGTCATGCTGTCCCCATCAGACCAGGACCTTCAGCATGCACTGGGACGGTTTGCAGCCGAGTGTGAAGCGGCTGGGATGAGAATTAGCACCTCCAAATCCGAGGCCATGGTCCTCAGTCGGAAAAGGGTGGTTTGCCCGCTTCAGGTTGGTGGAGAGTTCCTGCCTCAAGTGGAGGAGTTCAAGTATCTTGGGGTTTTGTTCACAGGTGATGGAAGGATGGAACGGGAGATTGACAGGCGGATCGGTGCAGCTTCTGCAGTAATGCGGTCGCTGTACCGGTCTGTCGTGGTGAAGAAGGAGCTGTCAGGCAAAGCTCTCGATTTACCGGTCAATCTATGTTCCTACTCTCACCTATGGTCATGAGCTGTGGGTCATGACCGAAAGGACAAGATCCCGGATACAGGCAGCCGAAATGAGCTTTCTCCGCAGGGTGGCTGGGCGATCCCTTAGAGATAGAGTCACTGAGGTGAAGCGCTGATCAAATATTGTTCTTGTAAACACTTTCCAGCATTTCAGTGATAAAAGTGTACATCTTTAAAATAATGCATGTAAATTACAGTGAAGCACAATAGTTATCGCACGTACGGTGCTCGGCAGGGATCAAATTCAATTCAATTCAATAGACATTTATTTGAATAGCGCTTTTCATAATACACATCGTTTCAAAGCAGATTTACAGAAAATACATGAGTCCACATTACAGTTTACAGTGATACAGGAGACTGTCTGAGTTATGCATTACAGAAATCACAGTTAGCTAAAAATTTATTAATTTAAACAATGTAATAATTTAGTGCAGAAACAATGAGCTCATTGAGCTAATGAATACTTGTTTATTAACAAATGATTATGACATTTAGAAAAACGTAGCATTAGTGCATCAAAACTGATTTAAACAGTGAATTTTGAAGAGATCTCTTCTTGTAAACTCAGAGATGTGGATTCAGACGCTGGTGTTCGTCAAAAACAGTCGGTGATTCGGCCGGGGATTTTTACACGGGTGGTGGGAGAAAAACACTGACATTCTGGATTCGGACGGGAATAAAATCACAGACTAACCCTGTAAACGATGATAATACCGTACGACCCCATGAGAAACAGTTAGCGTCCAGAGAGGGCTCCAGTCTGTGAAGTCTGGCAATGATATCGAGATACGAGCGATCGCGTCAGTCTGAGCTCTTGTGTTGAAAGAGTTGATGGAAACCATGACAGTTAATCACACACACACAGACACATACAGACACACACACACACACACACACACACACACACACACACACACACACACACAGACACACACACACACACACACACACAAAACCAGTCACGCTCAACGAGGATCATTTCTCACACTGTAAAACCTAATATCAAAGTGTCACATGTAAAGGTCAGCATTTTGTGTCGACCAACAACACTAGCAAAACAAGAGGTTTTCCAAAGGAAATGTGTAAAACTACACCAACACACACTACACAACAACAAAACACACACTACACAGAAAGTGCAGCATGAACATTCTTCAAAGTATCGTTTGTGTTTGACATGAGAAAGAAAGTTTTGAACAGCACGTCTTGAGTTTGTTTTTGCTGTTTTTCCTGTTCTGTTCGTGTCTGTGTTTCTAGGATCGCTTTATAAAAATATAATAAATGTGCTTTTGTTATATTTACTATTTTTTGTCATTTTTGAACTTAACTTAAAACAATAAAAGCTAAAATATTATGATAAATATTAATGTATCAATATTACTAAAATTAGGGATATATTTGAGGCCAGCAGACGTACAGGTTTACACACACTTCAAGACGGTGCACTCGTGTTACTCTGAACGGGAGAACGTTCATAACGCCAATATGGCGGAATAAGCCCCGCCTCCTAAATAAAACAGCCAATCACTGACTGCTGAAGTCATCGCATCACATCAGCTGCTGCTCTAGCCTGAGAAACGCAGGTTTTCGTCTTGTTTTGAGGATTTAGAAAGAACATTTATGAGACAGTCACTGTTGGATTTCATTGGTGATTTCAAATGTTGAATCGTGATCTTGGTGAACAGCTTTGGAGAATCTGCTGTTCTGACGCAGGGCTGAAACGGCCGTCTCAAAGATGGCCGCCGAGTGACAGGGACTGTGGTGTTAGCGCACTCCGCTTGACAGATGGCAGGATTAAGTGGAGCGAATGTCAGATGTTCTGGCATAATGAGATCTGTGGAGCTGATGCATGGTGATTGTGGAGCGCTGAGTGAATGTTAATAAAATACGAGAGATGAACAAAACCACTGTTTTTTTTTTTTATAACCAATAATTTTCTCACTTAAAACTCACCAAAATGACATATTTAAACATTTTTCCTTGTAGAAAAACGTTCATGCTAAAATATCTTGAATGTAACTCGACACCCTTGCCTCATTTAGTATGCGCGGTTCTATGAATATGCAAATGAGCCCCACCTCCACTCACTCACTCAGCTCAGAGATCCACTGGTTTACGATCACACGTTGATCTGATTGGTTACATGACAGGTAAGAGAGTTTGAGAATAAAAGTGATTTACTTACATGAAATAAATGGGGTATCCTCCTTCAAAATACCAGCAATACTTCTTTGCGTCTATGCACTGCAAAAAAGACAAGAAATAATAAAAATTAAGATACATATAATTGACTATTATAAATTATATGTAGACGATGTTCTGAAAATGTTACAAAATTATTATTATTTTTAAAAATCTACCACATCCTGGGTAAATCAATTCAATTGTGTACATACTTTCATTATTTGGACATACTTATTTTGTCACATACTGTTTTTCGCCTATACTGCTATATAGTGGGGAATTATGCGATTTGATTATTACACTCGACCAATCACAACACACTGCTCCAGCCGACCAATCAGAGCACAGTGTGCTTTTCAGAAGGAGGGGCTTCATAGAGACAGGAAGTAAACAGAGCGTTACTGACAGACTGGGAAGAGAGGAGCCGCAACAATGGAGATTATGAGGAGAATAAGCAACATTACAGCAGGAAAATAACTCCAAGTGTGAATAAACAACTCCTATTCGTATTAATGTAGAATATTGCACTGGTTTCAACTTTTTTGTGCACTGATTCCCATCAGTGACATTTTACAAAGACAATATGAAAGTCTAGAAGAAGCGTTCAACACTGCAAAAACTTGTGATGATCAAACCTTCCTGAAATGTATAACCAGAATGTCAGCATTTAAAAGGTATAATGGACAAATGTATAATATTTCTGAAGGAAAAGCACCACAGACTGAGCAGACGCGGGTCAGCTCTGGCTCTCACGCCGTCTCTCACTCCTACACTCATCCAGAAACACAGGCCTCAGTGTGCCGGGAGAATATGCATTTCCTGTGCCGGTTTTTCAAAGCTGTATGTTTAATTACACACTGCATTATGGACTGAAGGAAATAATCCAGGCAGAAAATGATTAGCACCTTCTAAACATGTTTTTCTATCAGCATCACCATCCTTTCCACATGGTTATAAAATAATGAAGGCAAAAATATGAAATAAATACAAAAATAAATAATATAAAATTAAAAATATATAATAATATAAAATACAAAAACTATATACCTATGGAGAGAGAATTGTGTCTTTATTACATGCAAGAAAATAAATGATCTGAGAGAGAAAAAGTTATCACACTGATAGCAAAAAAGCATTTTATGAGAAAAAAAATATTTGAGAGAAAAGTTTTCATACCAATAGCAAAAAATAATAATATTTGAGACTAAAAAAAGTTTTGAGAGAAAGTATTTTCTCAGAACAAAAAAATATACATTTGAATTTTTTTAAATTATTTCTGAGAAAAAAAAATCTCTCTCAAAATACTTTGAAAAAAACTCTCAAATATATATTTTTTTGCTATCAGTGTGAAAACACTGTGCTAGTTGAGCACGGACACTCCAATGTTTGGGTAAGATGATTCACGGTGATCATACGCCTGGTTCAGATTACAAGAATTTTGTGTCTGTTACGATAGTCACGATGTCAGATTACATGATTTTGACTCCTAAAAATCTTGTCATGTCGTGGATGGACAAGAAATATGTCAGACTACACGTTGCTTTCCGACCAGTCACCGCGAGCCGTCTCACGCACACACACGCACTCACTCAAATACACACAGACACTCACTGTGCTCGCTCGCTCACTCACTCGCGCACACACACTGTAGCTCGCTCACTCACTCGCGCACACACAATCGCTCACTCGCACACACACAATTGCTCTCGCACACACACACACTCACTCACTCACTGTCGCTCACTCGCGCACACACACACACACACACACACACACACACACACACACTCGCTGTTGCACTCACTCTGACTCACATAGTCACTCTTGGTGGAACCCGTCGCCCGGAAACGAGCAAGGACCGTTATGCCGGGGTTTCGCCTGGAAAGCTCTATAGAAATCTGGCACTCTGTTGAACGAAGTTAAACTGAGAGAGCGTGACGTTCACAGACACCAGAATGAACGAGCTTACAGTAACGTTCATCAGGCAGTAATACAGTATGCTACTTTCAGTTCACGTTCACCCAAAATATGAACCGTTCAGGCACAACAATAGTGCTCAATAGCATCTGAGATACAGATGCTAAACACATGAATAAAAATCATTTTAGGTTATAGTTAAGTTATAGGTTCAAACAGGAAATGTATCATATTGACCTTAAAACAAAATAGTTTATTCTGAGTCCGAGTAAAACTGTACAGGAGGTTGTATATGATGAACTAGGGCTGGGCCTGGGCGATATATCGGATGACATTGTTATGCGCATCTCGTCAGTAAAGCCGGTTCCTTGATTAGTAGTAAATCGCCATCGCCTGCTTTCAGATGAAGCGGCATTAACACAGAGCCGTAGTTCACTGACAAGCTGAGCAATATCGCATTAATTATCGCAGGCAATACGTCCGTGATGTAAGATCACCATGAATCATCTTACCCAAACATTGGAGTGTCCGTGCTCAACTACTAAGGCAGAGGCGGCATCTATGCCGGTGAACCGAACATGGTATAATGATTCAGTTCGACTCCCAAGACAAGACGATGCTCACCCGACTGGCCAATAGGAACGTGGCCCCGCCCATGACACAATTCTCACAGTCAAAGCAGAATCCTGACACGAGAGCAAGAAATTGCATCGAGAGCAAAGAAAAGCGTTTTGAGAGAAACACTTTTTTTTTTTTAGAGAAAATTTTTTCACACTGATAGCAAAAAATATATATTTGAGAGCTTTTTTCAAAGTATTTTGAGAGAGATTTTTTCTCTCAGAAATAATTAAAAAAAAATTAAATTTATATTTTTTTGTTCTGAGAAAATACTTTCTCTCAAAATTTTTTTTAGTCTCAAATATTATTATTTTTTGCTATTGGTATGAAAACTTTTTCTCTCAAATATTTTTTTTTCTCTTATAAAATGCTTTTTTGCTATCAGTGTGATAACTTTTTCTCTTTCTCTCTCTCAGATCATTTATTTTCTTGCATGTAATAAAGACACAATTCTCTCTCCATAATATACCACTATTTAAAAGTTTGGGATCATCATTTTTTGTTTTTAAAGAAATAAACACTTTGTGACAAAAAAAAGCTGTTCTTTCGGACTTTTTGTCCATCGGATTCATGTAAAATGTCTCATCGTTTCTACAAAAATAGCAACTGTTTCCAACATTGATAATAAATGTTTCTTGAGCATCAAATCATCATATTAGAATGATTTCTGAAGGATCATGTGACACTGAAGACTGGAGTAATAGGGTACACTTTGGTGTACATACATAACATACAGTATATAATATATATAATCAACTAGTTTTAAACTCATTAAAATTGTGATTTTGGCCTATAAAAAGTCTTGACTTTCTCAACTGCATCCAACAATTCAAATCATACAAAATTCCATAATATTGACCATAATTATTTTAATTATAACCTAATAAATGTTCAGCATCATTTGGTAATCATCAAGTAAAATATCGCATTTTATAATAAATTGTAGTGACTGTATTCATAAAATTCAATGATTCAATCCTGTTATAATTAAACAAACCTGCCTTCACTTTAACAAAAAGTGTCAGGAGTAAATGTAAAGCACTTAAGTTATTGTAATAATAAAAGAATAAATAATATATATATATATATATTAGGGATGTCCCGATACCACTTTTTGCAGAACGAGTCCGATACCGATACTGTAATTTTTGGTACTCACCGATACCGATACCGTAACCGATACCTGAATTTTTTAAAAGATTATAAATCATATTAGTTGGCTTAATTCGTTCATCAAATATATATATTTCTTTCAGTTATTTTCATGCTTAATTAAGCCTGCTAAAATGCATTGTATGAGCTTCTGTAAGCCTACTGTCACTGTTCATGCTATTGCTCTATCATATTTTATCTTTCATTTAATAGCACAGCACATATTTAGAGCTGCTTCAGCAGGGCTCAGTGCTGAGGACTGGGTCAGTGGTTCAGATGTTTGTCAAAACCAGTGAAATAATTATTTAATCCAATTGTGATACTACAACAAAAACTACCAGCCTAATTAATGTGAATTTAAAACAAGTAAGCAGTCAGTAACAAAATAAAAACAAACAATCGAATTACAAATAGGACAAATATATACAATACAACAAAGAATGGCTACAGGTAGATCTAACAGGTACAGACAATTGAATAAAGTAATCAAATGTGAAAAAAGCATATTCATTACTGTATAAATTATATATAGATGGATATTTTTGTAAAGTTGAAAAGGGTAGCCTATTTAGTCAAGAGCAGTCAGTATTTCTTTGTCCTTTGTTTGATTAACATTAAAACACAGAAGCAGGTTTATCAAACTGCTGCCCCTTAAGACCGAGCGCACGGACCGCATGTGAACATGCTACGTTCATTTGAGATATAACCGACTGACTTTGTTTACTATAGGATACTCACCAAGACGTGTTATTACATAGTTGTGTGTGAATTCGTCCGTACAAGCGCAAGACCTGAAAGACAATTTAATTCAGTATTCGCGCGCTGATACGCTGGTTTGCGGGGCGCGCGCTTCGGATGTTTGCGTTCATGAAACTTCTTACCCTTCACACGTCCTGTAATAATGTAGGGATTGGGAACCACTCATTATACTTCTGTCAGGTAACAGTTCATGTTTTACTTTACTTAGGCTACATATACGATTTAGTTTTCATCCAAATAACATGTGCTGAGTCGATCAGCAAAGAGCATTCAACAGAAGTGCGCTTTTCTCGCGCTCTCTCTCTCTCTCTCTCTCTCTCTCTCTCTCGTCAGTTAACGTTAATAATAAGCTAAAGCTACATGCCTCGTTTAATTTCGTTGCCATTGACATCCGACTGAACAAACTTTCCACTGATGTCTGTTTAAACTAAGGGATGTGCTCGACCAGCTCGTGCATCTTTGACTCAGTTCACCTCGACAAAGCACTTGCGGCGGCCAGTTTCGTTTTGCAAAATGTACGTGGTATCGGTGTGTGGTATCGGCGAATTTTTATGAGTACGAGTACGAGTATATGAGGGCAGTATCGACCCGATACCCGATGCCAGTATCGGTATCGGGCCATCCCTAATATATATATATATATATATATATATATTATTTTTTTTAATGGAAAATAAGTTATTAATAATTAGTTATATTTAGTCAATAGCTAGCAGTAACTAGGCTAAATTTGTTACTTCAGGTTTTTTTTTTTTTTCTTTTTTTTTTATATGTACAAATTATAAAAGCTGTGATTATGACAAACATTTTATTTATAATAATAACATATAATGTTGATGTTTATTGAACAATCAAATTCAGGTTAAACTCTATAAAAAAAGGGGCCCAAAAAATGACTAAAATATACACTCACCTAAAGGATTATTAGGAACATCTGTTCAATTTCTCATTAATGCAATTATCTAATCAACCAATCACATGGCAGTTGCTTCAATGCATTTAGGGGAGTGGTCCTGGTCAAGACAATCTCCTGAACTCCAAACTGAATGTCAGAATGGGAAAGAAAGGTGATTTAAGCAATTTTGAGCGTGGCATGGTTGTTGGTGCCAGACGGGCCGGTCTGAGTATTTCACAATCTGCTCAGTTACTGGGATTTTCACGCACAACTATTTCTAGGGTTTACAAAGAATGGTGTGAAAAGGGAAAAACATCCAGTATGCAGCAGTCCTGTGGGCGAAAATGCCTTGTTGATGCTAGAGGTCAGAGGAGAATGGGCAGACTGACTCAAGCTGATAGAAGAGCAACTTTGACTAAAATAACCACTCGTTACAACCGAGGTATGCAGCAAAGCATTTGTGAAGCCACAACACGCACAACCTTGAGGCGAATGGGCTACAACAGCAGAAGACCCCACCGGGTACCACTCATCTCCACTACAAATAGAAAAAAGAGGCTACAATTTGCACAAGCTCACCAAAATTGGACAGTTTGGATGCGGCCAAGTAAAAGTCACCTTGGAAACTAAAGTCCAGGAGTTGGGACAAGTGACTATGGATTGCCTGAAGCGGAGAGATGGCCAGCTGAGATCTCTAATTCAGTCTTCTGGGGGAGCCACTTCTACTCCAGGTTTCAACCACACTGTAGCAACCCATAGTTCTTTTCGACCTGTACATTGCCAGACCCCCATCAAACTAGAGTTTCCAAAGTTCGGAAGTTTAGACGAAGAAGATCCCATTACGTATCTGGAGCGATGCGATGAGTATCTGGCTATACAGCCTCTGAATGATGTTGAAATTTTATCCATGCTTCCTTCTGTATTAACGTATACAGCTAAAGACTGGTGGCTGGCAGAGAAGAAGAAAGTAAGAACATGGTCACAATTTAAGTCTGCTTTCCTTCAATCCTTTTTATCTGAAGATCATGAAGTTGAGGTGGAGAGAAGAATAAGAGAAAGGAAACAAAGAGTTGATGAAAGCATCAGGACGTTTGCGTACCAGTACAGAGCATTATGTTTGATGTTGAAACCAGCTATGACGGAACGTATCCCATAGAAGGATAGCCAGTATTTTGAGAGGTACTACAACTACTGTGGATGAGCTGGTACGTGTAGGAACGCTCATAGAGAGAGATATGGGTGAGGAGAGAGCCTTCTGGAGGCAAAGACATCAAGAAAACACCTCTAAGCCTGCTGAAACCAATAAATTCCCAAGAGGACGACAATCTAATCCACATATTGCTGTCTTTTCAGAGAACTATGGAAAGTCGATAACAACCTTAACATTGCCCATAACTATCAAAGGCCACCAATATCAAGCAATACTGGATACTGGAAGCACTTATTCATTAGTACAAGAGTCATGCTGGCAACAATTGACATCGAAACATGAAGTCATGCAATCCAGTAGAGGACAGTCGTTTTCCCTTGCTAATGGTTATGTACAGTCAGCCTTAGGAAAGATATCTTGGCAAAGTACAATCCATGGTCATAACTATCCTCTAAGAGCCGATGAGAGACTGTGACTTGACTTTCTCAGTTGTATTGGGGCTTGAGTTTCTGATGACCTCAGGAATCCTCCTTGATTTTAAAAACTCTACATATACACTACCTGAAGAATGCGATACAACCCACACCTTCAATACTTCTTCACCTTCGCCGACAGTTAGTCTGCACCTTGCATTACCTTTAGTGCCAATGACTTCCCCTACGCTTGCCACCATAAAGGAGTTAGTAGATCGAGCTGATGCTTCTAAAGCGCAAAGACGTCAATTAGAAGGTCTAATGCTTGATTGGCCAACAGTATGCATGGATAATTTGGGACAGACTACTTTAATTCGTCACCGGATCCATACCCTCGATGAGGTACCTGTGCGTAAGAAAGCTTACTCTGTTTCCGACTCCAAGCAAAAGTTCATAGACGAAGTAGTAAATATGCTTAACAAAGGCATTATAAGGCCTTCTGTATCCCCTTGGGCAGCACCAGTAGTCTTAGTGCCAAAGAAGGATGGTAGCACCCGCTTCTGTGTTGACTACCGAGCATTAAATTCCAAGACTCCTCTTGATGGATTCCCAATGCCACAGATTCAAGATATCCTGGAGTCCTTGTATGGAGCGACTGTATTCAGCACATTGGACCTTAAGTCTGGTTACTGGCAGGTAGGAATGGACGAAGACAGTATACAAAAAACTGCTTTTGTCACCAAAAACAATCAGTTTGAATTTGTTCGTCTTCCTTTCGGACTCAAAAACGCTGCTGTAACCTTTCAAAGACTAATGAACAACGTTCTGAGAGAGTATTTCGTTCTGAGAGAGGATTAAACCATCCTCCCGTTTGACCAGGTGGGCTTTAAGGCTACAAAGTTTTAACTTTACGGTTAAGTACCGTAAGGGATCATGTAACGTTGTACCTGATGCCCTATCCAGAGGAATACCTGTGCAAGAAGTGGTAGGCCACATTGCCCTATGTCAACCCACAAAACCAGATCCTAATTTACCAGTCAGTTGGGATGAGATTGGGAAGGCTTAAAAGCTTGATTCTTCTTTACAGTCTTTATGGGAGTCAGCCAAGCAACCCAATACAGATCCAAACCGTATTGCTTACATTGTACAGAATGACTACTTGTTTCGCAGGGTACCTGGCAAGCAACAAGAGAGCACTAGTCAATTAATTATACCTGCATCACTGAGGGAAGCGTTTTTGCAATTTGCTCATTCAAATCCATTGAGCAGACACTTGGGAAGAATGAAAACCTTACGGAGGCTACTTGACAATGTTTATTGGCCTGAGATTCGTAAAGACGTTTGGAGTTTTTGTACCCAATGTAAGACGTGTCAAGCCTACAAACCAAGAATCTCTAAGCTATCTGGATTGTTGCAGTCAACCCCTGTGGTAGAGCCTGGCTATATGCTTGGAGTAGATTTTGATGGGTCCTTTCCCAAGAAGCCCACGATCCAATGAATTCTTATTAGTCTTTGTGGATTATTGCAGCAAGTGGGTAGAACTCTTTGCTCTACGGTCTTCGAAAACTCACCTGATAACCAACATTCTGACAAAAGAGATGTTCACACGATGGGGAGCTCCGGCATACTTAGTTTCTGATCGTGGGCCTCAGTTCACTGCCCAGCTACTCAACAATACTTGCAAACGATGGGGTGTAGTTCAAAAACTCACTACAGCTTATCATCCCCAGACCAACTTAACTGAGAGGGTCAACAGGACCTTGAAAACGATGATAGCATCTTACGTCCATGACAATCACCGTGACTGGGACAAGTGGATACCAGAATTCCGGTATGCCATTAATTCAGCATGGCAAGAGAGCACGTCTCTCACTCCGGCAGAGATTGCACTAGGACGCAAGTTAAAAGGTCCACTTGAGCTGTTAATCCGTATGCCGCCTAATCCCGATCATGTAGCCTATAGCACTGTTGAGAGACAGAAAGCTCTTATTGACCAAGTGAGGGAGAAGACTAGTCAAGCCCAGGAGAGGCAAGGCAAATACTACAATAAACGTAGAAAGGTCGAATCCTTCGAAGAAGGAGATCTAGTTTGGATCCTTACTCACCCTCTGTCTCGTGCTGCTGACTATTTTATGGCCAAGTTAGCTCCAAAATGGCAAGGTCCTGCAAAAATTGTGAAAAGGGTTAATAATGTCAATTACAAGGTTGTAATGCTTGACAACCCGAACCAAATTGATACTTACCATGTTGAAAAGCTAAAGAGATTTTTTGGGACTAATTGATTTTTTTTTTTTTTGGGGGGGGGAAGGGGTGTGTAACAGTTTTACGGTTACATTTTGTCCCATTAGCTTTCAGGGAGTGTGTTATTTAATCCTGCCACTAGGGGCGCTCTAGCCAGTGAGATGCCTAGTAGCATAAAACGGTAAGAGAAGAAGTATGGAGTAGGAAGTATGTGTTAACCACATGGAGAGGCTTGCTCACCAATGCGGTCTTGCTTTTTTTCCTCGTTTGAGGAACCTGAGGTTCTTTAACTCAAATGTAAGTGATCTTGTTAGTACTTTATTTGTATATATGATGTTGGGTAATGTTTATGTAAATATGGGATGAGTAAATGTGTTACTGGTGGCACTAAGTTTATCTGTTTATTTGATGCAGAGGGTTCAACATGCAGGCCTGAGCTGGCAGCTGGACTATTCATAGGACCTTGATCAAAAAATGGGATTAACTGTCTTTGTTTTGTCCACAACATCTTTTTGCCATCTATGGTTCATTTTATAAACTACAGTTCACATTACTGACAGTTATTGGGAAGCTCGGATGCAGGCAGATGGGGCCTCATCAACAAGGCACTTAAGTACTATTTCATCTTGCTTCTATGTCACTTAAGACTGAACCTTGAGTAATCAAAGACACTGCTACAAAAGTCTGAACTGAACTGTTTGATTTTTCCCATGCAACTGTGTAACTATATGTACATTGTAAGTTACTGACTGTGTGTTGATTTGTGGTGTAATACACGTGGCTCATTGAAATGAGAAAGTCTCTGGTCCCTTAATTATGTAGCATCAAAAACATTATTTTAAAATCAGGTGTTACAAGTTGAAGACTGGAAAAATGTTGCCTGGTTTGATGTGTCTCGATTTCTGTTGAGACATTCAGATGGTAGAGTCAGAATTTGGCGTAAACAGAACGAGAACATGGATCCATCATGCCTTGTTACCACTGTGCAGGCTGGTGGTGGTGGTGTAATGGTGTGGGGGATGTTTTCTTGGCACACTTTAGGCCCCTTAGTGCCAATTGGGCATCGTTTAAATGCCACGGCCTACCTGAGCATTGTTTCTGACCATGTCCATCCCTTTATGACCACCATGTACCCATCCTCTGATGGCTACTTCCAGCAGGATAATGCACCATGTCACAAAGCTCGAATCATTTCAAATTGGTTTCTTGAACATGACAATGAGTTCACTGTACTAAAATGGCCCCCACAGTCACCAGATCTCAACCCAATAGAGCATCTTTGGGATGTGGTGGAACGGGAGCTTTGTGCCCTGGATGTGCATCCCACAAATCTCCATCAACTGCAAGATGCTTTCCTATCAATATGGGCCAACATTTCTAAAGAATGCTTTCAGCACCTTGTTGAATCAATGCCACGTAGAATTAAGGCAGTTCTGAAGGCGAAAGGGGGTCAAACACAGTATTAGGATGGTGTTCCTAATAATCCTTTAGGTGAGTGTATAAAAATAAATAAAGCAGCTCATCTGGTATCTTTGGTTGGGCCAGCCGCTGGAAACGCCCTGTTCCGCTAGTGATGCAGAGAGTCCAGGCCTGTTTTACTCTATCTGTGGACAGTGCCCGTAAACGAACACCAGGAAGAGTTTCCCTCGTGGGCGTGAACACTTTCGCATTAGTTATGCAGTGACTAACACTGTGGAGAGTAGCGGAGTCAAAGTTTACAGACGGTTTACAGTGCAGATCTGAGTGTGTGCCTAATGAATATGCATTAGACAAGCAAACGGTGACGAATGCCATATCTGAAGCCTGGAGACGCGATCAACATACGCTTTACTTCAGTCCTACGCTCTTCAGAAGGAGCTCAGCTAATGACGACCTCTACACTCTGACCCAGGATCAATGCTCATGCACTTCTGAGAACAGGCTGTTTGCAACAGTAGCGTAATAAATACGAGTCCTGAACCCCGCATTGCTGCGCTCCACTGATTTGTGGTGTTTCTGTCCTGATAAGCACTCAGTTGATGACATTAGCTTCACACTGGCGTAATATATGAGCGGCCGGATGTCTCCTCAGGTCTCCGAGAGCAGATCTGGCCAGAGGAACTGCACAGTGGACCAGACTTCATGCTGATAGATCAGATGTTTTATACAACCGTAAGATTGCTTTCGGTTTCAGGGAAGACAAAAGATTTACCAATCAGAGTAATGGCTTGATTTGCCCGAGGGATCAATGCGTGTGTGTGTGTGTGTGTGTGTGTGTGTGTGTGTGTGTGTGTGTGTGTGTGTCTCTGCATTAGTGAAGCGAGAGAGAAAGGTCACAGACGGGTAATTAACCCAGGGTCAGACGAGACCTTTCACTTCAGCAACAACATCGCTTTACTGGGAACTTACGTAATGATGAATAATGGATGTGAAATGTTGCATACACCTTAGAAATACATTTTAAAAACGGAGTATAACACTGATACAGCAGGACAGATTTAACCCGACGCCACCACACGGTTTCGTTAGCATGCTAATCAGAGTTTACGTCCTGACCAGATCTATTATACAGACGGTTTCTATTTCTGTGACGTCGTGGCTGGAAACACAACACACAAACTGTGGCAATGAGAACCTCAGGTCCTGATTATCTGCTGTATTTAATGTTAAAATAATTTAATGCAGTTTTGATTATCATTTATAGCTGTACTGAAAGCGACAGTGGATAATCACCTCAGATTTAGAAAATAAACAAAGGAAAGAAGAACATTCAAACTGTCAACAAACAAGTGTATTCTATGACAAATATTATTTCAGTTGTAATATTTATGAATTTGACTATATGCTTATCTGAGTGTAGTGCGCTTGCAGAGAGACTCCGCCCACACTCTCTTCTGATTGGCTGTGAGTTTTGATTGATTTGGTTGTGAGTGCTCTTGCAGAGAGACTCCGCCCACACTCTCTTCTGATTGGCTGTGAGTTTTGATTGATTTGGTTGTGAGTGCTCTTGCAGAGAGACTCCGCCCACACTCTCTTCTGATTGGCTGTGAGTTTTGATTGATTTGGTTGGAGTGCATCTGAGATACTGGAATGCTACTGAATAAAGGTTAAGTTGGTACCATTGCTACTTTCAGTATTTAAATATGTATGTATGTATTGGTATACCGTCTGATTCTCTCAGAGAAAATAAAATAAAATAAAATAATGCTACACATTATTCAACTGAATGAAAAAAGGCTGATCTCAACTGTCCGTAATTCAGAGAAATTTCTGTTCAAGATCTGAAAGTTCACTATTTAGGGCGCCATCAAGCGATATGTCCTTTAGCACGACCACATAATGATGCTAGCTTTAAGGCTAAATCCAATCACAGCTCAAGTCCGTCTCACCAGGGAAATCTGGCGGGAGAGCAGAATGATTGTCTCGGTGTGTTTCCCGAGCGAGTGTGTGTGTTCCCCGAGCGAGTGTGTGTGTTCAGAGCTGGAGTCGTGTATTTTGTTCAGAGAAACAATGTCAAAGGGACTCATGCCAGGCTTCTCATTCACTGCTGCGGAATAAACACAATACATGCAAGGAATTGCAAATGCTCTAATTGCTCTTGGCGAGGGAAACAGCAGATTCATGAGCGAGGCCAGCAGGGATGCGGATCCCATGGGATCTTGGTTACTGGTTTAGGAGATAATGGTGGTTATGTCCCAGTCCCACTGCACCTCATAATGCCGACTCCTCTCTGCTGTATTAAAGCATTAGTAATGGTTCCAGTTAAAGTGGAGGTTGGGAATTCCTCACAGAACAGGGACGTCTGTTCACCGGCGGCTCATGCATATTCTACTGAGAAATCAAGCTGTTCACTGATTGGCTGACTTTTTGGCCAATGGCAAAACTCACATTTTTGCTCCCATATATTTAATGTATCATTAAAAATGCATACATTTCATACACACAATAACTTGAATGCAGCTCTTCTACGATTATCGTCGTTAAAATTCCGAATTAAAATTAATTTGGGCATTTTTGTCAAGTCAAGTCTATAGCGCTTTTGGCCAACAGATTGTTTCAAAGCTGGTTCTTAAAAATTTACAGGAAAATAAAATGATATGATACAAACTTCATAAAATAAGAGACAAATTAAACATTTCTGCTCATTATTCAGTTCATATCAATTCAGTGTTGATTTGGTTCAGTTCAATAACTGTGTAGAGTTCATCAGTTGTGAATCAGGTTCAATTAAAGCCGCATCATCATCTCAAGTTTTGTTCTCATTCGATGCTGTCAGTCAAATTAATAACATTACTGAATATCAATTACGAATACACATTTGTATGGCACTTCTTGCAACTCACATTGTTTCAAAGCAGCTTGACAGAAAATCATGTTAACTTTTTATAATATCTCAAAGCCGGGATTGCAACGATATAAATAATCAAGCTGAGAGTATATTTCGCTGTATATGCGCGTGTGTGTACAGGAGGTCATGTGGTGCGACCAAACAAAGTCACATAAGGTAATAATCGGATAATTTGACCTTTTCATATGGCAAGGATAATTCAGGCTGTAAAATGTCATAATGATATTTATGCATTAATAATTCATGATATTTGAATAAAACACATTTTACCCTGGAAAATATATTTTAAACTTTTTCTTTTGAAAATAATGTTTCAGTTGTGGACGTTCACATGTGTTCTAGATGTATATTAAAATATTTTACTGCGTTTTACTTGATGGTTACACCACATGACGGTCCTAGGGGCATTACATTTCAACTTTTCTCAAATTGTTCAAAGCCACATGAAACTAATATGAATGTTTTCTTTTCTTATCGCGGACACAGTGTCATTGACCCTCATGTAAGTCCAACTGGAAACAATACCGTGTTTTTACATCCTAGATATGAAGCACAGAGAAGATAATAAACAAAACACTAACATTTTACAAAATAAGGTCTCATTGGTTAACATTAACAGCATTCCTTAATATGTCAATGTTAATTTCAACATTTACTAATACATTTTTAAAATCAAAAGTTGTTTTTGCAAACAATTAATTCATTAATTAATTAACATGAACAAAAAATTAACAAATCTATTAACAAAAATCAATAAATGATTTAAATTCAATTTTTTGAAAATAAGGCATTTCAATAACTGAATAATAACCTTTTCATGGACATTAAAGTGAAATTACTGAACCTAAACGAAGGAGCCTGATAGAAAATGCTCATTTAAAAGAAAACCTGTCGATGGACTTAGAGGTTTTTGCATTGGAACTCTTCATTTGTAAACATTGGTTAATTAACATTAACAAAAAATGACCAATTCTATTTGTACTTATATTTACACAAATTAATAAATGCTTAAAAAATGTATTGTAAGTCATAGCCAATGCATTAACTGATGATAACTAATGGGTATTATTGTATAGTAAAAAACATTCAGATAAACTATACTGTAAATTCCACACCTTTTCAAGAAACTGTTTATGTTTGTATGCAAACATCATCCTTCAGTAACGTCATCGCTTTCAAAAACAAACCTAAAATTATAGAGACGTAAGCAGAAAATCCTAGAGTTTTCCAGGTTGAATGTTAATGGTTGTTTACGGAGTTGTTTACTCCCGCAGAGCTTCTCAGACACACAGTCTTCAGTGAACCCTCAGTGAGGGGGAGGAGATGTGTGTGGACTGAGCTTTAACCCCAGCATTATAGGCTGAAACCTGTCTCTGGTAAATATAGATTCAATGCAACAAGCCTGAATCAAACTCCTGCTGTCCGTCCACTCTTGACTGATCCCACAACCTAAAAGCCTTTCCTCAATCTCACAGGAAGCGTCTGGGAATCGATGTACCTCAACAGAGCCGGAACCACAACCGCACGCGGATACTTGAGCGAAACGACAGTGACTACAGTATAAAACAATGCTTTTATCAGATGGTTGAAATCTTTGACCGAAAGTTCAACTATACAAGTTGATGAAATCATTTTAAATATGTATTATGTTGAAATCAACATGAACTAAGTTAAAGTCCCCCTGTAGTCAATCATTTTATCCCTTAAAACTCATCTTTGATCACCAAAATGACATAGGCTATTTAAGCATTTTTCCTTGAAAAAAAATGTTCATGCTTTAAAATATCTTGAATGTAACTCGACACCCTTGCCTCATTTAGTATGCACGGTTCTATGAATATGCAAATGAGCCCCGCCTCCACTCACTCACTCAGCTCAGAGATCCACTGGCTGACGATCACACGTTGATCTGATTGGTTACAAGGTAGTTTGTGACGTCAGAAACACCAGCGATTCAAAGCGTGTTTTTGAGACTGTCTTTGGTTTCTTGGTTCTCATTTTCATATCATGAAAATCTTTAGAGGATCTTATTATAATATTACCAGCCCTTAATCTGCACGTTTACACACACCAGCCGACATTTGGTTCCACTAGCGCCAACAGAGAGACCAGTTCTAACGCAATGATGAAGATCCAGCAGAGCCTGAAGCTGTTCTGTGGTTGAGCACAGACGAGCACTGAACACTATTGACCAGAACATGTCACCGCTGTCTTATAAACACCTCAGGAACTGTGGACACTTGTGGAGAAGTTCAACATGATGATGAGATGATCAGTGTAACTCCACAACAACTACAGAAATGTCTCCACTAACATTCAGAAGCTCTTCCTGAGTCTCTCCGTAAGGCTGCACTCGCTACTGGTTATTCTGGGATTCTGGATGAGGGAGATTGGCCTGTTCTGTTATTGCCGGAGTTTCTGAAGCTCGTGTAAAGACTCCGCCCTCTTCTGAACGGAGGCGGAGCTAAAGCTCATTCGCATTTAAAGGGACACACACAAAAATGGTGTGTTTTTGCTCACACCCAAAAAGGGGCAAATTTGACAAGCTCAAATAAATGATCTGGTATTTTGAGCTGAAAATTCAGACACATTCTGGAGACACCAGAGATTTATATTACATCTTGTGAAAAAAAATTCACTTTGCAATTATACGCCTTTAAAACAACAACAAATGCTTCAATAGCACTACCCATAATGCCTTCCACTGATTATATATCTGTGGCACAAGTGGACATGAGTCATAACAGATGCAGGTGCAGATGTGTCATAACTCTCTATTAAACCAGCATATTCAAGTTGTGTTCATCTCTGGAGTCGTTCCCTCAATACTGCTGTAAAGACACATCATTGCACTGAGAAACTACATGCATGAGTATGAAGAATCAGAGCTTTATGATCAACCTCTCTGCATTTAACTGATGTTACACAATTTATGAGTGAATAAGCTGGCATATTGATTAATCCCCGTCTAAGTGCTAATGACAAAGTATCTCTCTCTTCTCTGACAGGCCAGTATAAAGATTAAGTGAAATGCCATTACTGTAACTGCAAACGCCATGTACGGCTGTACAGTAAGAAGGACTGATGATGCTTAATGCCTCAGCTACGCAAGTCTTTGAAATGCAAATGCTGTACATATCAGAGGTTGGGGAAGTTATCTGAAGAAAAAAACACCCAACCTATAGCAAAATGGTACCCACACACACACACATACAGTATACTGTATACATACACATAATAATAAACTTGCATTGGGACGTTTGAACTGTCTTAAAAAGTACAAAACATAAAAAAATACATCTCATCCACCCATAACTTCCCTCAAATGTATTATGTAAAAGGCATGTGATGATCCAACAGTGAAAATGAATATGAGGCCAACGCAAATATAGTAATCAACTGAATACAATTATAACACACACTCTTAATTTCATCTAGCCTCTGAAAAAACTAAGCCATAGACTAAAACAATCCCAAAAATAGTTCTAACACACTGCAGGGTTGTTGTATAAAGCACAGATATCTGCATTGACTGTGAACTGATCAAACTCAATGATGTTTACAGTATTTCCTGCATCTGTGAATGATGATGATGATGACACACACACACACACACACACACTGTGTGTTACTGTAGGAGGAGCGGACACAGACAAAGGCTCAACGTTACTGGTGTGTTTAACCCTTGTGCATCCTTGAGGACATTTTTGTCCTTTTCAGTTTTGTTTTTTTGATCACTTTGCCTGTGTTAATGCTAACTGCATAAAATTTGGCACAGGTGTGTATTTTTATTGGAATTTTACTATTTCATCACCATTTCCTTTAAAAAATCTATTTTGCACTAGTTACACAAAAAACTTCCTCTCAGCGCCTTTTGGACAAAAATGTCCCCATTGAATCCCATTAAAACTGCATTTTTTAATCCCTGTGCCGTTTAACTATAAAATGATGCAATCTTTTTTAATAGGCTTTCATTCTGTTGGCAAGGCTTCAAAATTGACATTTTTACCATTTTTTATCAGATGGTGCCATTTTTTCAGGTTAGGCCTATAAAGCAAATACTCGCTTTATTCCTGTTTTCTGCTTCGGCATATTATAGAGCCAACTGGATAAATTATGTTACGATAATTGTGTGGGTTTGTTGGTATGGATGTCTAAGTGTGGTTTGTATGTGTGTAATAAAATAAAAAGTGTGTTTGTGTGCTTGTAATATTTGAGAGAGAAAAACTCAATTGCAAATCGAAAATCCAATCACTGTGTTCACCAGTGGAGTTTTGCTGGCATCCAATGGGGAAAGTCTGGTACTGCGCCCAAACAAAATCTTACTGAAAGCTCATTTTTTGAGATATCATCCTCAAATTCGGAACACAACCTGTTTAGATTTATGGCTTTGAATTTATATCAGTTTTAGAGTTCCAAATGTTTTATAAAATATATTTTTTATATAAAATATTGATTATAATGTTCATAAATATTTTTCATAAACTTAAACTTCTATAACATTTTTTTGGTTGCACTTTTTTCAATTTTTTCACTTCAACAACAATCCGCCAAGGGTCATCTTTAAAATGAGACCAAACTTAAGTATTTGCTCCCAAGCATAACATTTTTATGAGAGTTTTTTGACTTGGACATTTTTGTCCCTTTTGGACCTATGTGAAAGTTTTTTTTTTTTTTTATGTTAACTGCATTAAATTTTGGCACAGGTGTCTATTTTTATTGTAATTGTACTATTTCACCCCCATTTCATTTGAAAAAAAAAATGTTGCACCAGTTATACAAAATACTTGTATATATTTTATATAAAATATTAATTTTAATGTTTATAAATATTTTTCATAAACTTAAACTTCTATAAAAAAAAATGGTTGCACGTTTTTCACTTTTTTCACTTCAACAACAATCTGCAAAGGGTCTTCTTTAAAATGAGACCAAACTTAAGTTTTTGCTCCCAAGCATAACATTTTTATGAGAGTTTTTTGACATGGACATTTTTGTCCCTTTTGGACCTATGATTAAGTTTTTGTTTTTTGTTACTGTTAACTGCATGAATTTTGAGCTATTATAGAGCCAACTGGATAAATTATGCAATGATAATTGTGTGGGTGTGTTGGTATGGATGTCAGAGTGTGGTTGGTATGTGTGTTATATAAAAAAAAATGTGTTTGTGTGTTTGTAGTATTGATAGAGAAAAACTCAACTGCAAATAACAAAGCCAATCACTGTGTGACCAGAGGAGTTTTGCTGGGATCCAATGGGGAAAGTTTGGTACTGCGCCCAAACAAAATCTTACTGAAAGCTCATTTTTTGAGATATCAACCTCAAATTTGGAACACAACTTATTTAGATTTATGGCTTTGATTTTCTAGCCGTTTTAGAGTTCAACTTGTTTCATAAAATATATATTTTATATAAAATAATATTCATAAATAATTTTCATAAACTTAAACCTATATAACTTTTTTTTGGATTTACTTATAAAAAAAATTTAACTTCAGCAATAATCTGCCAAGGGTATTCTTTAAAATGATACCAAAGTTAAGTCTGTGCTCCCAAGCTTCAACTTTTTATGACCGTTTTTTGACATGGACATTTTTGTCCTCTTTGGACCTATGAGTAACTTTTTTAAATTGATGCACAAGGGTTAAAACACCGTAAACAACGCAACAGCCAACGGCTAATAGAGAAATAATGAAGTGTATCCGTATAGAACGATTTGAAATGGCGAAGCGTTTGTTGTGCGTGTTGTGCGTCGGACGCGACGCGACTCACCTCGAGGTTCGCGCATAGTATCAGCAGTGTGTGTTGTGTGTGTGTGTGTGTGTGTGTGTGTTGGACTCACCTCGAGGATCGCGCACAGTGTCAGAAGCGCGGCCGCTCCGAGGCTCTTCACCCGCTCCTGCATTTCGGAGAGTGTGTGTGTGTGTGTTAATGCCGTCAGGACGGAGGATTCATAGCAGTAAACCGTGGATGTTCACAGCAGAAGCACGAGCGTGATGATGCGCGCTCGCGCTCCGTGTGTGTGTGTGTGTGTGTGTGTGTCGCGGAGGAGAGAGAGAGAACAGCGCCAGTATCACCGCTGCGGCTCGAGCGACAAGCAACCGAGTCCGCTGCTGAACACACACACACACGCGCGCGCGATATTAGCACTGCAGGCTTCTGCCTCATACTCCTCAAACTAACACAGCTCTTCATTGGGAGAATCCCTTATTATACTATAGTCCACTCTGCTTACTTTAACTGAAAAAAAAAATATATATTGATTTACAAAGTAGGATAATGTTACCTGGAAGATGCAAAGAAAGTAAAAGGACGTTTGAATGTCACTGCACCATAACAACATGTGAAAACCACATGGCTTTAATTTTAAGCAGCTTATCAAGAATATACATGAAGCTCACTTGTTTCGTAAATAATAAATCCATTTATACTGACTCTCTGCAATCAAAATAAAAGTTCCCTTTCAGTTGCTCACGTTCAACATAACGTCGACGTGACAACGTAATTGGGATCACTTCAGGGAGCCCTATCATCTTCAAGTGTCTACAGAATGAGCCAATGACTGTTGGCGTGCGTGAATCGCGTCATGCGCCCCGCCCCACAGAGCGTAAACAGGAAGTGGGCGCACGCACACATTGTCTTTCACTTCGGAGCCAAGCTTCCTGTTCATCTCCGAACTCTACAGACTGCTACTGTGTGTTAAAGACTCTAAACGGCGTTGGTGTGACGGCGCGTGCAGCGAGTGGCTGCGAACATTTCTTTGTTCAACAACTGCTGTTTTTACAGCGAGAGCTTGTGTCGGTTCGGTGGGCGGTGCACCTCAAGGGAGGGACAGTCCCCTCGCCTATGCCCTGATCTAGTGTCTATTCTGCACCGCAGAATAGGCCTACTTCGGCGCTTAGCCAGGGTGATCTGAGAATTACCGTGAGGGCTTCCCCGCCGAGGCAATCTCCGTGGGCCCCTCACGCCTCACAAACGCGGCCACCACTGGAGCTTCCAAAAGAAAGTGCTGGTCCTTCTCATGAATGACCAGTCGTGTCTTTTGGGGCTCCTCCTGACGATCAGATGTCAGTCGCAGCATCGGAGGGGGAGCTTCAGTCCTCTGGAGATGAGGATTCGGCTGCGTTACCCCTTTCGGGGAGTGTAGCATTGACCGAGTCCGATCCAGAATGGGCGTCTATGCTTTACTGGGTCGCTGAGAAGGTCGGGCTTGTGTGGAACCCTCCACCACGTCCCGAAACTTCTCGGTTGGATGATTGGTTTCTCCGTGCCTTTCTTCCTGGAGGTGCAGGAGTTCACTAGGTCATGGTCGGCACCGTATAGTACCAGACTACGGCCTATGGGCTCCTCCCTCCTCACCAACCTCGACGGCGGAGCAGCAAAGGGGTATGTGGATCACAGACCCTCCGTCTGCTCGTTACCGAGGTCGACCTTCTGCGGCATCCTCCGCCCCCGCGAAACCTCAGCAGCAGCAACCACCTAGGTCTCAGTGTGGAGCAAGCTGCAGGAAGTCGACCCCGCCTGTCCAGGCCGCTGCCAAACCAGGAGGCAAGCGAAGGTGCAAACGACCCTAAGACTGGCGACCCAGAGGTGGATCAGACTGCTCTTCAGGAGATGGTGAATGCGCCGCTCCTTCCCCCGATAGAGGGCCGGGCGGAGAATCTTTTATTTCCTTTTGTTTTTGTTCACCCTCAGGCCCCTCTTTCATCGCCAGCAAGCAGCAGTGGCTGTGTCCCTGACGCCCCCGCACACTCACTCTGCCCTTCGACGGAAGCAGGTACGTGTTGCACCATACACTCAGACCCCACTCCGGGCCGCTATGCCGTCCGAGTCGGGTCCCTGAATTCCACCGTGCTGCCCGGGTACGTCTGTGGTGCCGTTGGTCCCGCTAGGCACAGTGTCTGGGAGCCGGGCTAGCGCTTCCCAGCCCATCTCACTGACTCCTCCGTACTATCAGACTCGGCTATGCGAATCAGTTCGCCCGCCGTCCCCCAGCCTTCAGGGGCATTCAGTTCACCCGTGCATGGGTCCGATTTTGTAAATACGCACCCGCCCGTACCCGCAGTGCTTCAAACCGCATCCGACCAGTTATCCGTCATCAGCACTAATTAAAATCCGCACCCGACCCCACCCGCACCCGAAATAAAATCAGTTTAGCCAATCACATTATAGACACAATTACAAAAATGTTTATTGCCAGGTCATACAGAAGTTAAAATGACAATTAACACAAGGACAACTTCAGCCGAAGCTGTCAAAAGGCCGGTACATGAAGAACATGGCTAACGTTACATGGCTGAGTAACAGACGTGGCTACAACACTATATCTGCCACGCAATTTCGTCTAGCCTACATCTGACAATTTTGGGTTCAAACCTATTTTTTACAGTCTATGGTTCAAACACACCCTGCACACCACACATAAGTTACTGAACAGTGTTAAATTTGAAAAATACTGTTCGACAGAACTGCTTGGTTTGTTACCAATTATCTGTGTGCTTCCTCGGCGATGAAGTTCCACATTTGCGGCTATCCAACATGAAAATGCATGCAGCAAAGCCTTTCACAATATTGTTTTCTTCAGATAACTCCAAATTTCTCCCACACACTGGACTTGATTTTTGATGACGTATTGTCGACAACTTTACAATCTCCACTAGCTATTCTTTTCTTCAACTCCTCAGCATCCATCTCGACGACTGTAAGCAGATCGGTTATGAGGAATTTTTAAAAAGTAACCTAGGTAACGTTATAGATCCTGGGAGGGCGTGGCGCGTGGGCACAAATAAACTGATGTGGATTTTAAATTATTTTATCAACTTGAAATACAGGAATATTTTTGTGTTCCTAAAAATATGCATATATTTTTACGTTTGCATGTGATTATTTTAAACCCGTGTTTAGACCCGTGTTTCCCCCTTGTCCGACCCGACCCGCACCCGTATCCGACACAGTTGGATATTTTTCACCCGTTTGAGCAAAACTTGCGGGTACCCAAACCCGTGCAGGACTCTATTTCTCGGTATGGAGTTGGACTCGATCAACATGACAGCACGCCTCTCCAAAGGCCCGTGTCCAGTCAGTGTTGAACTGCGTGAGCTCGCTCAGACGCAGAACAGCTCCTGGGGCATATGGCATCTGCAGCCGCTGTAACGCCGCTCAGATTGCTTCATATGAGGCCGCTCCAACACTGGCTCCACGATCGAGTCCCGAGATGGGTGTGGCAGAGCGGCACGTGCCGGGTCCAAGTGACCCCGCACTGTCGCCAAACTCTCAGCTTGTGGTCGGACCCTTCGTTCCTGCGGGCAGGTGTTCCCCTAGAACAAGTGTCCAGGCATTCTGTGGTCACCACGGACGCCTCTGCCACCGGCTGGGGGGCCACGTACAACGCGCGTGACGCGATTCACGCACACAAACGGTCATTGGCTCGTTCTGTAGACACCCTGAAGTGATCCCAATTACGTTGTCACGTTGACGTTATGTCGAACGTTCCCTCCTTCAGGCATTTTCTATTTTAACTTTGGGATTATATGCATTCAGGATATGCTAATGTTCTCATAAATACTGGCTAAATTCACTTAAATGCTTTCACAGCCTTTCTCTCGGGAACAAAAGTATTGATGACTCATCCTACACTACACAGATTTCTGTCCAATCAAATTCTAGGATGAGAATGACCTGTAATGCCACCAGCATCTGACTATACAAGTATGTAATTAAACTGTGATGTAATTAAAGCCTACTGAATATATTTTTAAAAGTTGTCGAAAGTTAAACTTATTGATAAATGACATATGTGTGAACTTGAGTGGAACTGACATACATTCACTAAAAATCACCTGGGAACCAGTTGGTTAGAAGTCAATGCAACAACAACAAAAAAGGTTTTAGAAAAGTTAAGATCTAGCACAATTTTATGCAATAGAATGCAATTCACACACACACACACACACACACACACACACACACACACACACACACACACACACACACACACAGTATTCAACAGCAGTCTGTAAAAGCAGTGTACTGTGCTACACATTGCATTGTGTTTTGGATTATGTCTTATCTTATTGTATGCATAACAGATATTATGTTTTTATTAATATCTTTTGTATCCCTACAGCGCCTTACGCTACTTTGCCGCTTTGGTTTCTAGCCACAATTCAACCTTTTGCAGTTTTCATGCTATTATTTTCGTCATGTGTGACAGTGATCATGAATGAAGGCTCTCGCCTCCCCAGTGTGTTTACCTGTGTCCGTTACCACGGCAACCGATCTTATCAAAACAATAAGGACTGAGAGCAAGAGAGTGTGTGTGAGTGTGTGGGTGTGTTGTTCTTTCTCCTAATTGGGGAGCTGGGCTAATGACTATAAGACTCTAATGAGTTGAGATCAGTTGATGAACTGAAGTCCACCTCTACTGTCTTGTTCTGTTGCCATGAGTTTTGAAGAGAAGCTGAGAGAATCCAATTAGTTGTGTGTGAATGAATGTCCTCACTGTCTGTCATAGTGTGTCATGAAGCACCATCTCAGTTCCCTGCTGTTGTTCTCTGAACAGGGGATGATGGAACACCATGGATGGGTTTGTGCAATTCTATCTTTCAGAAAAGGCCCAGGAGAGCCCTGAACTGTCGAAAATATGATTAAAAACTGCAATTAAATGCTATTATTGTCAGGCTTTTACAGAGGATGCAGACAAGATGGTAAGGTTAATAGTTTATTTTCAGGGAGTGTGGAGATGCAGACAGATGGTGAGTAACAGAAACACAGAATAACAGTGGATGCTTAGCTGGTTGGTAATGTCCTTGTCTTTCTTTCTCTTTGCAGATGATGTCGGGCTGAAGGCAGAACAGGATGGCAGGCAGGACGGATTGGAGAGGATGAAATGACAGGTAGGAATCCAGGTAAGTGTTCGGAAGTCTGTGGGTCATGTTAAGGTGAACATCGACGAGACCAGACAAGGAGTGAAGGGAGAGTACTGAATATAAAGGGTGGTTAATGAGGGAGTGCAGGTGATGATGATTGGTGATTGGGTGAGTGAGTGCAGGTGTGCGCCATGGAGGATTCTGGGGAATGAAGTGCACACACAGATGAAGGCTGAAGAATGTGACCGTGACATTACTCCCCCCTCCCGTAAGGCGCGTCCCGCGCCGAAGAAGGCAGCATACGGGAGGGAGGGTGGGCATCCTGGAGTCCGTGACGGGAAGGTGGAGCAGGTTCAGGAGTACGGACTCCAGGATGGTGGCAGGACAGACAGAGGAGGTGATCAGGACGGTGCAGGCTGAGCAGGGAACCAAGGTGAAGCAGACTGATCAGGGGACCATGGTGATACAGGCTGAGCAGGGGACCATGGCGGTGCGGACCTTTCGGGTGGCCATGGCGGTGCGGACCCTTCGGGTGGCCATGGCGGAGAGGACCCTTCGGGTGGCCATGGCGGAGAGGACCCTTCGGGTGGCCACGGCGGTGAGGACCCTTCAGGTGGCCACGGCGGTGAGGACCCTTCGGGTGGCCATGGCGGAGAGGACTCTTCGGGTGGCCACGGCGGTGAGGACCCTTCAGGTGGCCACGGCGGTGAGGACCCTTCGGGTGGCCATGGCGGAGAAGACCCTTCGGGTGGCCATGGCGGAGAAGACCCTTCGGGTGGCCACGGCGGTGAGGACCCTTCAGGTGGCCATGGTGGAGAAGACCCTTCGGGTGGCCATGGCGGAGAAGACTGATAGCCCCCCCCCCAAAATTCCTTTGGGGAAATATCAGGCTTTAACACTGGACTGGAAGAGGCAGGGGGCGAAAGCGGCTCTGGGCTGGACTGGACCAGTGATGAAGGCGGCTCTGGACTGGACAGGACCAGCGGCGAAGAGGGCTTGGAGCTGTACGGGACCATCGGCGAAGAGGGCTCTGAGCTGGGCGGAACCAGCGGCGAAGAGGGCTGTGAGCTGGGCGGAACCAGCGGCGAAGAGGGCTGTGAGCTGGGCGGAACCAGCGGCGAAGAGGGCTGTGAGCTGGGCAGCGATGAGGGCTGTGTGCTGGGCAGCGATGAGGGCTCTGTGCTGGGCAGCGATGAGGGCTCTGTGCTGGGCAGCGATGAGGGCTCTGTGCTGGGCAGCGATGAGGGCTCTGTGCTGGGCAGCGATGAGGGCTCTGTGCTGGGCAGCGATGAGGGCTTTGAGCTGGACGGGACCAGCGATGAGGGCTTTGAGCTGGACGGGACCAGCGATGAGGGCTTTGAGCTGGACGGGACCAGCGATGAGGGCTTTGAGCTGGACGGGACCAGCGATGAGGGCTTTGAGCTGGACGGGACCAGCGATGAGGGCTTTGAGCTGGACGGGACCAGCGATGAAGAGGGATTTGAGCTGGACGGGACCAGCGATGAAGAGGGATTTGAGCTGGACGGGACCAGCGATGAAGAGGGATTTGAGCTGGACGGGACCAGCGATGAGGGCTTTGAGCTGGACGGGACCAGCGATGAGGGCTTTGAGCTGGACGGGACCAGCGATGAGGGCTTTGAGCTGGACGGGACCAGCGATGAAGAGGGATTTGAGCTGGACGGAACCAGCGATGAGGGCTTTGTGCTGGACGGGACCAGCGATGAGGGCTTTGAGCTGGACGGGACCAGCGATGAGGGCTTTGAGCTGGACGGGACCAGCGATGAGGGCTTTGAGCTGGACGGGACCAGCGATGAGGGCTTTGAGCTGGACGGGACCAGCGATGAGGGCTTTGAGCTGGACGGGACCAGCGATGAGGGCTTTGAGCTGGACGGGACCAGCGATGAGGGCTTTGAGCTGGACGGGACCAGCGATGAGGGCTTTGAGCTGGACGGGACCAGCGATGAAGAGGGATTTGAGCTGGACGGAACCAGCGATGAGGGCTTTGAAAACTCTGGCTCTGGCTCGGGGAGAATGACGCTCACAGGCTCTGGCGGGCAGGCGACTGGCCCTGGCGGGCAGGCGACTGGCCCTGGCGGGCAGGCGACTGGCCCTGGCGGGCAGGCGACTGGCCCTGGCTCTGGCTCTGGCGGGCAGGCGACTGGCTCTGGCCGGCAGGCGACTGGCTCTGGCGGGCAGGCGACTGGCTCTGGCTCTGGCGGGCAGGCGACTGGCTCTGGCTCTGGCGGGCAGGCGACTGGCTCTGGCTCTGGCGGGCAGGCGACTGGCTCTGGCTCTGGCGGGCAGGCGACTGGCTCTGGCTCTGGCGGGCAGGCGACTGGCTCTGGCTCTGGCGGGCAGGCGACTGGCTCTGGCTCTGGCGGGCAGGCGACTGGCTCTGGCTCTGGCGGGCAGGCGACTGGCTCTGGCTCTGGCGGGCAGGCGACTGGCTCTGGCGGGCAGGCGACTGGCTCTGGCGGGCAGGCGACTGGCTCTGGCTCTGGCGGGCAGGCGACTGGCTCTGGCTCTGGCGGGCAGGCGACTGGCTCTGGCGGGCAGGCGACTGGCTCTGGCTCTGGCGGGCAGGCGACTGGCTCTGGCTCTGGCGGGCAGGCGACGCTGTCAGTCACAGGCGCGGCGGGCATGACGCTCATAGACTCAGGGGCGGCGGGCACGACGCCTACTGCCTTGGTCTCGGCAGCTCTGGCGTGAAGTGCGGGCTCGGCTGGACTGGCGTGAAGTGCGGGCCCGCTAGTGCTGGTGACTGAATTCCGGATGATGATGGCTGGAGATGGTGGTTGAGTGGCGATGTCCTCAACCTCACCTACGGTGAACCTTGAGCCACTCAACCACAACACATGATCTAGATACTGGGCAAATGAGCCTGGGATTGCCTCCGCTGGAGCTTGCTGGTACAGATGGTTATCCAGTCCGCCCCAAAATACTGTTTTTAGGACATCATCTGTCCAGCTTACCCCAACAGAAAGCTCCAGAAAGCCGGCGACATATTCCTCGATTGAGCACCCATCTTGAAAACAATGAATCAGATGATCAGCTGGGGTTAGGGTGAAGTGAGCAACTTCCATGCTTCGTGTGGTCTGGTCTTCTGTCAGGGTTTTACAGAGGATGCAGACAAGATGGTAAGGTTAATAGTTTATTTTCAGGGAGTGTGGAGATGCAGACAGATGGTGAGTAACAGAAACACAGAATAACAGTGGATGCTTAGCTGGTTGGTAATGTCCTTGTCTTTCTTTCTCTTTGCAGATGATGTCGGGCTGAAGGCAGAACAGGATGGCAGGCAGGACGGATTGGAGAGGATGAAATGACAGGTAGGAATCCAGGTAAGTGTTCGGAAGTCTGTGGGTCATGTTAAGGTGAACATCGACGAGACCAGACAAGGAGTGAAGGGAGAGTACTGAATATAAAGGGTGGTTAATGAGGGAGTGCAGGTGATGATGATTGGTGATTGGGTGAGTGAGTGCAGGTGTGCGCCATGGAGGATTCTGGGGAATGAAGTGCACACACAGATGAAGGCTGAAGAATGTGACCGTGACAATTATATTTGATTTACATGTGTTTGATTTTAATTATCTATTTACATTAATACAAATTCAAAAATGTCTCTATCCCAAATATTAGAGCTAATTATGTAATAACATTAGCTCACATTCTGGCAAGGCTCTCTCGACGTTCAGTAACGTTAATAAAACATTTTTCTATGTTGTTTTTTCTCCGCAATGTTTCACTGGAACGTTTTTTTTTTTTTTTGAGAATATTCAAAAGTTGAGTTTTTATAATGTTTGCAAAATTATAAAATGTTCCCTTAACGTTCACGTTACCAAGAATGAACCAAGAAACGTTTTTTTTTTAAACTCAGAAATAGTGTTTTTATAACTTAATGGGAATTTTATCAAAATGTTTTTAGAACATTACATGGATTTGTCATTTGTAGAGAAAAAGGCAATATTTTACAATAAGGTTTCATTTGTTAACATTAGTTAACTAATTTAGTTAACTAATGTTAAAATTAATAGTACTTCTACAGCATTTATTAATCTTAGTGGATGTCAATTTCATGCACTGTGAACTAACATGAACACACAATAAACAGCTGTATTTTTATTAACTAAAATTAACAAAGATTAAGAAATACAGCAACAAATATATTGCTCATTGCTAGTTCATGTTAGTTAATGCAATAATTAATGTTCATAAATAAGACCTTATAGTAAAGTGTTACCAAAAAAAAAAAACACTACTCAATTTCAAAATACTCAAATTCTTCATGTGATATGGTTTAATCATGAAATATTCAGCCTGTATATATCAAGCTGTAAGGATATTTCTCACAAACTCTAGAAAAAAAACAGAGGTGTTTGACATTGGGAAGTTCTAGCATTGGGAAACAGCGGGACTGAGGCAGTGATCCAGATAGACAAGCAAAGACTGGCCTAAACCCAACACTGATCCGAGAGGGTGATAAATGAGGCATTCCCAACACAGACCGGTGTTTCTCGGATTGCAGTGTTTTCAGTCCAGAGGGACCCGCATCCAGTATTGTTTTGGACCCCATTGACTTTCATTGTATGTAAGAAAACAGTTCAGGCATTCCTCAAAATATCTTCTTTTATGTTCCACGGAAGAATAAAAAAGGGCTTGATTGTGTCTGAGGGGAGATGGCTGGATGGTTGTGGTTTGCTATTGGCTGATCTCATGTGAGTGACAGGTTATAGCCCCGCCCTCGTCATCAGAGAAGAGAAGAGATATTTACTCCTCGGTGTTTCTCATGTTCTTTGTCTGGTGTTGTCCTTTGTTGGATGTTTCATTGGTGTTCTCAGTTCTGCTCCCTGGTTTTCTCATGTTTGTTTTAGTTTACTTTTTATATTTTTGGTTATTGTTATTATTTTAATAAAGTTCTCCTGCACATGGATCCTGCCTTCACTCATCTCTGGGAGCATTCAGCGTTACAATCGCACTTGTGATGAGGAACGCTGGGGAACAACTCTTGTGAAACAATAACAGCTCAATTTCAATAGTTTTCCATACAGTTAGGGTAGTCCAGGGCAGGGCGTGAATCAGTCCGAGAGAAGCACACAGAAGGCCTGAGGTTGGTCAGTTCATCCATCACCAAACATCCTTTCGAATCGATCCTGACTCTAGATGGGTTTAGCTGAGGACTTCCTTGATCACCGCAGAGGATTCTCACTGGAGTCTGTCTGTATGAGTCCTTGTCTGACAGAGGAAGAAAAAGATGGACAAATACATTATCACGTCAGATGATTCTGTTGTCAAATACTCTCAGTCTTATGCTGCATTCACACCGTGTCGTATTACTGTAATTCTGAGATGAATAAATGTGACGTTGTACGCGGAGCCGTTCATGTTCTTTAACTGGGAATTATGCATTTTAAAGGCAACACTATGAATCAGCAGCAGAAGGGTGGTACACTGGTCATGTGGTACAAGTAGGAGCTCTCAGAAAATTCCCAGTTTACAGGATGCACTTACGAGTTCTACGAGAACGGGAGCGTTTTTTTACAAGCTGGAATCTCATAATTATGGTAATTACAACATGGCGTGAATGCACCTATACATACCTGGTGCCACTGAAGTGCCATCAGGCTGATGTCGTTGACAACCTTTCTGTGAGGAGCAAACATTAAAGTTATAGTCTTTATAATTACTCTATGGTTTACATGTAATTGTGCCGTATGAATACACCAACCAGCCTCAGTGAACCCATATGACATACTGTACTGTTAATGTGGAGTATTGGTGTGAATGATATAACACCAAGACCTTTGACCTGAGTGGAAATATTAACCAGACAGTTTTCAGTAAGCAGGGTAAAGGATTGAGTTTTAGATAAAGCAGACCTAGACCCAACGAGAAAGTATGTACTTTCCTGAGCAATTTTAGTGTATGTCATGTGTGTCTCCTTAGAATGAGTCAGTTACTATAAGTTGTAGCACTCGTTATTTTGGTCAATAGTAAATCCTTTTAAATGTCAAACATCATTCACTTCACAACATAACAACTGAGAAATGGGACAGGAATATATTCACTGTAAACCTTAAAAGGAGTCGCACTCTGAAAAGAGCAACAGTACAGCCTCAACTTGAATGGTTGTAAAGACAATCTGATTAATGTTTGCTGAATTAGTAATGTTATTAACGTTCAAGTAAATTAGCTGTTCTCTGCAGTGGCTAAATGGGTATTTCTGCATCCCGGCACTGCAATACAGCAACGTATTATGATAACACCACTCCAAAACTGATGCCATATGATTACACAACAGAACGACATTAGCCCAGAAGCACAGGTGCATAATGGGTGAAAATCATCAATGAAAGAAGCCCAATCTAATGAAGCACAACGAAACACAATGTTTGAACCATTAACACACCGGTTATTGACCAGTTCATCCCTTACGAGAGGAAACACAGTCCAACAGAGAGGTCTGGGAATACAAATAATGGTCATGAGAATGTCATTACTGCTGATTTATCATAATAAATGACCATTAACTTAATATGACAGCATTATTAATGTCTTCACAAGCACATAATACAATGAATCTACTAATTCCCAATCCACAAGATGATCTAGTGTTACTCTTCAGTGAATTATCTAATAATATGTAAGTAATGTGTTTGTGCCGTCGGACAGTACACAAGCCGAGCACCAGAAACTGTTCTGATATCCGCCAGTATAATCGCACACACGCTTCTGTTGTGGACAGGGAATGAGCCGGACACTCTCGGAAGCTTTTTCCCGATGTTTGCTGACTCAGGCTCCTCAGAGAAGCTGACGCACACACTCCTGCCACAACTAAAAAGTCATTAGTGGAAACAGAAATCTATTTCCAATCCCCGTCCGCTGGGAGAGAACCAGCTGTCCTGTAAGCTGTGGGTGCTCGTGTTCCTCACGGGGAAGATGTGCTCAAAACACTGGAACCAGCCGCACATTCACGCCTTTCATGACTCGTTCGGTAATGAAAGTATGATTCAAACACTCGTTGTTCGATTTTTTTATAGAAATATCAATCAAACGTTCGGACACACTTAAATTAATGTTTCCTTTAAAAAAAATCTAAAAGTTTATGCTTAAATGCTTGAAATTAGTTTTGTGCATAAATTACTCTTATGTATATAGATACAAAATTGTCAATTTCTTCGTCACTAAAATACTCCTATTCTTACATTTGTGTAATTAAATATTTTTTATGACTTTATTATTAAATTTTTATAATTAAAAATAATATATTTATATATTAAAATACAGTAGGCCTAAAGCGGAAAAAATGTTTCACTGGCAGTATACATTCAGAGATCACTTTAAACATTTGCTGTTTTGTAAATAATGAATTAAATAAAACAAATTAAATTAAATTGAATTAAATATGCCATCCAGGGAGAACTGAATGTTGGTTATTTGATATTTGGTTGGCTTCATTATCCCATATCATCTGTCATATTTTTTTAGAACCATTTAAAGTGCTTACAGAAAACATTTATATGTAGCATATATTCATAATACCATAAAACAAACATTTCTGACTGCAGAACGCTGAGTGACAGTGAGTCAAAGTAAAATCCCAAACAATATAATGCTCAGATCTGGAAGAACGTTCACTGATCATGCAAGATTTCAGATTCCTGAAAGGCTGTTTTCAGTGGCTTAAACAACAACTGGATTCAGCAATCATTTCTGTATAATCTGACAGCTTAGGCATTCGACTTGTCATGTAGAATGGAAAGGCCTATTTCCATACGCACAGAAAAGGCTGACTCTACACTTTGAAGCAAAAGCATTTTGAAATGACTCTAAATCTCCCTTTTAAACCATTTCCCCCGCTTCCACTGCAAGTAATCTGTCTATATTTTCTTTCATTGCCAACACTGTGAGCGCCAGGCGTTATATAGTCTGACTCGTGATGAATCATGTCCTGTGATGATCGTAATGGTGTTGTTTACTGTAGTCAAACACAGTGCAACTGATGCAGAAACTATAGGCACTTTACTCTGTTTCTAATTCAGACAACACATTAAAAATGTCATTCTTTGTCAAAATGTACAGGAAATTGTTCAGTACTTGATTTTAAACAACAACACACCACATTATGCACTTCATTTATACATGTTTCATATTTCATAATGCATGAAATGCGTCACAGCGAGAACTAATGTGCACCTTCATTATAAATGACTTTTCAGCCGATGAATGAAGTGACAGCCCTGTGTGTGTGTGTGTGTGTGTGTGTGTGTGTAGCACGTTTAACACACCACTGACATTCACATTAAATGATTGCGCCGCTCATCATGTAATAGAGATCAGGGTCCAGTGCATGCTAATAGAGTTTAACCTGGAGATCCTCACAGACGTTCTGCAAATCTTTAATACTTACAGAGAAATGGATGATGCAATGATAAAAATCATAATGTTACAAAAGCTTTAACCCTAACCGGTGAACTAAAGCCGCTGGAAACACTGATGCTCTTCAGAGACTCATTATTCCTTTTCTGTTCATCAAATGTCAAATTTGTACCAGTTTTGTCTCAGTTGTTGAGTCTTTTTATGTTCATACAAATATTTAGATATGTTATGAAATCTGCTGGGGGAAAGAGCAGTTGAAAGTGAGAAGGTATTTCTTTCTTTGTTCTTTTTTTGGGTGTTTTTAATGTGCTTTAAGACAAGCCATGTTTAAATTTCAATTGATTATGAAATTATTATTTCCCCTGTGGTGTAACTCCAGCTTTTAATGTTGTTTATGTGTCTATGTGGTGTTTTTAATACGCTTTCAGACAAACCATGTGTAAATTCATAAGTCGACAGCATTGCTGAGTATTTCCTCCTTAAAACTGCAGTGAACCAAAGACAGTCTCAAACACACGCTTTGAAATCGCTGGTGTTTCTGACGTCACAAACTGCCTTGTAACCAATCAGATCAACGTGTGATCGTCAACCAGTGGATCTCTGAGCTGAGTGAGTGAGTGGAGGCGGGGCTCATTCGCATATTCATAGAACCGCGCATACTAAATGAGGCGAGGGTGTCGAGTTACATTCAAGATATTTTAAGGCATGAAGAACATTTTTTCAATGAAAAACAGTTAAATATGTCATTTTGGTGATCAAAAATGAGTTTTAAAGGATACAATTATTGACTACAGGGGGCCTTTAAGAAAAAAACTTTTACAGAATTTTAGTATTATTAATTATAAATATTGCGGGGTTAGACTGAACATTTCAAGCATAGAGAGATAAACTGATGCAAAAGCAGTGTTTGTGATGTGAAAGGCAGATTCCTCCAGATCTCTGCTTCAACAGTAACACACACACACACACACACACACACACACACACACACACACACACACACACACACACACACACACACACAAAGCCTTCACTAGGTATTACCGTCATGCTGTTGTTCCGGTTGTCATGGCAATTGAATGAGGAGATTCAGGATGCATTCCATAATTAGATTTTCTTGTTAAAACATTCATTAGGATTAGATGAATTTGGCTCCGTCAATTTCACAGCATGATGGAGATCTAACGCAGGGTTTTCAGAGGGTTTTGAATGAAAGCCTGAACTCTTCACTTTACCGGCTTTACATGAGGAGGATGTTCATGTTATAATGCCCACTGTGTCAAGAGTACGAGCATTCACCCCTTAGAAAAACACCACAACGTGTAAATACAGGATCTTTTACTAATATATGCATTCATTAATTATTTTTAATGTTAGTAAAAAATCTAATTGTTCATTTCATGTTAACTAAAACATTACTGTGCACTTTCATGCCAATTCACCTCTTCATGCCAATGATTTGATTATGGCAAATCAACCAATATTGTGTTCATGAAATTTAAAAAAATAACACTTTTATGCTCTGTATAAAACAGAGCATTCGTGTCACAGAACTGATACGAGTGTATGAATGAAATGATACTATATGGAATTGAGCTACAAAAGTCAAAGAACATCAGCTAAAAAGAGAAAAAAGAGAAGAGAGAGAAGAGAACAGAAGAGAAGAGAAGAAAATAAAAGAAAAGAGAGAGGAGAAAAGAGAGAGAAGAGAAGATATTAGAAGAGAAGAGAGAGAAGATAATAGAAGAGAAGAGAACTGACGCCCCCTGCTGGAGTACAGTCAGCAGTACATCCATCTATCTATCTATCTGTCTGTCCGTCCGTCCGTCCGTCCGTCCGTCCGTCCGTCCGTCCGTCCGTCCGTCCGTCCGTCCGTCTGTCAGTTTTGCATCATTTGTCAGTCTCCTCTCTAGCCTGAAACTCTTAAACACCATTGTCCTTTTGCAGTGGGTGTAAAGCTGGTGTAAAGCTGGTATAAATGGCGTAAAGCTGGTGTAAAGCTGGCGTAAAGCTGGCACAAAGCTGGCGTAAAGCTGGTGTAAAGCTGGCGTAAAGCTGGCATAAAGCTGGCGTAAAGCTGGTGTAAATGGCCTAAAGCTGGTATAAAGCTGGTGTAAAGCTGGCGTAAAGCTGGCATAAAGCTGGTGTTAATGGTGTAAAGCTGGTGTAAATGGTGTAAAGCTGGTGTAAAGCTGGTGTAATACTGGTGTAATACTGGCATAAAGCTGGTGTAAAGCTGGTGTAAAGCTGGTGTAATACTGGTGTAATACTGGCATAAAGCTGGTGTAAAGCTGGCATAAAGCTGGCGTAAAACTGGCGTAAAGCTGTTGTAAATGGCGTAAAGCTGGCGTAAAGCTGGCGTAAAGCTGGCGTAAAGCTGGCATAAAGCTGGTGTTAATGGTGTAAAGCTGGTGTAAAGCTGGTGTAATACTGGTGTAAATGGCGTAAAGATGGTGTAAATGGTGTAAAGATCGGTGTAAAGATGGCTTATGGCTGGCGTAAAGATAGCGTAAAGCTGGTGTAAATGGCGTAAAGCTGGTATAAAGCTGGTGTAAAGCTGGCGTAAAGCTGGCATAAAGCTGGTGTTAATGGTGTAAAGCTGGTGTAAATGGTGTAAAGCTGGTGTAAAGCTGGCGTAAAGCTGGCATAAAGCTGGTGTTAATGGTGTAAAGCTGGTGTAAATGGTTTAAAGCTGGTGTAAAGCTGGTGTAATACTGGTGTAATACTGGTGTAAAGCTGATGTAAAGCTGTCGTAAAGCTGGTGTAAATGGCGTAAAGTTGGCGCAAAACTTGCGCAAAGCTGGTGTAAATGGCGTAAAGCTGGTGTAAAGCGGGTGTAAACCTGGCATAAAGCTGGTGTAAATGGCGTAAAGCTGGTGTAAAGCTGGTGTAAACCTGGCATAAAGCTGGCATAAAGCTGGTGTAAAGCTGGTGTAAAGCTGGTGTAAAGCTGGCATAAAGCTGGTGTAAAGCTGGCGTAAAGCTGGTGTAAAGCTGGTGTAAAGCTGGCGTAAAGCTGGTGTAAAGCTGGCGTAAAGCTGGTGTAAAGCTGGTGTAAAGCTGGTGTAAAGCTGGCATAAAGCTGGCGTAAAGCAGCTGCCGGGCGCTGCACAGTGGCGACCAGCAGTACAGGCTGTCTGTCTCGTCCTTTTGTTTGTTTGCTTAGTCGTTTGTTGCGATCAATTTCGGTACAAAGCATTATTAGATGCACTGTCTTACAGACCGTTACCGTAAGTCACTATGAGTCGCGTATGTGAGCTGGCTTTAATTTTTTTCGGGTCGATACTGCTTGTTACCAGCATGGCAAGTGAACCGGCCAGCAACGCGGAGTCATGTGTACGCAACAACAGAGACTTTCTCTTACAACTGAGCGCAAACGCGGGCGATTGGAATCATACCGATGTAAACATACATGTAAACAAAAAGAAAAGACGAGTTGCGAACAAACACTCGTTATCTGCATGAATATAGGGAAGTCTGTGTTTTAGCCTTCTCTGAAACTTGGCTTAATGATACCGTGCCAGACTTCGAAGTTTGTCCTGACGTATTTAGTATAGTACGCTTGGACCGATGCAGCAAGGCTACAGGCAAGGAACACGGAGGGGGCGTGTGCGTCAGATGGTGCAAAACAACTGTGGTAAGTAAAAAGATCTGCACTTCTGATATTGAACTTTTATCAGTTTCTATGCGCCCCACAAATATTTCTGACTGTTGTCTGTATACATCCAAGAGCAGACATAAACAAGGCAGCAGACATTATTTTTAAGATCACCCAAGAATTGGATGAAATTTCACCAGATGCACCCAAGTTTATAATGGGGGACTTTAATAACTGTACCCTCAAAAAAACTGTCTACCTATTCGCAGTATGTCACCTGTCCAACACGAAAACATAAAATCATCAACTTATGCTACGGCTCCATCCCCAAGGCATACTCATCCAGTGCCAGGGCCCCCCAAGGTGGCTCAGATCACAACACAGTCCTTCTAAGACCCACTTATAACAGGTTTTGAAAAGGGTTAAGCCTGTGGAAAAGCAGATCCAGGTGTGGGATGAGGACAGTGTAGAGACGTTGAAAGGATGACTCTTCAGCTGACTTGCATGAACAGACAGAGGCTATCTCGCGCTACATAGACTTTTGTGTGAGTGCTGTCATTCCAACTAAGACCATCAAGGTGTACCCAAACAATAAACCGTGGGTGACGAAAGAACTAAAGGACATACTAAATGAGATAAAGAAAGTCTTTGCTTCAGGAAGCTTAAAGAACAGAAAATAATATGCAAAGGAAGGTCAATAAGGAGATCGATAAGGCCAGGTGCCAGTACAAGGACAAGGTACAGAGTACCCTGACTGCGGGGAATTCAAGGGCTGCGTGGACTGGTATAAAGTTGATGGCCAACGCTCCCTTTAAGACAGGGAAAACAATTGACTTTATGGATGACACAGCATCCTTTGCTCTGGCCAACAACTTAAATGAACATTTTACCCGCTTTGAAATAAATGACAGTGATAATGTCTCTGCCTGGCAACAGATTGTGATGGACGATGCTGGGATGGAGAGGAAATCATCAAGGAGGAGATGGTCCAGCGTGTGTTTGAGAGGATTAACGTACGGAAAAGCCCAGGGCCGGATAACATCGGAGGTGTGCTGAAGCAATGTGTGGCCCGATTAAGTGGATTTTCTGTTCCCTCTTCATCGCTCAATGAACACCCAGGTGGTTCCACTGCTCTTGAAAACAGCAGTTGTGATCCTCCTTCCCAAAGTCTCCCATCCATCCTCATCCAAGGATTATAGGCCCATCTCCCTCACCTCTCTTTTAGTTAAATCACTTGAGCGGATCATTAAAACACACATCATGAACTCCTGTGGACATGCCCTTGATCCTCACAATTTGCCTACAGATTTGGGAGGGGGACAGATGATGCCATTGTAGTGCTTTTAAATGATCTGTATACACACCTGGAGGGTTGCAAAACACATGCTCGCATTTTATTTGCAGACTTTTCATCAGCATTCAATACAATCCACCCACAAATTTTAGCAAACAGACTAAGAGACAACTTCCAGCTAAACTCAACACTAATTAAATGGATCTTGGACTTCCTGAGTGGGCGGCCACAAAGAGTAAGGGTGGGGAACACATTATCTGGGGTCCGCTTCACTTCAACTGGGACACCACAAGGTAGCGTCTTGTCACCACTACTATATATATTGTACACTGACTGTTGTCGCAGTAGTTACCCTGGACGTCATATAAATAAATTTGCAGATGATACTGCTGTGATTAGTTTACTGGAGCGAGATGAAACTGAACATGGTCCAGTGTTGCATGAATTTGCTGACTGGTGTGAAGCCTCCCGATTGCATTTGAATACGTCCAAGACCCAAAGAGTTGGTCTCTGATTTTAAACACGGGCTCCCTCACCCACTCCGACTCTGAGAAAAGGAGAGGAGATAGAGATGGTGACGGAGTACAAATATCTCGGTCTTATCATTGACCATAAACGGGTCAGTGACGTGCCGCACTGATTTGCACTTCCAGGAGCAATAAATATTATATATTTATATAAAATAGGTTTAAAATTATATATATGCTTTAATCTCACATCATTTGTCCTCCTCACTGTTCATAATTGTGTGAAAATTTCAAAAATAGGTAACTTTTAGACTATTATTGTGGTCAAATTTCATACGGTCAAACAGAATTCACTTAAAGCTATTTAAGACAATTGCATTTAAAATGATTAAATTTTTTAAAAAATTATCAAATTTTTCATTTGGCATATTTTTTCAAGTCTTAAGATAAGCATATTAAAGTATCAGTAAGATAGACCTTTAAGAAATGTCATTAGTATCTAAAACAAATTGTTCCGCAAAGACACATTTTCCCTATGTCATATGGTAAAACAAAAGGTGTATTCGACATCGGCTGCGGCTGGATGTAACCGATCGGCGAGAGTAGCCGCATGCAGGCGGGGAGGAGCTGCAAACAGAGACGTGAAGTCGGACACTTTCTGGTTCCCGTAGTGACCGCTCACGTGGTGTTTGCATACTTTACCACAGCTGAAGTGAAATAAATGCAATATTTGCCAAATAATACACAGATGTTCAGAGACATTTTCATTCAATACTTTATGTACTGCTTCATACAGCATCTGTTTGAACAAGAACAAAGTTCAACATAAGCTACAATCAATGAAGTGGAGTCTACATTTTTTAATCAGTTTTAATTTGATAAACAGTTTTAATTTGATAAACATGACACAATATAACATTGCAACTACATGAAAAGAGTGTTTACTGTTATAAAAAACTGATTTGTGAGCTTTAGAGGAACTAAAGGTGTTCGAATAATCACGAAACACACGTGATCGTTGTCATGCAATGGATCTGGCCAATCGTAGAACAGCTGTGTCGTCATCAGCCCTCGTGCAGCCGCTCTTGAGAAGCTGCGCTGGCTGAGTTCTCTGGCTACTCTCGAATCGGTCTTGCGGTACTTTGATGGCATACGTCACAGTCACGTGGCGTCGGCGCTGTATAAAGTCGGACAAAATTTCAAACCGACATGCACTGCTTCAAGTCTGCGCAGAGCTGCATGAAGTCGAACAAGCCTAAAGTTTGGAAGCCATTTTGGAACTGAATATTAATGACTAATTAAAGTCATGTGACATGTGATGACATCACTCAGAGGACCCCTGAAGACCAGCCAAGTTGAAGGTAAGTTTAAGATTTTGCTCCTAAATTTCAGGTAATTTCACCTTTTCCAAGTGTGTTACCATGTGTCACAGATTTGGGTGTCATATGTTCAAACGTCAAAAAAGGGTTTAATACATTTAAAATTAAAAAATATATTGATTTACAGGTGAAATATAAAGTTTAAAAGTAAAGGTCAAGGGTAAAGGTGGAAGGAGGTGGCCAAGCAACTGCCTGTTATAAATGACAAAGCAAGAAACTGTCATAAATTATATATAACATTTATAATATATTTCTGCCTATTTCAAGCATTTTTTTCACATTATTACAGATGCCTGTTTCTAGTAAGGAGAGGGGTGCACGTTTCCGTGCAAAGCTAAGGGCAGATCCTGCAGCTAGAGAGGAGAACCTAGCCAAGAGGAGGGAAAGGTATAACTGTGAGAGTATATGATACGTCTCAGATATACTCGTCTCAGATATACTCGTCTCAGACATACTCGTCTGAGATATACTCGTATCAGAAATACTCGTCTCAGAAATAATTGTCTGGCATACTCGTCTCAGAAATAATTGTCTTGCATACTTGTCTCAGATATACTCGTCTCAGAAATAATCACCTCAGATGTACTTGTCTCAGAAATAATTGTATGGCATACATGCTCGAAAATGCTCGTCTGAGATATACTCGTCTCAGATATACTCGTATCAGAAATAATTGTCTGAGATATACTCGTCTCAGATGTACTCATCTCAGATGTACTCATCTGAGATATACTCGTCTGAGATGTACTCGACTCAGATGTACTCGTCTCAGATGTACTCGTCTCAGAAGTACTCGTCTCAGAAATACTCGTCTCAGAAATACTCGTCTGAGATGTACTCGTCTCAGATGTACTCGTCTCAGATGTACTCGTCTCAGATGTACTCGTCTCAGAAATACTCGTCTCAGAAATACTCGTCTGAGATATACTCGTCTCAGAAATACTCGTATCAGAAATACTCGTCTGAGATATACTCGTATCAGAAATACTCGTATCAGAAATACTCGTCTGAGATATACTCATCTGAGATATACTTGTATCAGAAATACTCGTCTCAGAAGTACTCGTCTCAGATGTACTCGTCTCAGAAATACTCGTCTGATATACTCATCTCAGATGTACTCGTCTCAGATATACTCGTATCAGAAATACTCGTCTCAGATGTACTCGTCTCAGAAATACTCATCTGAGATATACTCGTCTCAGATGTACTCGTATCAGAAATACTCGTCTCAGATGTACTCGTCTCAGATGTACTCGTCTCAGAAATACTCGTCTGAGATATACTCGTCTCAGATGTACTCGTCTCAGAAATACTCGTCTGAGATATACTCGTCTCAGATGTACTCGTCTCAGAAATACTCGTCTGAGAAATACTCGTCTGAGATGTACTCGTCTCAGATGTACTCGTCTCAGAAATACTCGTCTCAGAAATACTCGTCTGAGATATACTCGTCTCAGATGTACTCGTCTGAGATATATTCGTCTCAGATGTACTCGTCTGAGATATACTCGTCTCAGATATACTCGTATCAGAAATACTCGTCTCAGATGTACTCGTCTCAGATGTACTCGTCTCAGAAATACTCGTCTGAGATGTACTCGTCTCAGATGTACTCGTCTCAGATGTACTCGTCTCAGAAGTACTCGTCTCAGATGTACTCGTCTCAGAAATACTCTTATCAGAAATACGCGTCTCAGATGTACTCGTCTCAGATGTACTCGTCTCAGAAGTACTCGTCTCAGATGTACTCGTCTCAGAAATACTCGTCTGAGATATACTCATCTCAGATATACTCGTCTCAGAAATACTCGTCTAAGATGTACTCGTCTCAGATGTACTCGTCTCAGATGTACTTGTCTCAGAAGTACTCGTCTCAGATGTACTCGTCTCAGATGTACTCGTATCAGAAATACTCGTCTCAGATATATTTGTCTCAGATGTACTCGTCTCAGATGTACTCGTCTCAGAAATACTCGTCTCAGAAATACTCGTCTCAGAAATACTCGTCTGAGATATACTCGTCTCAGATATACTCGTCTCAGATGTACTCGTCTCAGATGTACTCGTCTCAGATATACTCGTATCAGAAATACTCGTATCAGAAATACTCATCTCAGATATACTCGTCTCAGAAGTACTCGTCTCAGATGTACTCGTCTCAGAAATACTCGTCTGAGATATACTTGTCTCAGATATACTCGTATCAGATATACTCGTCTCAGATGTACTCGTCTCAGATGTACTCGTCTCAGAAATACTCGTCTCAGAAATACTCGTCTGAGATATACTCGTCTGAGATATACTCGTATCAGAAATACTCATCTCAGATATACTCGTCTCAGAAGTACTCGTCTCAGATGTACTCGTCTCAGAAATACTCGTCTGAGATATACTCATCTCAGATATACTCGTATCAGAAATACTCGTCTCAGATGTACTCGTCTCAGAAATACTCGTCTGAGATATACTCGTCTCAGATATACTCGTCTCAGAAATAATTGTCTGGCGTACTCGTATCAGAAATACTCGTCTGAGATATACTCGTATCAGAAATACTCGTCTCAGATGTACTCATCTCAGAAATACTCGTCTGAGATATACTCGTCTCAGATATACTCGTCTCAGATGTACTCGTCTCAGATGTACTCGTCTCAGATGTACTCGTCTCAGAAATACTCGTCTGAGATATACTCGTCTCAGAAGTACTCATCTCAGATGTACTCGTCTCAGAAATATTCGTCTGAGATATACTCGTCTCAGATATACTCGTCTCAGATATACTCGTATCAGAAATACTCGTCTCAGATATACTCGTCTCAGATATACTCGTCTCAGATGTACTCGTCTCAGAAATACTCGTCTGAGATATACTCGTCTCAGATGTACTCGTCTCAGATGTACTCGTCTCAGAAATAATTGTCTGGCGTACTCGTCTCAGACATACTCGTCTGAGATATACTCGTCTCAGATATACTCGTCTCAGATATACTCGTCTGTTTGTCTCCACAATGTTACTGTTATTTGTTATATGTTTTTCGTGAAAAAGTGATGAATCTTTTGATATGAGCTATTACTGTAAATTATATGAGATTAGGTTGTTCATAACCTTTTGATAGCAGACATGAATGTTACTGTTCTTTTTTAACTGAATGTTAAAAACTGAATTTTTCACAAGTTTTCTCACTGTTGTAAATCTGACTGATATTGTCATGTATCACATATAGCACGTCCTATGTGTTCCTTGTACTGAAAGAGAGTTGAGTTGACTAAAAGAAATGTTCAAGTGTTGGGAAATATATTATACTGTTAATAAAAGGTTCACTTGAGATGCCTTGTGTTTCTTTGAAATCATTCTGAATTGGCCTACATTAATTTATTACATTAAATAAGCAATGAAACATTGAAATTGTACTATGTCATATGGTAAAACAAAATATGTCATATGGTACAACATTGAATTTTAAAATAAATAAAAATAAATACTTTGTTTACATGGTTCATGAAAATAATGGAGGAGAGCTAGTATGATATATGTATATATATATATATATATATATATATATATATATATATATATATATATATATATATATATAACTTCAAGGCATTTTTTACTAATTTCGAGCAAAAAACAGAACAAATGTCCATAGATGACATGCTGTAGTCGCTAAAAAACAAAATATCTAGTATTTGTGGTGTAGGTGTTTATATTTTGCAACTTGTTATAGAATACTTACAGATCAACTATTACATTCTTGGTTGTATTTAACTGTGTCATGAATATCAAATTTAATTTATTTCTAAAAATCACTTTGTTTTACCGTATGACATTTTCAAGGACTGTATACAAAGAAACACATTAAAATGTCATATATTGTTATTTTTTATAACATAGATTTACACAAAAAAATGCTATATTTAATTTGTCTTTTCATTTTTATTTTTTTACTGTTTTGAAATTCTAAAATGTCACTGACCCAAACAGATGAACTAGACGAACTAACCAGCACTATGAGCACCGTTCTCTCTGGAAAATGGGATATTGTTGCACCTATGAGACTAAAAAAGGTCAGAGAGAAAATTAAAGCACCATGGTACAACAATACTACTCGTGTTCTAAAGAGAGAAACCCGTAATTTAGAGCGTAAATGGAAACAAACTAATTTAGAGGTTTTTAGAATCGCTTGGAAAGACAGTACGTCACGCTATAAAAAGGCCCTAAAAGCGGCCAGGGCTGAGCATCTCCGCAAACTAATAGAAAATAACCAAAACAATCCTAGGTTCTTATTTAACACCGTGGCTAGACTAACAAATAAACAAGCGTCACCTGAACAAAATATTCCGTTACAGTTTAGTAGTAATGATTTCATGAATTTTTTCACTGAGAAAATAGAAAACATCAGATCCACAATTGTAAACGTTCAATCTTCAATCGCGCCTTATAATTCAGCCTCGATTATCACCCCGCAAGAACAATTACAGTGCTTTACAACTATAGAACAAAAAGAGTTAAATAAATTTATCATTTCCTCTAAAACAACAACATGTTTATTAGATCCCATACCAACTAAACTATTGAAAGAAGTGTTACCTATAGTGGAAGAGCCTCTCCTCAATATTATTAACTCGTCTTTATCTTTAGGTCATGTTCCAAGAACATTTAAATTGGCAGTTATAAAACCACTCATTAAGAAACCACAATTAGACCCAAATAACCTAGCAAATTATAGACCCATTTCAAATCTTCCTTTTATGTCCAAAATATTAGAAAAAGTTGTGTCTGCCCAACTGGGCTCTTTCTTGCAAGAAAATGACACCTATGAAAAGTTTCAGTCTGGGTTCAGGCCGCATCATAGCACTGAAACTGCGCTCGTTAAAATCACAAATGATTTACTCTTAGCTTCTGACCAAGGCTGTATCTCAATACTAGTTTTACTTGATCTTAGTGCTGCGTTCGATACTATAGATCACACAATACTCTTAGATCGGCTACAAAACTATACCGGTGTTCAAGGACAAGCATTAAGCTGGTTCAGATCATACCTATCTGACCGCTACCATTTTGTCTATTTAAACGGAGAAAAATCGATCATAACTCCAGTAAACTATGGAGTGCCGCAAGGATCTGTGTTAGGCCCTCTATTATTCTCAATATATATGCTGCCACTTGGAAATATTATAAGGAAACATGGAATTAGTTTCCATTGTTATGCTGATGACACTCAACTATATATTTCATCACGGCCGGATGAAAACGCTAAATTATCCAAATTGACAGAGTGTGTTAAAGATATAAAAGATTGGATGACGCACAATTTTCTTTTATTAAATCCAGATAAGACAGAGGTAATACTTATCGGTTCAAAAAACCGCCCACAAAACCTCTCACAATACAACTTTAACATAGTAGGGTGTCCTGTTACTTTATCCTCTACAGTAAAAGACCTGGGTGTTATATTAGATTGTAACTTGTCTTTTGAAAATCATATTTCATATGTTACAAAAACAGCATTTTTTCACCTTAGAAATATTGCTAAATTACGTAACATGCTATCTGTCTCTGATGCAGAAAAGCTAGTTCATGCATTCATGACCTCGAGACTAGATTACTGTAATGCTTTATTAGCTGGTTGTCCTGCATCCTCAATAAACAAGCTACAGTTAGTCCAAAATGCTGCCGCTAGAGTTCTTACTAGATCAAGAAAGTTTGACCATATAACACCAATTTTATCATCACTACATTGGTTACCTATAAAGTTCCGTATTAATTACAAGGTATTGCTACTGACTTATAAAGCCCTAAACGGCTTAGCTCCAGTTTATTTAACGGATCTTCTATCGCCCTATAATCCATCGCGCTCTTTAAGATCACTAAATTCGAGGCTTCTGGTCATACCTAGGATATCCAGATCCACCAAAGGAGGGAGAGCATTTTCACATTTAGCACCAAAACTCTGGAATAGCCTTCCTGATACTGTTCGTTGCTCAGATTCGCTCTCCCAGTTTAAAACTAGATTAAAGACGCATCTCTTCAGCCAGGCATTCATATAATATTTTAATCTTACAGTTAAATCCGGTCTCTACTTCATAAACGCCAGAGGAGAACTGGCCCCCGACTGAGCCTGGGTTCTCCCAAGGTTTTTTTTTCTCCATTAGGTCACCTAATGGAGTTTTTCGGTTCCTTGCCACTGTTGCCTTTGGCTTGCTCAGTTGGGGATACTTAATTTGATTAATCGATTCAACAGTGCTATTGATCTGCATTACCAAACGTGGATGTTTTACACCAGAAACAAACACTGATGTACTATTTTATTTAATACTGTGAAGCTGCTTTGATACAATCTGTATTGTGAAAAGCGCTATATAAATAAAGTTGACTTGACTTGACTTGACTTGATCCTGGGATCAGTGTCTGATGCCGTTTTTAAAAAGGGCCAACAACGTTTCTGTTTTCTTAGGAAACTTAATTATTTTAACTTTTATTTAGAGTATTCTCTCCTACTGTATTGTATGCTGGTATGGACATTCAAAATCACCCATAGGAACAAATTGGGGAAGATTGTTATCCTGGTTTACACCAGACCCCAGTCGTAACTGAGAGTGGGTCTGGGGAAGCTTCATTCACAGCCCATTTCCAAAGGGGCGTCACCAACGGTCGTCGCTCAAATGCCTCTGGGCGCAATTGGATACACCTAAAACCAATCAGAGTGATCGTCATCGTGTAAAGCCCGCCTCAGCGTTTGTGATTGATGCCAAGATTTGGAAAGATTGGAAATGGGCTTGAATGTGCTCTTGGCCAGACTGACTTGCAGATCAAATCTAAATTTGCCGGAAGTTCGTCTGGGTTTTCCCAGGCTAGAAGATTGTTAAAGCCCGTGGAAAAATCATTGGTAACCAACAGGTAGACCTGTACCAACTATATCTGACGAGATTGGCACAGAAGGCCGACGAGGTTTGCATGGATACAACCCATCCACTCAGTGGAGTTCAAGCCTCTCCCTTCTGGTCGCAGATATAGATCCCTAAGGTGAGAACCAACCAAGCAAAAAACTCATTCATTCCCATGGCAATAACCCAGTCAAATAAGGTGTGGGGAGGGGTGTGACTGGAGAATATATGTGAAGTAATGTGAAGTAGTTTTATTTATTTATCTATGACATTGTGCATGTGGATAATGTTTGTGTTGTGGATAATGTGACTGTACTGTACAACAAACGGCCTCTCAGGGACATTAAAGTTGTCTAAGTCTAAGCTGGCGTGAAGCTGTCTACACCTGCACTAGTGCTCCTATAATGGCTGATTTTTATATTCATCTCCCCTGGATCTCACTGTTAAATCACTTTTTTTGACAGATTATGCTCTTCTCCAGAAAGCATCTGAACACAGTCTGCATGAATAAACACTGCCACAGCACACAATAAACCGACAGCAATAATGAAGAAATATCAAACATCCAGGCAACATGTTCCCTTAGTCTTAACTTAATACAATTAATACTCATTTAGCTGATTTAATTTGTTCACTAAATGCAAAAGTCTCGATCAGCAATCTAAACATTTCTTGTTCAACACATTTTTAAAACGGCAAAGAAAATATATTGCCTGAAACAACATTATAGATGCACAGAAACCTCAACAATGATGACACACATCAGGAATGAAAAATAAAAGCTCTTAAAATTACCACACACACACACACACACACACACACACACACACACACACACACACACACACACACACAATCAGCAATACAATGTCTACAACAATATTCACATTTATTCATGCTGTAAATGCTGGGATCTCAAACCCTGGAAAAATCAGCAACAATCTCCAACAAGAAACTGTTCAAACTAAATATTGGCTTATTTGAGGCAACATTTGGAGAATATTGTGCTGTAATTTATTTTTATGTAAATTCACATTCAAGATGCTGGATGAAATGAAATGTTTTCAAGTGCATTGTAATACTCTCTGGATTATCATAAACCTTTGAGAGAATATTGTTTACAGCATGAAATATAATTGTAACTTCTACAGCAAGTGTAAGTGCGCCACCTAGAGGACAGAGAAGAGTGTTGATGTTCTCAGAGGCACGTTCAGCAGCTGTGTGTGTGTGTGTGTGTGTGTGTGTGTGTGTGTGTGTGTGTGTGTGTGTGCGTGCGTGTGAGTGAGTGAGTATGTGTTTGTGACAAGCGGCAACCTCCCCGTCTCTCTCTTGAAACCAACACGGAAGTGAGTTAAAATGCAATTCATTGACTGGCCGCTTGAGGCTGGCTGCAGAAGTGAGTCAAATCTGTATCTCCCTCATGTTAAAATTACCAACTTTACAGCAGAAAAAAATATGTTTACAGCCTGGATCTCTATGTGGCTTTGGTCTATACAGCTAATTTTGCCCTTCATAACAACTGTGAGGGGGGTGAATTATTTTATAACTCGTCCGTTTAGTTGATTAATATTTAAATTTAAGGATGTGGCCAGTGGCCACTTGAGTGACAGATGGATTGCCGCTGTCAGTGCTAGCCGTTTGTCTGCTGTTACTAGCCGTCACTTCACCTCAGCAAATGTTAGCTGCTGAACTTGCCATCTCTGCAGTGTTTGTGCTTTTTTTCGGGATTATTTCATACAATTTAATACTTGGGTACAAAGCCCACGTCTTTGGATTCCGTCGTTATCGTTCGAGAGAACAACCAGCGCTGTATTCAGTTGTTTTCCTCCGTGAACCTGCACTAATGGATGTCTGACAATTTCGTTGCTTTTTGGGGTTTTCAAATTTATAACGTCAATAAATGCTCGTTCGTTCTGCTCTCACGGAACAGATGGATTATAATATGCTTATGTACCGTCAGATGAAATCATGCAGGCGTCGGCGCCTTCTCCGTCCGTGCAATAAATGCACATGAATGAGCGCGGATTTTCTAGCGCATTTACTTGCACTTCAAAGGCAATATATCTATGGTTTAACGGTTAAACCATAACCCATTTGAGAGACGGCCAACATCAGAATTTAAAATGGACTGAATAAGCTCTCTACGAACTTGAGCGATGCCGCGCTGACGGACCATGAAAGAGTGACGGACATGTATGCACATAAATCACTGTCACACACAAACACTCTCGAAGTAATACACAGTCTCACTTGTAGCCATGTCTTTTAACTATTATAATATTTCGAAGGGCAAAAATAGGAACGTTTAATTGGCATTACATCATCAGCTAACTCGATCACGTCGAGCTAGGTGATTTCAGATAGCCAGGCCAGGCTCCTCAGCTCCACTCACGCCCCGCCTGTTTGTCTATTTTCTGTTATCCGGGAGTGACGCAAGGCCAAGATGGCGACGGCCGGCTCCGCCCACTTTAGGCTTCAAAAATGCTCTTCAGAAACCTACGGGTGACGTCACGGACACTACGTCCATATTTTTTTACAGTCTATGGTTTGTTTGTGAGTGTGTGTGTGTGTGAGTGAGTGTGTGCGTGTGCGTGTGTGTTTGTGTGCGTGTGTGCGTGTGTGTGTGTGCGTGCGTGAGTGTGTGAGTGTGTGTGTGTGTGTGTACCTGTTTTTCTATCCCGGTGGGGACTTCAACCTGAATGCACACAGACTCATGGGGACTCGTGTTACAGTGGGGACCTAAATTGAGGTCCCCATGGGTAAACAAGCTTATAAATCATGCAGAATTAGTTTTTTTGGAAATGTAAAAATGCAGAAAGTTTTCTGTGATGGGTAGGTTTAGGGGTAGGGTTAGTGTAAGGCGACAGAATATACAGTGTGTACGGTATAAAAACCATTACGTCTATGGAGAGTCCCCACAAAGATAGTAAACCAGACATGTGTGTGTGTGTGTGTGTGTGTGTGTGTGTGTGTGAGTGCGTGCGTGCGTGTGTGTGTGTGTGCGCGCTTGTCTCTCACAATAACAGATATTAATGAGCTGTTTACTTCACCTGGCACTCTTGACTCTGTGACACCATAGCCTGATTCAACCGCATAACAACCATTAATCAAACTAGCGACAGTAAAGCTCTTAATCCAGTATCAACTGTAAGATGTTATCAGCCAGAAATGACCACATGTTTCCTGACACACACTGACACACACACTGCACAGAATCTGCACTAACTGATGGAGAAGAGCGCCACCCAGTGGCCAGAGTAACTCAGTGCCCTGAGGAAGATGCGGCATTTTATAATGAAACTCATTATTTCATGATACACCATTCCAAACCTGAATGACTTTATATTTATAATTTATATGAATTTACCTGACTTTACAGGATTTAAATTAAGACAAAATGAGCTTGGAAATAAGCTAAAACAACTGAAAATCACACAATTTGTTATTATAATTCACCCCCTAAATTAATTAAATATTCAGGGCATTTTTATAATGAATATAATCTCTAAAATATTTTCGCAGGTAGAAATTTTGGAGACAAAAAAACATTACTCTTATTCAGTAAACCAAGAATGACTGAAGAAGTCATGCAAATTAATTTGTTAAAAAGACTGGGAACATTCAGCTCTTAAAAACACAGTACAGAAAATGTTGTCCATAGATCAGTTACAGTCGATATACCGAATTATGACTTTCTGCTCCACTTCCTGCATAATATAGGCCTACATCTCAGAGTCACTCCTCTCTTCACTGAGAACGCTTCTCTCTGACCTCGGACAGAGACATTAGTGTGTGACTGAGGTGCGAATGAACAGCAGAATAACATCAGTCGATAAGTGTCGTGCTTTTGACTTCCACAAATAAATCATTTATGAGAATAACCTTTCCAGCACAGGGTTTCTTTAATGCACTGAACTCAACAGAGAGTGAGAAGATGGACGCTTCAGATCGCTCATTCTAGAAGCTCTCCTGTGTCGAACAGCTGCAAACTCTCTTCAACACACCTCCATCTCTTTACTCACACACCAGTGAACATCTGAGGGAATGATGAAAGACACAGAACACCTTCCTGAAGTGAATCATGTCTCAAGTAATCCACCAATCAGTGTTTAAACGTGGAAAGACGTCAATAAAACATCTGGAAAATAATAATAATCACATTTAGAGGAGAGCGGGGCACAAACTAACGCTTTCAGACTTCCTCAGTTTGTGTAAGCCTATAGGCTACTTAGCGTTCAGAGTATTCATTTTTTCCCACATTAATTTCCCACATGTCTAGTACAATTATGTGGTTTTGTTTCATTAATACAGTGTTTACTTTTTTCTTGATTTACCCCGAAAGAATGGAAGTGAAATGTGACAACATGCCCCATAGGTGGAGTTCATTATAACATGACCATCTGACAGATTAAAATGTTCTCTGATCTAATAAAAAATATATACAAAATAAACTAAAATATTCTGTCAATGAAATACAATTATTAACTTTTTCATGTAAAATAATGGCATTTTTTAATAATTAAATATAAACAAATTTTTGACACTGTATAACACAACTATACACCATATTTCAAAACATAATATTAATTAATAATTTCTGAACATTGACTCTCAGTCTTTATTCACCGTTTTCTCATGGTTTCTCAATAGAATTCATAAAAGTATAGAGTAGAATATCATAGTTCTAATAGAGGCTCATTGTAACGCAGTGTGACAACATGCCCCGCCTGAGCAACTGGGGTTTAAACCCGGATAGTGTTTCTGCTGTAAGATCAGCATTAAACAACTATTAACTAACAGATATAATATTAAAATAATCAGATTTGTCTAATTTTAAATACATAAAAAAAAATAAAAAATCAGAATAAGTTCCTCTTGCAGCATCTCTTCTCTTCTCTGATGACGAGGGCGGGGCTATAACCTGTCACTCACATGAGATCAGCCAATAGCAAACCACAACCATCCAACCAGCCAATCAACTCCCAACAGACACAATCAAGCCCCGCCCACATGTGTGGTGTGTAATAAATGTCAGTAGAGATCTTTCCTTCATGTTGTGGAAACACACACCGGAAGGGGCGGAGCTACAGAAGCGCTATTAAACTCTCCATTACACATGATCAATGACCTCCGCTTTGTTGTTTGTCACATCTCTTAGTTTTTAAAAGGAGAAGAATGATTTACTGCATGATGATTAAAGGATCATTAAATGGTCGTTGGTATATTTTCACTGCATTAATATTAATTTGGACAGTAGTCTGCGAATGCATCATAAACATGTGCCGGCTAATTACACTCCGTGCCTGTAGATGGCAGCAAAACACTGTGAGACTTTCTGCAGTGATCAGGTGTGTGAGTGAGTGTGTGTGTAGGCCTACTACTGGTCGTTTTGAGATAAACACACTCAGGTTTATCAGCTGTTTGAAGCCTCATCTTGATTATCTGCAGACCAGAAGAGTATTTGAATTAGTGTCATCATATTTAAACCTGTGCATGAATAATAAACTCAGTCTGTCCGCCTCTCGCCATCATGCAGATGTTGCTGTCCTCAGTCACATGGCAGACGCTGATGTTTGCAGTGGCAGATTTGATCAGAAACAGGTTAATTTGGGATTTGTGTTGGACTGTGAATGCGAAAGAGAGTGTGGAGAGTGTCTCTTTATAAAGTGAGGGCGATGTGGATGAAGTTCAGCACACTAATATAGATCCAACATTTCCCTTTCATGTTCTACTGGATTACACTGTTGCTGTGAATTCATCTTAATCTTAATCCCTATGTCATGTATATTATTGATTGACAGTAGACAACTAATATGAACAGCATTTAGTGTAGATTCATAATAATGTACAATTTTAGGGATGGCCCGATACCGATACTGTCCTATACTCGTACTCATGCTCATAAAAATTCGCCGATACCACGTACATTTTGCGAGCACATCCCTTTAAACAGACATCAGTGGAAAGTTTGTTCAGTCGGATGCCAATGGCAAAGAAAATAAAACAGGCATGTAGATTATTATTAACATTAACTGACGAGAGAGAGAGAGAGAGAGAGAGAGAGAGAGAGGGAGAGAGAGAGAGAGAGAGAGAGAGAGAGAGAGAGAGAGAGAGAGAGAGAGAGAGAGAGAGAGAGAGAGAGAGAGAGAGAGAGAGAGAGAGAGAGAGAGAGCACTTCTGTTGAATTCTCTTGATTACTGATCGTTCACTCAGCACGTATGTTATTTGGATGAAAACTAATTCATCCAACTAAACATAACGTCGCCATGTTCAAATGCGGTCCGTGCGTTCGGTCTTAAAGGGGCGGCAGTCTAAAGGTGCGTTCAAGTCATCTCGTATAGATCGTAATTACGAGTTGAACGCACTTGAACACCCCCACAATGTCGTAAATACCAGTGGGGAGCTCGGGATTTTCTTTAAGCCCCGATCTGTACGAGTTGGGGGCGTGTCAGTGAGAAACATGGCGGAATCAATGGATGCAACGTCTGTAGTTGATGTTAAATTTTAATTAAGAGAAAAGTGATAGTAAAATATATATCACAATACTTACAGGTATTTAGCAGTGACATTGTAAGGCTTTTTCATTTATAACAAAGTAAGCTTTCTGCACAAAATATGATATCATTGTAATATAACAATTAATAAGTATAATGATACATTGGCTTCATAAGTTAATTAAAAACATAAAAAGAAAAACACACCTGATGTGCATTCTTTGTTCTTCATTTTCCATAAGCAGGAGTTAACAAACCTTGCTGTATTTTCGTGTAATCTATTAAAAGAAGGTACACCGCCATCTTGCTCCGACGAAACTGACTTGAACGTCGTAACTTCCCACCTCGTACGAACTTCCCAGGAGGACTTGAACGCACCATTATAAACCTGCTGCTGTGTTTTCATGTTAATCAAACAAAGGACAAAGAAATACTCACTGCTCTTGACTAAATAGGCTACCCTTTTCAACTTTACAAAAATATCTATACAGTAATGAATATGCTTTTTTCACATTTGTTTACTTTATTCAAATTTCTGTACCTGTTAGATCTACCCGAAAAACTCTAAAAACACTGTTTATTTCATTTGTAGCCTTTCTTTGTTCTATTGTATTTATTTGTCCTATTTGTAATTCGATTGTTTGTTCTTATTTTGTTACTGACTGCTTACTTGTTTTAAATTCACATTAATTAGTCTGGTAGTTTTTGTTGTAGTATCAAAATTGGATTAAATAATTGATATTTCACTGGTTTTGACAAACATTTGGACCGCTGACCCGATCCTCAGCACTGAGCCCTGCTGAAGCAGCTCTAAATATGTGCTGTGCTATTAAATTAAAAATAAAATATGATAGAGCAATAGAATGAACAGTGACAGTAACAGAAGCTCATACAATGCATTTTAGCAGGCTTAATTAAGCATGAAAATAACTGAAAGAAATATATATTTGCTGAACAAATTAAGCCAACTAATATGATTTATATTCTTTTGGTTTATCTACTAATACATTTAAAAATTACAAATGCAGTGACAATTCAGGCATTGGTTACGGTATCGGTATCGGCGAGTACCAAAAATGAAAGTATCGGTATCGGACTCGTTCTGCAAAAAGTGGTATCGGGACATCCCTATACAATTAAACTGCAGTATTGAGAACTATGAATGTATTTGGACTTCTGCACACAGCAATGATACTAACCCAGCAGAAACCACTGCATGTTTCCAGCTGCGGGTCTGAGGGGGCGTGTCTCTCTCAGTGACGTCACCGGGTCTGTATGAGGGGGCGTGTCTCTCCGTTACGTCACCGGGTCTGTCCGAGGGGGCGTGTCTCTCCGTGACGTCACCGGGTCTGCCTGTATAAGGAGTCTGGAGTGACAGGCATCATGGCTCCTCCAGTGGAGACAGAGAGAGTAATGTAATGATTTATCAAGTTCAGTTTTCAATTTAAGCCATTCATTTTTTTTTTTTTTTTTTTTTCTGGAGGCACTTTTAAAAGAGCAGGTAAGAGCCAATATTAATTAATGTTGCATGATTGAAACAAATAACGTCATCTTCCTAAATTAACTTGATCATCAAAATGACTTGGGCAATAATTTTAGGTAGATGACGATAATCTATTTAACATTTGCAAAGAAAACCTAATCTAGCACTATTTAGCCTTTTTTGTTTTATTAGTATTAATTTCAGTTAGAAGTGTTGAGACTATATTAGTCTAAATTAATATCTATGTGTTTAATAGATTTTCAAATAACCTGCTTTGAGATATACAATAAAGGCCTGTATTTAAAATCTATTTATAAAGTAATTTTACCCTTGATGTTTAAAATGTTTGATGGACAGAAGACGGCCTCTATAGGGCAGGTGTCAGTTCCTCAACACTATAGTACTTGCATTATTATTATTATACTTATTATGTAATGCATGTGGCACTGATAAAGGAGCAGAAAGAGTGAGTAGTTTTGGAAATGCAGCAGTGTGTGTGTGTGTGTGTGTGTGTGTGTGTGTGTGTGTGTGTTTTTGTTTATATTACATTGTGGGAACCAAATGGCCCCACAAGGATAGTAAAACCTGAGATCACCTCCATTGTGGGGACCAGCCAGCGGTCCCCATGAGGGAAATGGGTTAATAAACATTCTAAATGATATTTTTTTGACAATGTAAAAATGCAGAAAGTTTTCTGTGATGGGTAGGGTTAGGGGTAGGGTTAGTGTAAGGGGACAGAATATACAGTTTGTACTGTATAAAAACCATTACGTCTATGGAGAGTCCCCACAAAGATATGTGCGCCTGTTTGTGTGTGTGTGTGTGTGTGTGAGAGAGAGAGAGAGCAGTGCGTTCTTATCGATGGAACCAAACCTGCTGTTACGAAGAAAGTGTCAGTCTGTAATTTTACACACAGTCGTTGTGTTGCGCTGTGTTTCGAGCAGAAGTGTCTAATACTCTCTCCTGACCCTGTTTATTTTTACACTCTTGTCTCTGTGCAAATAAATGAGAACAGAATTGTTCTTATTCATACATGCACTGAAATCTGCTTCTCGTGTCGATGCACTTGCATTGCCACAGTTTTTCCTCTGTGACTGTGTATGTGTGTGTGTGTGTGTGTGTGTGTGTGTGTGCTTGACTGAATGCTGGATCAGTGCTGATGTAAAGGAGGAGCGTGTGTAATAGTGTCAGTCTAGCGGTCCTGCTTATAAACGTCTGTGTGATTGGAACGGTCTTCTCCTGAAATCATCCGTAGATGCCCGGGATACATATGGGCATCTGAGCTCATACATCCGGGATAATCCCTCGGGACTGTGAGTTTGTGGTCAAGCGGTTTGTTTATTGCTCACTAAAACTTGCTCTGGCCGTGCAGAACAGCTTCTGATCTGAGTCATTCACACACACACACACACAAGAGGAGAACATGTGATCTGAGCATTCCTGCATACTGTCCTTGATCCCGACCGGATCTGATGTTTCTGTAGATCCTGGAACATCTCAGCTCATTATTATTATAAGAGGATTTAAGAGCTCGTTCAAAACCCAAAGTGTTCTCAGTTTAAGTTTTATTGAGGTATTACCTTAATCGCAGATGTTTCTCTTACAATAGAATATCATTTTTAATTATATAATTCTCATAAAAACATGAATAGGCAACGTATTAGACAATTGCTAAAGGTAGTTCTCCCAAACATTATACCCTGTTATTCACCCAAAACTGCTCATTCTCCCATCATTTACTCGCCCTCATGTCATTACAAACCTCTATGACTTTCCTTTGCGGAACATTGAAGATATTTTGAAGAATGTTTGTGACCAAACAACTTTCGTGACCATTGACTTCCATGATTTAAAAAATAAAAAAAATAAAAATAAAATAAACAAACAACATTAATAACATTCAGCCATCTGTCAAAATAACCTCTTTTTCGCAGAAGAAAGAAAGGATTGGAAAGACTTGAGAGTAGATGTTAATTTTGGGGTGAACTATCCCTTTAACAGATTAGAGATATTTACACATTAATGATAAAATACTAAAAATATTACAATTTGGCCATGGTCTTGAGAATGAACACACACACACACACACACACACACACACACACACACACACACACACACACACACACACACACACACACACACACACACACTCACTCACTCCTCACCACAGAGATGCTGAGAGACAGAGAGGCTCAGATCCACCGCAGGACATCTGCGTGTTCAGCGATGATACACACAAACACACACTCTTCTCCAGCCGGTGGAGCTCTGCTGATCTCCTGCTTGACCCTCTCATGTGTTCGGGGAAATTAGAGAGAATGTGAATAACATTACAGACTGAGAGCATTGGAGAAACCCTGAGCTTTCCCTGCAGTGCATGAAACCTTCATCCCTCTCTCGGGTCATTCCGGGCCGGATGATATTTCTGAACATTTTTAAAAAAATTGAGTGTTCATCGAAGGGGTCCAAGACCCCGGACTTTTGTTGCACTTGAACCATGAATACACAAAAAATAAATAAAAATAATTGATTTGAGGAGTTTTGTGGTTGAAATTTGAAATAGTAACAAAATGTTCCCTCGCAGGTCAGTTTGACCCCCATAGGAATGCAAGGAATGCTTCAGTACACGTAGAAAAACCTAAAAATACTCAAAATTCAGACTAAAAATGCTAAAACTTCACCAAACAATTATTTTATAATGTCTACATGTGTATCTGAGAGCACACTGAATTAAACTGGCTTTAGGACCCAGCGGAACAGCTCGTTTACTCCATATAGAGCTATAAGGACATCTAGAGTCATCAAATATCATCTTATATTATTATTATTTTTCCACAAGACGTCGGCAAAGACACCCAATATAAGATATTTAGAGCTGAATTAAAAATTGTGAGTTATGTTGAATTTAAGTTGAAAGAATGTGAGGAATGTGCTTAAATTACTAAATTACTATGTATTTATTATTTATTGAACACATCTAGTAATTTAAATGTAAATAAAATTAAAAATAACAAACAATCTACAAAATATTGTATTAAAAAAATTGAAAAAATATTATCAAAAGGAAATACAATAAGCATTCTGTAAAAAAAAAGAAAGAAAGTATAATTTTAGGGCTTGGGAAGGAAGGATGAATACTTAGACCTCAGGAACATGGGAACATGGGAACATGAGAACATGGGAACATGAGAACATGGGAACATGGGAACATGAGAACATGAGAACATGGGAACATGGGAACATGGGAACATGGGAACATGAGAACATGGGAACATGAGAACATGGGAACATGGGAACATGAGAACATGGGAACATGAGAACATGAGAACATGGGAACATGGGAACATGGGAACATGAGAACATGGGAACATGAGAACATGGGAACATGGGAACATGAGAACATGGGAACATGGGAACATGGGAACATGGGAACATGAGAACATGGGAACATGGGAACATGAGAACATGGGAACATGGGAACATGAGAACATGAGAACATGGGAACATGGGAACATGGGAACATGAGAACATGGGAACATGGGAACATGGGAACATGGGAACATGAGAACATGGGAACATGGGAACATGGGAACATGAGAACATGGGAACATGGGAACATGGGAACATGAGAACATGGGAACATGGGAACATGAGAACATGGGAACATGAGAACATGAGAACATGGGAACATGGGAACATGGGAACATGAGAACATGGGAACATGAGAACATGGGAACATGGGAACATGAGAACATGGGAACATGGGAACATGGGAACATGGGAACATGAGAACATGAGAACATGGGAACATGGGAACATGAGAACATGGGAACATGGGAACATGGGAACATGGGAACATGAGAACATGGGAACATGGGAACATGAGAACATGGGAACATGGGAACATGAGAACATGAGAACATGGGAACATGGGAACATGGGAACATGGGAACATGAGAACATGGGAACATGGGAACATGAGAACATGGGAACATGGGAACATGAGAACATGGGAACATGGGAACATGAGAACATGGGAACATGGGAACATGAGAACATGAGAACATGGGAACATGGGAACATGGGAACATGGGAACATGAGAACATGGGAACATGGGAACATGAGAACATGGGAAGATGCTGCAGAAAGAAATGGGTTATTAACTAGCGGTTTCCGATGACTGGCTTCAAAACGCAGGTGTTTGTGAGATGCTTGAGCTGAAACTGTGACCCTGAAGCCTTCAGTGCATCATCTGTCCCACTGAACTCAACACACTTCTGTTCTATTCAATCTTCAGTCCAGTCTCGCCATGACCGCGTGTTTCTGCTCTGTCCACACACTGGTGGAGTGTCTTTGAATGATTGTCATGTGCTCCATGTGCCATCAGGGTTATTGCTGTCGAAGCCACAGTCAAACTGACGAGTGTCCTCGACGTCTCAGCGCTTCATTACAGGTTTGCGGGACAGGGAATGATTCCTCTGTTGTGTTTGACGTGTGCCATCGCCCTCAAGCTCACTTTACCTCAAAATAACCCTTGTAAAGTAGACAGATGCTTGGTGAGACTCGTTCTTGAAAGGCTGGCTTGAGTCTTCTATTTTTTATATTTTATTAAAGAAACAAAGTCAACATGATTTTAGGCATTGCTGAACAACAAGAAGTGTTTCTATATGCAGCACAAGTACATGTTTGTGTGTAATTGTAATTGTGGGCATTTTCTCGTAATCCGGCATGCCGTGTTTATTTCCATGTTGTGCTCCCCAGGTTTCTTTGCTTACGCTGTTATTTTCCTGTGATCTAGCTTCCGCTGTGGTCTGTCGGCCAGCGTTTTCTGCTAAATGAGAGCTTGTAGACATCACTGAAGCAAAGCGAGAACATAAGACCACATGTCGTTCGTCCCCAGCGAAATGACCCTCTCACCAGAGACACTTTTATTGAGTTGAATAAAAGGGAATTGTCGTAGTCTGTAAAGTTATAGAGTTGCTTGGCCAATTAAACGTTAGCAAAATAGACAGACTGCATGTTATTTTATTCACATTGCTTATGCATATTATATAGGGTGCGTCTGGTTGACATGTAAACTTGGAGTTTATGGAGGAATGTAAAAGTTAGAGTTTTGTGTTAAATTTGAGCATTTTTGAAGAGTGTTCCTGCCTGTGCAAAGACCAGCAAGATTCAGATTCAGAAGAGCCCGAGTCCATCTGACACTACAGTAATAATGATATAGCACTAATTGCTGGATTATGATGCTCATTTTTTGGCATAACAGAAGTCTTTAGAAACGTGCAATAATAGGTTGATTTTAGGAACATAGATCAAACTCCTCACAATATAATTATGTCACATCTGTCTAGATTGTTCTTCACGTTTAATGTTTTCATTTCATTGTTTTTAAGTCATGTCTTTTAATATGTGTCTCAGGGCCATATTTTAACGATCTGAAATGCAAGTATCAAGCGCGAAACACAAGTAACTTTGTGGGCGGGTCTCGGGCGCTGTTGATATTATACCGGCGGGATAAATGACTCTTGCGCCCGACGCAAATCTAAAATGTGTTGGTCTGAAGTCGCTTCATTACTCATAGGTGTGGTTTGGGCGTAACGTGAAATAAACCAATCAGAGCGAGATCTCACATTCCCTTTAAGAGCAGGCGTGCTTGTTCCATGGCGGATTGCTATTATAACGGCGGATTTGCCAGGAGCGTTCACAGCCGAGGAGACCGACGTTCTCGTCAGGGCCGTAAAACACAGAGAAGTGACATTGGGGATGGAGAAACACACCCAGATTAGCTTCGGTTAAACAGGCGTATGATCATTTGGGTAAATGTGTAAGCTAGATTTATGCCTATTTTTCACATCTTCATGGACACAACAATGATTTCCCTCGTGTGTTAATATTGTTCCTTGTAATAATGTATGATTTTCTAAAGATGAAAATTGCTGCGTCTGTGTGTAGATGAGAGAAGTAAAGTGTGTGTGTGTTGTGCACTCGCTACATTATGGCCAAGCATGCGCCCTTAAAATAGCCTCTGAATAACATGTGCAACGCGCCGCTGACTTTAGTCGAGGTTTCTCCTGGTCAGTGGAGGAATTGTTTTCTGAAACTGCATAATAGCACCAGGGAACGTTTGTGCCGGATCACGCCTCCTCTTTGCGCTGAACCGCCCCCGGGAGCGCAAGTTCATTCCCTAATTTACCGACGTGCGTCTGTGGAGGGAAAAGTCCGCTGTGCGCGGGTGAGAAACAGGAATGACACATGCGTCACTGTACAAAGTCAATTGCGCTGGGTGAGAGATAGAGCCCACTGTCTTGCTCATGGTAGTGATGGGAGAAACTAAGATTTTCCAAACTCAGAATTCAAAAATCCTCAACGGAACCAATTGCTTTGCAAAATGATTCCCTGTTTAGAAGAGCTCAAAATAACACACTGGTGACGCCTGGACATAAATCTGTAGAAACAAAGAAAACAGAAAAACAATACAAACAGCCAAAACATGCATTAAAACACCTTTTACAAAAAACAAAAGAACAACTGCAGATGTTTAAATGACAGTGTAATCAATTAAATTCAATTAACAAATCATAATACCTTTAAAAATGAAGTGTCTGTATAATATGTGTTATTTGATTGATTTGTAGATCTTGTTTTACGAGCGCTTGGTTAATCAGGCCAATAAGAGACTATTAACTCTTTCTATTTAAAATACAAATGTGTCCTTGAAAATTAGACAAATTCATAAAACATGAAAAAAAAAAAAAAAAAACGGCGAACCACTCAGAATCACTGGTGCGAAACAATTATTTTTCTAAGCTTCTGGAAGTGTGTTTCAAAAGCACCCATAGTTCATGATCTCATGCCTTGAGATTTCATCGTATTTTCACTGGTTCATTGTCTTGTAACTTGTTCTGTTCTCTCATTGGTTCACGTTCAGTGTCCTTTATCTGGTTTGGCATTGCCATTGGCTGTTTTCGTCATGTGTTCACACACACTACTGTTCAAGCCTCATGTTTGCCATGTTTCTGGGTTCTTCCAGGTCATTGTTTATTTTCTAGCTCACAGTTCATGTTTATTTTTATCATTTATTTTTGGATCATCACTTTTGCTTTCATCTGCAGATACAACGCAATGGACCTTTCCATTATTCTGTAGTAGATGTTTAATCTCAGAAGTGTGTTTCTGAGAAACCCTCTCAGCTGTGTGCACTGATCTGATTAGCTGAAGTAAGTGTGTAACATCAGAGGTATAATCAAATGAAACACTCATCTTTATGTAATTATGTAAGCAAACTGATTCTTAGCCATTAAGAATAATTATAGATTGCAATGTTGCTCTGCATCCATAACAGACTCTGTTTAATATTCTGTATTTAACAGGGCTCTGAAGACTGACTCTTTATATTCAAAGCGCCGGAGCGTTAGTTGGGAATGTCGTGGATTTGGAGGTGTTTCCCAGCACTGGTCTTACTGGTTTACTCACGAGCGGGAGAGGACGAGGACATCCGAGCCGGTATTGCCAGTTTCTGATCCCAGTCTAAGACATGTATTCAGAAGTGTCATTAAAGTCATCATTACATCAAAACTGACAATTTTCTTTGGTGGAGCACTGCAGTGATTATTATAAAATTATTCAACCATCATGCATGTCATTTTTTCTTATTATATATCTATTAATAATAAATGATTAAAAAGTATTATTAAAAATAGAGTATTTACAAATATGTGTGACGTGTGCTTTATGGTATTAGAGTATTTGCTACTTGCCAAATCCAAGATGTAATTAAAGTTGTAAGCACGTAATTGGCAGATTCTGTCAATGTCAATTATCTGTTTTCCACTGTCGCTTTCTTAAAGTCGTCATTAACAGAAGTTGAGCTGGTCTTCTCTCCTCTATTGTGTCGTATATCCGAGTGAAACGCTTCTGGAACAAGAACAAATGTGGGCGGGGCTTGATTGTGTCTGTGGAGAGTTGATTGGCTGGTTGGATGGTTGTGGTTTGCTATTGGCTGATCTCATGTGAGTGACAGGTTATAGCCCCGCCCTCGTCATCAGAGAAGAGAAGTTTTGATTTAGCGTTTAAACAACTTTCGCGAATATCTTCGAAGCCGTTAGTCTGACTGAGACGAAACCACAGTCGGAAAATCCTAAACATAAGTCGGTGCCAACATGCTAGTGGCCAAATGTCAACATTTTTATTGTAAGTGCCAAAAAAACCCCACAAAAACACAATCAAAGTCTGGTGTGGGTCATTTTCTATATTATGCTCATATAATTGTCTATAACTCCGAAATGAAGTCTATAACGAAATGAGATATTTTCACCAAATTTGACACATTTATGTATGGAGGCATTCTGAGGACACACACAGTGGTGGGACTGTGCCTCTTGGTGGTGCTATAATTAAACCAAACATGAAAAATTGACTACAGAACTACAGATTGACTTCAAAATGTACATGCAGTGTCTTTGTCTCATTTAAATTACAAAATGACAAAAACAATCTATAACTGCAATGGTTTTGCATATTGCTATATTACACGAACGCATTGGCATATCGTTACGAAACTCAGTACGGCACTGAAGGTACTCAAAAAAGTTTCAGGGCAGCACCCCCTTGTGGTCACAAATTGTTTTGAAATTATAGTATAAGCCATAAATCTCATTACAACTCAATGTATTTATGGGATCTGAACCTTTTTGTTTACAATTGTTTTTGCTTAATTTACTCATTTTTGCAGTTGGTCTGCTGCTTGCTTCGTTGTTTGCTTTTGCTGTGCTTGGCCCTGATACTTTCTGCTTGCCGCTATATTTATGAATTAGAGTTCGTGACTCTCTGTGTGTTATTCATCTCTATCTCAGCTCTCTTCTTCTTTCGTCAGGCTGCAGCACTGCTGTTAATGACCTGGTCTACATCATGGACGGCTCCTGGAGCGTGGGAGACGAGGACTTCGAAATAGCCAAGCGCTGGTTGGTCAATGTCACCAGTGGCTTCGACGTGAGTTCCCACTACTCTCAGGTCGGTGTCGTTCAGTACAGTGACACGCCCCGGTTGGAGATCCCTCTCGGCCTCCACAAAACCACTCAAGATCTCATTAAAGCCATCGAGGAGATCAGCTATTTAGGAGGAAACACGCAGACGGGTCGCGCCATCAAGTTCTCCGTGGACCACGTCTTCACGTCTTCGCAGCGAAGTGACGTAAAGAACCGGATTGCAGTGGTGGTGACTGATGGGAAGTCGCAGGACGACGTCATGGACGCTAGCATCGAGGCGCGAGCGCAGGGGATTACAGTGTTTGCGGTGGGCGTTGGTTCGGAGATCACCACGTCAGAGCTGGTGACCATCGCCAACACGCCGCAGGGGGATTACGTGCTCTACGCCGAGGACTACACCAACATCGAGCGCATCCGGGACGCCATGGCACAGAAGCTGTGCGAGGGTAAGGGGCTGTTTACACAACACCGTTTTAACCAAAAAACATTAAACTTTTTATGCGTTTTGGCCGTTCATTTACACGACAACAGCGTTTTGGGTGCCTGAAAATACTAACTTTTGAAAACGGGTTTCAAAGTGCAAGTTTTTAAAAACAGTCTTCGTGTAAACAACAAAAACGCGAATCTCTGAAGACGGTGACGTCATGCTCATGCGTATTACGTGTTCAGTCTATAGTGTGTCATCGCCATCTACTGGCCTGGCAGCAGAATACAGCGTTTATAATGGTTTTCGTGGATCCGTGTGAATGGGGATCGTTTTGATAATGGTGTCGTCTGTATGCGGAAAAGTTTTAAGCATATCGTTCTCGTGTAAACGTACCCTAAGATTCAGGCCTTGCCCACACTAATAATACGTTTTCATTTGAAAATGCATCTTTTTCTCTCCGTTTTGGTCTTTCGTCCACACTGAGATGGTGTTTTTATTAATGAAAACAAAGTTTTTGAAAACGCACTACAAAGTTGATAAATTCACGTTGTAGTGTGGACTGCCAACACGGAGGTATTTAAAAAACGATGATGTAAGTTTAGTCATGTGACTCACATTGTACCAATAGATTCATGTTCATACCAGTATTTTGCCTGTGATGTGCCGTTCACTGTTGCTAAAATATGTTACTTCACACACTCTTTCTATCACAGTCCTGCAAAGATGACAGAACATCTACTCGCATTTGCTGTGGTAAAACATGAGAGCAGTTTGAGCGTTTTAGACCAAACATGTAATGTTGACTGAGAGCGACCTGGACCATCAGTGAATGCTGAGATATTCTGCTAAATAACTTTATTATTTATTTTTCCGTCTGCATCATCTCAGTGCAATCGTGAAAAATATCAAGTTATCGTGCAATTCTTCTGACAGGATCATTTTATTAAGCAGAATATCTCAGCATTCACTGATGGTCCAGGTCGCTCTCAGTAAACATTACATGTTTGGTCTAAAACGCTCAAACTGCTCTCATGTTTTACCACAGCAAATGCGAGTAGATGTTCTGTCATCTGTGATTTGAAGAGTGTGTGAAGTAACATATTAGCAACTGTATGTAAGTGAACGGCACACAACAGGCCCAATACCAGTATAAACATGAATATTTATTGGTACTCGTCATTGGTACTAAACTTACGCCATCGCTTTGAAAAGCCTCCGTGTTGACAGTCCACACTACAACGTGAAAATGGCGTTTTCAGTATTATCCACTTTAGAGATCGTTTTCATTAGTAAAAACGCCACTCAGTGTGGACGAAAGGCCAAAACGGAGAGAAAAAGATGTGCTTTCAAATGAAAACATATTAGTGTGGACAAGGCCTCACATGCGTGTGAGCAATCCCATAAACATTTAAACTAGTTTTGGCATTACCATACGCTCCTGTTCTTAAAAGATCAGCGAACCACTAAAACACCACAGTCCATTCATGCCCAGTGACATGGAAAGCCACAAGCTCACGGGCCAAACCAGCGGCATGATGCCATGACAGGGAGGAACCGGGAACTGAAGATGTTGGCACATGTTCTGGTTTGGATGGAGAGAGTAGTTGTTAATAGTGGCAGGAATCTGCTTTCTCCACCCCAAAGTAATTACAAACATTTTCTGTCCATGTTTTCTGTCATCTGATGGTTTATTTGCAGCTGTTGCCTTTGGCTTGCTTAGTTGGGGTTTAACCTGTTACCTGGAACATTATCTTTCTGAGCATACATCTGAACTTGAATGGTTGTAATTCATAAATGCTTTGGAATACAGAGAAAAAAATTATAATAAGGATGAATACTAATCAGCACACTGAGACTCAACAGGCTGCAAGACACTTAAAGTCCCCCTGTAGTCAATCATTTTATCCCTTAAAACTCATCTTTGATCACCAAAATGACATATTTAAAAAACATTTCCTTGAAAAAAAATCTTCATTGCCTCATTTAGTATGCGTGGTTCTATGAATATGCAAATGAGCCCCGCCTCCACTCACTCCCTCAGCTCAGAGATCCACTGGTTGACGATCACACGTTGATCTGATTGGTTACAAGGCAGTTTGTGACGTCAGAAACACCAGCGATTTCAAAGCGTGTTTTTGAGACTGTCTTTGGTTCACTGCAGTTTTAAGGAGGAAATACTCAGAGTCAGCAATGGTGTCGACTTATAAAGTTACACATGGTTTGTCTTAAAGCGTATTAAAAACACCACATAGACACATAAACTACATTAAAAGCTGGATTTACACCACAGGGGGACTTTAAAATTCACTTCACTGATTTGACTGCTCTGAAACTTTCAGATGAGAAAAAGATCGAGCTGGATAATGACACTCGTCTTCTGTAGAGCTGCTAATAGCAGAATTGAACTCGATTTTATTATTGATGAACTTTACACTTATTGAACTGAACTGAATCTACAATGAAGTCTAATTTAGCAGAATTTGACTCAAGTTTGCATCATTGATTCTGTTATTTTCCTGTTTATTTCTGTGAAGCTGCTTTGAAACAATCAGTACAGAAACAAAGAGTTATAGAAATAAAGATTATGTTTAAGGTGGTGTCATCTTAAATTTTTTGTATAAATCAAATTGTACAAATTCATGCGAAATACAAATTCATACGAAAACTCATAAAGTAGTTACATTTTCTCATGAGATCAGGTTTGAAAGTGCCATAAAAATAGTTCATACAGTATGGGTGCTATATTTAACGTGTGCCATTTTCTTGTACTATAGTACACCAGTGTCTCATAATTATCCAATGAGATATTTTGCATTTCACAGAAAAAAGACTGGATGTTCATGGAACGTTTTTACTGAAACATATTAGTTGGATGTTCGTTACTACAGAACATTCAGAGAACATTCAAAAGTAATTCCCATGTTTGCAGAATGGAGCGTTCCCTTAAAGGGACAGTTCATCCAAAAATGAAAATTTTGTCATCATTTACTCCGCCTCGAGTTGTTCCAAACCTGATGGTGGCGATTGACTTAGTAGGAAAAAAATACTGTGGAAGTCAATAGGTGTCTGGTTATGCATATTCTTTACAATTTTAAATTTATTAAAAAAATATGATTTCAACCATTCCTGGGAATCAGCTGGATTGTACATGATTATCATATTACATATTGATTGAATGAAAATTGAGACAGGATTAAAACTAAAATGGATTTGGTGGATTGAAAACGTATGCAATCCTCAGATTTGTGTGTGGTAATGGGTTTGCAATGCTGTGTCCCTCTGCAGAATCTGTGTGTCCCACTCGAATCCCTGTGGCGTCCCGGGATGAGAAAGGCTTTGAGCTGATGCTGGGCATGAAGATCCATCAGAAAGCTCAGAAGATCCAGGGCTCATTGCTGTCGGAGGCCGCGTATCTGCTGGACAAGAGCACCGACATCACAGAAAACACAAGGTCGGGATTAAACCTGATGCATTCCGATCATCACAATCAATGTTGGGGAAAGTTACTCTTATTTCAATTTCAAAACACTTTATTTGTCCCCAAGGTGCAATTAACGAGGCCACGTAGAGTCACGCAAACAATATACATAAAAACAGCATACATTAAATAAATAACACAATGTGCACGGAATAATTATAATTATAATCTACTACAAGTGGATACCTAAAAAACAAGTCCACACCATATATAAGAATGAATAAATACATAAATATATATGTGTATAACTGTGTACCAAAAACAAAACAAAAACAAGGAGGAAGGAAGCCACTCAGAAACAGAGAACATGACATGTGAAGTGTCTCATAAAATCCTCCAGCCAACCTCAGCGTTTGCTGTTCACTTATAATAGAAAGAGCCCTAATAGGGAGTCCAATAATTTTGAGCAGACTTTAAACGTGCGCTCCAGACTATTTCTATTTTGGAGGCTAATGGAATCGATGGAGAATGTAATGACTCTTGTCTTTCAGTGTAGGAGTGGTAGAACATAGTGAGAATGCTCTTACTAACTCCAAATGATTCAAGCTTCTTTAAAAGGCACTGCCGCTTCTGGCATTTCCTCAGTATCTCCTCTGTATTAGAAGTAAACTTCAGCAGATTGTCAAAAATTGTCCCTGGATACTTGTACTCTTTGACAACCTCTATAGGGTTTCCGTGAATAACAGTAGGGACTGCCATAGCCATCGGCCTCTGCTTATTAGAAAAGGTTACTACCATCTCTTTAGTCTTATTCACGTTAAGTTCCAAACCGGAGATGTCACAGCACTCATTCCTGAAGGGCCTGAAAGCAGAGACAGTAAAACGGTGTCTTCGGCAAACTTAATTAGACGACAGATGGATTGGGTGGATCTGCAATCGTCAGTATTGAAGAGCAGAGGAGAGAGGACACAGCTGGGGAGAGACAGATGAAGGATATAGGAGGTCAGATACATATTGTTGACCAGCACTCTCTGAGACCTATTGGTCAGAAAGAAAATTATCCAGAAAATCAGTTGGTCCTCCATATGAAAATGACTGATAAGTTTCTCAGCAAGAATATGTGGCTGTAGGGTATTGAATACTGAAGAAAACTCAGCAAACAAAAATCCAGCTGTGATATTAGGAGACTCAAGATGCTTATGAAGAAGGTCTGTGATAAACACCTTTGCATCAGCGACCCGTGCGATAGGTGGATCCAACTGTGAGTCGGTTACTTTAGTAATACAGTTTTTAATAATCCTCTCCATTGCCTTTATCACAAGAGAGGTGAGAGCAACTGGCCTCAGATCGTTCAAGGCTTTTATGGAACTCTTTCTAGGTATCGGAATAACTATAATGTCTCCATAGATAGTTGAGGGACTACACCACTGGCCATGGAGATCTGAAACAAAGTCAACAAATTTAGAGTAGAGATTATTGTTTCCACTTGAGTGCCATTATCAGTCTCAAATCTGGTGTAAAATGAACGGAGGTCATTGGGAAGAGATGTTGACCTGCCTCCTGACTGTGCTTAGGAGCAGCGGGAACAATATGAACTGCTGTATTCTCGAGACCCGGCCAGGTTCATGGAGGTTCCCCTGAGTAAACCATGGCTCAATCTTGTTCTTATATCTCAGTTTAGCAGATTTTATAGCACGCTTATCCTCTCTGTTAACCACCTTTTTTATGGAAGGATTATTGGGTCAGATTTAAAACTAAAAGTCTAAAACTAAAAGTCTTAAACGAAAACTAAAAGCCACGCCTCCTTATTTGCATACACTCCTCAGTCCTCAATCCTCAAATGCCCAATCCTAAATCCCCAAATTCCCCAAATTCCCAATCCTAAATCCTAAATGGCTAAATGATTAAATGCCCAATCCTAAAAACCAAATTCCCAATCCTAAATCCCTAAATGCCCAATCCTAAATCCTAAATGGCTAAATGACCAAATGCCCTATCCTAAATACCAAATGCCCTATCCTAAATACCAAATGCCCAATCCTAAATACCAAATGCCCAATCCTAAAAACCAAATTCCCAATCCTAAATCCCTAAATGCCCAATCCTAAATCCTAAATGGCTAAATGACCAAATGCCCAATCCTAAATACAAAATGCCCTATCCTAAATACCAAATGCCCAATCCTAAATACCAAATTCCCAATCCTAAATCCCCAAATTCCCAATCCTAAATCCCCAATCCTAAATCCTAAATGGCTAAATGATTAAATGCCCAATCCTAAATACCAAATTCCCAATCCTCAATCCTTAAATGGCTAAATGACCAAATGCCCAATCCTAAATACCAAATGCCCAATCCTAAATACCAAATGCCCAATCCTAAATACCAAATTCCCAATCCTAAATCCCCAAATTCCCAATCCTAAATCCCCAATCCTAAATCCTAAATGGCTAAATGATTAAATGCCCAATCCTAAATACCAAATTCCCAATCCTCAATCCTTAAATGGCTAAATGACCAAATGCCCAATCCTAAATACCAAATGCCCAATCCTAAATACCAAATTCATTTTCGACTTAGACTTTTAGTTTTCGTTTAAGACTTTTAGTTTTAGACTTTTAGTTTTAAATCTGACCCAATAATCCCTCCATATTTTTTCATACTCAGAGCCGGTGTAGAAAACTCCCTTTTTTATTTCAAATTTCCTTGAGTTCCTTGGTTACCCAGAGCTTATTTTTGGGAAAGATGGTAACCGGAATGATGTTATCCACACAGAAGGAGATATATATACGATTACTCGATGTCCCCTTGCTCATTAATATCACATGATGGAGCTACGAGCAAATTCCAATCAGTTATTTCAAAGCATCCCTGTAGTCTATCAATGCTATCATTAGTCCATTGTTTAATAACCTTTACAACCTTCTCTGTCCTCCTTATAACTGGCAAATAGGCTGGTGCAAGAAATACAGTGATCAGAGGAACCAAGCGGGAGAGCGAGAGATCTATATGCACCTGGAATTGAGCCATAGCATTTATCCAATACTGTTGAAAACCTTTCAAGGATGTTTCTGCCACACAATGGTTAAAATCGCCCAGAATGAATCGGGGAGGATCTGGAGATATTAATTCCCGTCTGTCTAAGGTGTTCTTAATCTGCTGTATGGCTGTGGTAGCGTTTGCTCTCGGATGAACATAAACCAATATTAAAAAAAAAGCTGTGGAAATAAAAAGGTCGTAGAGATACGGGCAGAAGTTCAATGTCAGGGGTGCACACCTTCTCCCGTACGACAATCGTTGAGCACCAGCGTGTCTTTACACACAAACTAACACCGCTGTCAAGCTGTTGCCCATAGACTCATTATCCCGGGCAATTCCAAAGCCATCCAGACATAAAGTGTCATCATTATCGTTCTTATTTAGACACTACAGTATTTACTCCCTAAAAAGTTACTTATTACGTTAGTTACTTCTGATGGAAAGTAATGTTTCAAACAAGATCTTTTTTTGCAAGAGTTTAATGCAGTAATGCATATAATCCATACACTTTCATTTTCTTTTAAAAACACATTTAGAATATTAGGTCCCACTTTATCTTAACTAGCCCTAATACCTTGTGAACTTACATGGTAAATACATGTTCTACCAATGTCCTGTTACACATTTGTACTTACACATACCATTCTGTGGGTTGTTACATATGTGTAGTTAATAACAAATATTACAAATATTACAGCTCTAGATACTATGTACCAGTGTGTACTTACACTGTAGTTACATACTATGTGCACATCATGTAGTTACTATGCAAGTTCACAGGTATTAGAGCCACTTAATATAAAGTGGGACCGAATAGGGTCGTATTCTGCTCTAAGTGCCTATACGTTATAGAGAAGAGAGTTTTAATTCAGCAGTTTATAAAATGCTTACGAAAATTAATTCAACTAGTGACGTGCATTACTTTTTTAAAAAAAGTAATTCAAATATTAATGTGTACATTTCTAATAATAACTTTATTATTCTATAGCGCCTTTAAATGAGCTTCTCAAAGTGCTTTACACGGTAGAAAATACAAGGAAAATACAAAATAAATCAACAATAGTTCAGTGGAGTATTAAAACAATGTGTTACTTGTTACATCTGATTACGTAATGCATGTTAACAGTGATCACAATGATTTAAACGTGTTTAATATGTAATAATAGGTGATTCTGAAATCAATTATTACCAATTGTAATAATTACAATTATTTACCCCTCCATGTTAGATCTTGTGCCACCCTTGATGCATTTAAATCTCATTTAAAGACTCATCTCTTCTCTCTTGCATTTGATTGTAATACAGTTTTTGTAATTGTTTTATACTTTGTTTTATAATCTTAGATTGTATGTGCTGGGCTGTATGTAAAGCACTTTGGCCAACGTGTGTTGTTTTTAAATGTGCTTTATAAATAAATGTGATTGATTGATTATTACATATTAAACACGTCTAAATCATTGTGATCAGTGTTATTTGTTACATCTGATTAAGTAATGCTTGTTACTTGTAACACTGATCACAATGATTTAAACGTGTTTAATATTTAATAATTGGCGAGTCTGAAACATTTTCATCACTTTTTGGAGCGCTAAAAATGAGTCCTAAAAATGTGTTATTTTTTAGTTGATGGTTTTTATTGCGCAAATCTAAATGTGTGTGTTGTATTACACATATTCATCTGACTGATAGATGTCTGTAAAACTGTTTTAAAGGGAAATCTTCCCCGAAGGCCTGCCTCCCTCCTATGTGTTTGTGTCGACGCTGAGGCTGAAAGGGCCTTCGATCCGGGAGAAGCTCGACCTGTGGAGGATTCTGTCTAAAGATGGACAGATCCAGGCTGCGGTCACACTGAACGGACCGGACAAATCCCTCATCTTCACCACCACAAACACGGTGGATGAGGAACAGACTGCGACATTTGATGCTCAAGGCATTGAGGTGAGCGAAATCTACCATTCTCACGTTATACAAAGGCAAATTGTTAATGGAGTTTTGTATGGAATTACTTTTGTGCCAATAATAATAATGAGTGTAACTTTTCAAGAAACTGATGAAAATATCAATTGAAACTGAATAAAAAAATAAAAAACAAAAAATGCACGCTTTCAAAAAATGAAAGAGAATGCCACGCTTACAGACTCTCACGTCCACACTATAAACACACACTGATGTCTTCGCTTCCAGGTCAAGAAGCTGTCAATCAAAATCTCAGTAGCCAATGAGAACACACCGCTGCTAGCCCCGCCCCCGGCGAACAAAAACTGATGGAGCGTAAATGAAAACTTCAGAAGTGTAAATGGAAGTGCATCAGCGAAAGAAAGAGGAGAAAACAGTTCAAACATGCAGTGTATTATAAACGAAGTCAAAAAAGTTGCTCGAGATTTTTTTTTTTCAGTTTCAAAGATATTTTATTTAGTTACTTGAAAAGTTAAATTCATTATTATTGGCACAAAGGTAATTCCATATTTTTGTATAGCTGCATAAGAAAGTTTGTGAATGAATCATCCGTACACTAATGTAGCAGATCTACATAAACTCGTCATGAAAGAGAAGTTGAGCTGGTCTTCTCTCCTCTATTGTGTCGTATATCGAGTTAAACTCTTCAGGAACAAGAACAAATGTGGGCGGGGCTTGATTGTGTCTGTGGGGAGTTGATTGGCTGGTTGGATGGTTGTGGTTTGCTATTGGCTGATCTCATGTGAGTGACAGGTTATAGCCCCGCCCTCGTCATCAGAGAAGAGAAGAGATGCTGCAAGTGGAACTGATTCTGATTCAACATTATTAACACAATTATGATGATGTGCACCAATGAATCGTTTACAATAAATCCTACAATAGTCCATTAAAAAATAAGAATTTCATGGTGACCTTAAACAGAGGTTGCACCACACACTCGTTTAGGCGGAAGAATAATGTATAAATAGCTGCTTTTTGACATGATTGACTAACTATATTTTTGTACAGTTGCAATATCCTGTTCAAATTCCCATGACGCTTTTCCCACTAATGCTTCTCACTTAGACACTTACATAACACTAACCTTCAGAAAGGTTTTCATGTTCTCTGAGTTCCTGCAATCATCATCTTGTTCCTGTTCCACGTCTTCTTCAGCTCTTAATGCCAAAACCGAGTGGTTTTCCTACATGTTTTTGCATAATCGAGCCGTTTTCCTCCACTTTCCTCCACCACAGCCCTCATTCATGCAGAACAGCTTGTTTTGGAAAATTGTCCGACTCTTGTCTGACAGTCACATCAAATTAAAAAGCAGATCTTTGTGCACACCTTCAGTCTTTATTGATCTTCTCAGAGTACCTTAAGTTGTGAAACCTCTTGCAGGCTCTGTTCGATGGAAGCTGGCACCAGCTGAAGGTTCTGGTCAAACCCAGACATGTGACGTGTTTTCTGGACGACCAGCAGATCCAGGATGAACCTCTGGAAACTTCAGAGCCCATCTTCATCAACGGGAAGACTCAGATTTCCAAGCGCTTTGGCTCTGATGCTACACTCCCTGTGAGTATAGGAAAGTAAACTGGGGTGATCGGGGCACACTCTAACGCGGGGCTAGTTGTCACACACTTGTATTAAATACTTCCACACATAGCATGACCAAACTGAGTGTATTTACTAGTTGCCATAACAACACTATATCGAGAAAAAACTGCGCCAAAATTCAGAAATTGGAAGATATGACTGAGCATTTATTAAACCATAGCAAAAGTAAATTTCTTATTTATGTTAATTTTTCCATGTCTGTTTTTTGTGTTTATTTAAAATTAGACAAATCTGATATTATTTTAATCTCCAATCTGTAGTTTAACAGTCAATCTAGTTGTTTAATGCTGATCTTACAGCAGAAACACTATCCGGGTTTAAACCCCAGTTGCTCAGGCGGGGCATGTTGTCACACTGCGTTACAATGAGCCTCTATTAGAACTATGATATTCTACTCTATACTTTTATGAATTCTATTGAGAAACCATGAGAAAAAAGTGAATAAAGACTGAGAGTCAATGTTCAGAAATTATTAATTATTATTATGTTTTGAACTATTCTTGTCTGGCTGTTTCTAAAGTGAAGTGCTTACGGGTTATAGTCGTGTGTTGTGTTGAATTAGAGAGGCCTAAATGTTGTTGTTGTTTTTGTCATTTTTCAGACAGAGATTCAGAAGCTGAGGCTTTACTGTGACCCACATCAGAGCGAGAGAGAGACCGCATGCGAAATCTACTCTGTGGTGAGAACTAGGAGAAACTTTGCTGTAGAATTGCATTAATTTGATTGGTTGTGGGGCGGGTTGTTCTCTCAGAATAAACCCCCTTCAGGTGTGTGTGTGTGTGTGTGTGTGTGTGTGTGTGTGTGTGTGTGTAAGTGTGGGATCTCATAATAAACCCCCTTCAGGTGTGTGTGTGTGTGTGTGTGTGTGTGTGTAAGTGTGGGATCTCATAATAAACCCCCTTCAGGTGTGTGTGTGTGTGTGTGTGTGTGTGTGTGTGTGTGTGTGTGTGTGTGTGTAAGTGTGGGATCTCATAATAAACCCCCTTCAGGTGTGTGTGTGTGTGTGTGTGTGTGTGTGGGATCTCATAATAAACCCCCTTCAGGTGTGTGTGTGTGTGTGCGTGTGTGTGTGTATGTGTGTGTGTGTGTGTGTGTATGTGTGTGTGTGTGTGTGTGTGTGTGTGTGGGATCTCATAATAAACCCCTTTCAGGTGTGTGTGTGTGTGTGTGTGTGTGTGTGTGTGTGTGTATGTGTGTGTGTGTGTGTGTGTGTGTGTGTGGGATCTCATAATAAACCCCGTTCAGGTGTGTGTGTGTGTGTGTGCGTGTGTGCGTGTGTGTGAGTGTGTGTGTGTGTGTGTGTTTGTGCGTGTGTGTGTATGTGTGTGTGTGTGTGTGTGTTATCAGAATAAACCCCTTCAGGCTGATGAAGACCTGATCCTGATCACTCGGTCGGGTTTATTCTGAGATAACAACTGTATGGATGTACATGAATCAAATGCTGTGATGTGTTGAATCATCTCTCAGTTAGTGGTGTTCATGGCTTACTGTAAGCTAAAAGATTCACTCATACAGACTAACTTCCTCTTTTATCCCCTTGTTTTACAGGATGATGAACGGGTAAGTGTGAACCGTACACTCTCAGGACTGAAGTGTGTGTGATGAGGTTGAGGTCTTCATGATGCGAGTGTGTGTCTCCTCCAGTGTCCTCTGGATCGAGAGCCCAGCGCTGAGGAAGACGAGGACGAGTGCGACTGCAGCGAAGGGCCTCCGGGACCGAGGGTGGACACTCATCTCCTTCACTCTCTGCTGAGTAAGTGCACACTGTCTCTTTAAACGGTGATTACAGTCTGATCTCTACAGGGGGAGCGGGGGGAGACGGGAAGAGCCGGTCCTCCGGGCCCCGACGGGAAACCTGTGAGTAAAACTACATATAGATTCAGGATATTGACGCTTCTTTCGGCCGCTGGCAATCAGTGTGAACGACACGTGTGTGTTTTCTTAATAAAGGGACCTCAAGGTTCAAGAGGAGAGCCAGGAGACCCAGGTGCACCTGGAGAAAAGGTAAGAAGCTCTTACAGTTTCAGACCATTTACTGTAAACAAACAAACAAACAAACAAACAAACAAACCCAAAAATCATGCAGATTTTAGGTGCGGTTACCAGAATAATTCAGTAAAAATGTAAACATATTTACAGAACAACCTGAAAATTGTACAATTAAAAAATGTAATTTACAACATCAAATGAATAAAAATTAAATAAAAAGACATTTTGAACCAGTAAATCCAAAAACATTTTTTCTGCTGCTATTGAAATCTGTTTTATGCCTTTATAATATACTGACATCCACCATAATAACAGTGATGGTGAAGAGAAAGACATGATTAATCAAAGTTCATCACTATAGCTGATGTAAATATTAATATACAGAAGATGAAGACAGTGTCAAGCACACAAACACAAAACACCGTCATCACAACACTAAAATAATGCAGTGAACATTCCTTTAACAACATAAGACGGACCGTGAAACCCGAATGAACATAACGGATCTGAAAATAATTATGAAGAAACGGTAAATCTTTACAGTAACGTTCATTAGTTAACATTAGTTGATTTATTAACTAACATGAACTAACCGTGAGCAATACATTTGTTACTGTATTTATTAATCTTTGTTAATGTTAGTTAATATAAAAACAGCTGTTCGTTGTTTGTTCATGTTAGTTCACAGTGCATTAACTAATGTTAACACGATTTTAATAATGTATTAGTAAATGTTGAAATTAACATTAACAAAGATTAATAAATACTGTATAAGTGCAGTTCATTATTGGTTCATGCTAACTAAACCAATGTTAATGTTAACCAACGAACCTTATTGTAAAGTGTTATCGAAGGAACTATTCCAATTAAACAGTTCTTCTGAAACGCCAGTTTGGGGATTTTCACTGTAAAGTATGAGATGATTTGTTCTTAATGAGTTCTTCAAGGCAAGTCTTTCACTGTCTTGGTATTTGTAAGGTATTAGTTATCACTTCCAATTAAGGTGCATTTAATGGTATTCTAATGTAAGGGTAGATCTGTTGCAGTTTTTTTTATATATATATATTTTACCGTGTTTGTAAGCATGCAGTACAGTATCTGTTGAAGAAGTCAGCGCTGTGTTTCTACTCTTCTGTCTCGTAGGGTGACGCCGGTCTATCAGGACCGAGAGGAGATCCGGGACTCCAGGGGGCGAAAGTGAGTCTCCCATCGGCACACACACACACACACACACACACACACACACACACACACACACACACACACACACACACACACACACACACACACACACACACACACACACACACACACACAGTGTTTAGATGTAATTCGGGGAGCTTTTCCCTCATTGCAAACCATGTTGGGTCTCTTTCACATGCAGGGTGAGCGAGGAGAGCAAGGGTTGCCAGGGGAACCGGGCCCGCCTGGACCAATAGTAAGAGCTCTTACTGACTACAAACTTCACTTCATAAGCACACTCAAGCTGCGTCCCAAACCGTGTACTTGTGCACTATTCTACGCCATTTTGTAGTATAAATACAGTTTTTTCCAATTGTAACACACAATTTTGCAAACTAGGCTGGTTTTATCAAAATACTTCACACAATTCATAAAACCACACACCCAAACTGCAGAATACAGTACCTCATATATCCTGCAAAATGAAGCACTGCAACCAAAACTACATATAGCATTATCAAAATCAAACTTTTGCACGGAATGGCACACACTTCATTCATATCAGCAGATTTGTGTCTGACCAACTACACACTGTTGGCGTAATGAAGAGCACTCTCATCTTCAGTGTGCTTCGCCATAATACTAAAATAGTTCAAATTCTAGACACTTCTTCAGATTGTTCACATGCACAGAAATATTTGCAGACACACACACACACACACATGCTGTTGAAACATTTTTTTATTTTATTTTTCACCAAACAAGTCAGTGCAACATACGCACAGCAGAAATATTTACACTGGACTGAACACAGATATGCTCACAAACACAGTAAACTGAAGAAGACTGAAGTGTTAACAGTGAAGCGTTGAGGTGTTTGGCACACACACATGTATCGGCCAATCAGATCATGGAGTGTCAGTTTGAATGGCAGTGTTTTGAAATGGCAAACATGACTTTATGTCGGATTGTTGTGTGTTATGCAGAGAACCGAGTTCAGTGTGTTTAAAAAGTGCCATTTTGAATTGCAAAATGTGTGTAAAGCAGAAAAAGTGTTTAGACTTTTGGAGACTTGAGAAGTCTTTTGCTCTGTGTGTGTCAGTGTAAATAATCGTGCTGTGTGTGTCGTTTTAGTGTGTGTTAGCAACTGGAGAAAACTGTAATACGAGTAGTGCGTTCACACTGAAAATACTAAAAAGAAAAAGTGCACTTCAAGTACCCGGATGATGCACTTATTTATGAAAACCCAAGTGAGGAACGAATGGCCACTTCATGCACTCGACTGTCACCGCTTTAACTACGGGCTATCAGACATAGAGAGTACATAGTGCAGGAGTGTATAGTGTATAGTGTATAGTGTATAGTGCAGGAGTGTATAGTGTATAGTGTATAGTGCAGAAGTGTATAGTGTATAGTGCAGAAGTGTATAGTGCAGAAGTGTATAGTGCAGAAGTGTATAGTGTATAGTGCAGAAGTGTATAGTGTATAGTGCAGAAGTGTATAGTGTATAGTGCATAGTGCAGAAGTGTATAGTGTATAGTGTATAGTGCAGGAGTGTATAGTGCAGAAGTGTATAGTGCAGAAGTGTATAGTGCAGAAGTGTATAGTGCAGGAGTGTATAGTGTATAGTGTATAGTGTATAGTGCAGGAGTGTATAGTGCAGGAGTGTATAGTGCAGAAGTGTATAGTGCAGAAGTGTATAGTGCAGAAGTGTATAGTGCAGAAGTGTATAGTGTATAGTGTATAGTGCAGGAGTGTATAGTGTATAGTGTATAGTGCAGGAGTGTATAGTGCAGGAGTGTATAGTGCAGGAGTGTATAGTGTAGAAGTGTATAGTGCAGAAGTGTTTAGTGCAGAAGTGTATAGTGCAGGAGTGTATAGTGTATAGTGTGTATTGCAGAAGTGTATAGTGTATAGTGTATAGTGCAGGAGTGTATAGTGTATAGTGTATAGTGCAGGAGTGTATAGTGTATAGTGTATAGTGTATAGTGTATAGTGCAGAAGTGTATAGTGCAGGAGTGTATAGTGTATAGTGTGTAGTGCAGAAGTGTATAGTGTATAGTGTGTAGTGCAGAAGTGTATAGTGTATAGTGTATAGTGCAGGAGTGTATAGTGTATAGTGTATAGTGTATAGTGTATAGTGCAGAAGTGTATAGTGCAGGAGTGTATAGTGCAGAAGTGTATAGTGCAGAAGTGTATAGTGCAGAAGTGTATAGTGCAGAAGTGTATAGTGTATAGTGTATAGTGCAGGAGTGTATAGTGCAGAAGTGTATAGTGCAGAAGTGTATAGTGCAGAAGTGTATAGTGCAGGAGTGTATAGTGTATAGTGTGTAGTGCAGAAGTGTATAGTGTATAGTGTATAGTGCAGGAGTGTATAGTGTATAGTGCAGAAGTGTATAGTGCAGGAGTGTATAGTGTATAGTGTATAGTGCAGAAGTGTATAGTGTATAGTGCAGAAGTGTATAGTGTATAGTGCATAGTGCAGAAGTGTATAGTGTATAGTGTATAGTGCAGAAGTGTATAGTGTATAGTGCATAGTGCAGAAGTGTATAGTGTATAGTGCATAGTGCAGAAGTGTATAGTGTGTAGTGCAGAAGTGTATAGTGCAGAAGTGTATAGTGTATAGTGTATAGTGCAGAAGTGTATAGTGTATGGTGCAGAAGTGTATAGTGTATAGTGCAGAAGTGTATAGTGTATAGTGCAGAAGTGTATAGCAGTGGTTCTCAAAGTGGGGTCGGGGTCCGTGGCGCACTGCCTGGGGGTCCGTGGAAAATTCGCTATAAAATATAAACACACCCGGAGAAAGTGCAGGGCCCATCGTCATTCATTACTCCCGTGCGTGTAACGTTAGACCAATGAACATTCGGCTTTTACATTACGTCAATCTACCAAAACATTTCCCTCAGGTTTTAACTTCACGTCTCACAGCTAATGAATGAATAAAAGTCAATTAAACAGGCGCATTGTGTTCATCAGCACTCCCCTCGCTTTAACTTTGGGCCAATAGAAACTCTGTTGTATTACGTCAATCTGTCAAAGTCGTTATTTCGACATAATATCTCGTAATTTCGCCATAATAAGGGGACATTCTTATCTGCATTAAGCCACATTAAGCGTTCTTATAATGGTTTTCTATGGGAGGAAAATGCTTAACGTGTATGCATTTGTTGCGTTGAACGTTGCGTTCATATTCTGGGCTCATCTGATTTACATAGCCTACTTTGTTATGATTTTAGTATCATAATGATTAATAAATGCACGCACAATTATCCGTGAACTTGATTTGATCAAATGCCTTTCAACTTGTTTGTGAAAAATTCAGAATTAAATGAATGTGCAGCAATTTGCAGAGAGTCTGTAGGCCTGCTATACTGTTGTAGCCATTAAATAAGCCATTTAGTTTCACATTTGTTCAAATATTATGATGTTATTTTGTTTCGTTTATGTTGATTATGAAAAGTGCAACAGCACGAGTAAGATAGAATGCGCAATATATCGAGAGACGTGGAGCGGGTTATATGATTTTGACCACTTCATTAAGTTTTGTTTTGTAGAAAGCCTTTCTTTAAAGTGAATTTCGTTTTGTATAAATTGTATCTTAATTTTAATACATTTTTCATCAACCAATTGATTGTTTTTAATGAATAAGATGCAAATATAACAGACAATAATCATGGAGGCGCCCGCGCGGTTACTTGCATTGCAAGTGAACTGGAGCGCATCTCATCCTAACTTAACGAAACTCAGTGTATGCCTCACACAGACATGAGAAATACATCAAATACACAAAGCTTGAAATGTCTTTAAACGAAATAATTCAAAAAGAAAAGAAAAAGGCTACTCTCTGATTATGTAATCCATGATGTGCATTTCTCTCTATAGGCACGTTCACTACGAATATGGCGATCGTCAACTTCATCTTTGCAGCCGGCACTGTAATAAAAATCAATTGCGGCCACCGGATTTACAAATGCACATCTTGCTTGTTGTACGCACACATATTATAACATTATTATTAATTAATACATCTTTTAGAATATTTGATTGAATGCTGAATGTTGCGCTTGTTCAATTTAATAAAATTGAAACTTTAATTGTGATCATTAAAATAATTGAATATTAAATATTTAGTGGCCAAGTTTAGCTCATTTATTAATAGTGTATATATATATACACTCACCTAAAGGATTATTAGGAACACGTGTTCAATTTCTCATTAATGCAATTATCTCATCAACCAATCACATGGCAGTTGCTTCAATGCATTTAGGGGTGTGGTCCTGGTCAAAACAATCTCCTGAACTCCAAACTAAATGTCAGAATGGGAAAGAAAGGTGATTTAAGCCATTTTGAGCGTGGCATGGTTGTTGGTGCCAGACGGGCCGGTCTGAGTATTTCACAATCTGCTCAGTGACTGGGATTTTCACGCACAACCATTTCTAGGGTTTACAAAGAATGGTGTGAAAAGGGAAAAACATCCAGTATGCGGCAGTCCTGTGGGCGAAAATGCCTTGTTGATGCTAGAGGTCAGAGGAGAATGGGCCGACTGATTCAAGCTGATAGAAGAGCAACTTTGACTGAAATAACCCCTCGTTACAACCGAGGTATGCAGCAAAGCATTAGTGAAGCCACAACACACACAACCTTGAGGCGGATGGGCTACAACAGCAGAAGACCCCACCGGGTACCACTCATCTCCAATACAAATAGGAAAAAGAGGCTACAATTTGCACGAGCTCACCAAAATTGGACAGTTGAAGACTGGAAAAATGTTGCCTGGTCTGATGAGTCTCGATTTCTGTTGAGACATTCAGATGGTAAAGTCAGAATTTGGTGTAAACAGAATGAGAACATGGATCCATCATGCCTTGTTACCACTGTGCAGGCTGGTGGTGGTGGTGTAATGGTGTGGGGGATGTTTTCTTGGCACACTTTTGGCCCTTTAGTGCCAATTGGGCATCGTTTAAATGCCACGGCCTACCTGAGCATTGTTTCTGACCATGTCCATCCCTTTATGACCACCATGTACCCATCCTCTGATGGCTACTTCCAGCAGGATAATGCACCATGTCACAAAGCTCGAATCATTTCAAATTGGTTTCTTGAACATGACAATGAGTTCACTGTACTAAAATGGCCCCCACAGTCACCAGATCTCAACCCAATAGAGCATCTTTGGGATGTGGTGGAACGGGAGCTTCGTGCCCTGGATGTGCATCCCACAAATCTCCATCAACTGCAAGATGCTATCCTATCAATATGGGCCAACATTTCTAAAGAATGCTTTCAGCACCTTGTTGAATCAATGCCACGTAGAATTAAGGCAGTTCTGAAGGCAAAAGGGGGTCAAACGCAGTATTAGTATGGTGTTCCTAATAATCCTTTAGGTGAGTGTATATATATATATATAATTGCGCAGCCCCCCCCTGTCAATGATCTAGCACCCCCTCAGCACATGCGTTAACGATTTTGCCGGGGCTTCAGCCCCGAATGTTTTGAGTGTAGCCCTGAATGTTTTTTGAAAAGTTGACTGACAAAAATGAAACTGGACAATAGCCTATGTAAACCCCCGAAATCATAAGTCGCCTTATTTCATTGTGCTTTGGCTTTGCTGCTGCTTTGCTGCTATATGTCAGTAAAACTTTCCTGTCGTATCAGCCGTGTGCTCACAGCGTGCACTCTTCGATATCAAGCGCAAATGCGGCGCGCCCTGTATCACGCAAAAGAAACTACGAGCATGTACGTCGTGTTCTGTCGTTAATTAAGTATTGAAATAACCAAAAGGGAGATTAAAACTGCGTAATTTTTCATTATTAATATTCTAACATTTTATCAATATTGCAAAGTCATCAAAACTGACTCGTGTCATAAAAAAAATATTTTGTGACCAAAAATGTGAAAAATACATCTAGCCTAAATGATTGTTCTTGACATTCTTTTATAAGCAACCCAATTTGTCTAGATCTGTAATATTATTTCCTTTGTATAATGAGCTTGTCTTTGTTTTAAATTATATTGTATTTTTATTGTGAGTGTGTTGGAACTGCTGCACAGTCGTGTGATTTAGTCAGCTTGATTAACATTATTACAATGTATTCCTATTTAACACAGATGTTCTTTGCTAATTACAGAAACTATAAGCAAAATATAAGTATAGATATATATTTATAAAATAAACAAACAAAAGATTGCACTGGTGTTTGATTGAAATGTAACATCTATATGCAAAATAATCCTTGAAAGATTTCTCATTTAAGGCCATTCCTGTCTGGAATATGTGATTGTGTATTGTCAACAAGCAGAAACATTAGCAGAAATGTATAGTGCAGGAGTGTATAGTGCAGAAGTGTATAGTGTATAGTGCAGAAGTGTATAGTGCAGAAGTGTATAGTGTATAGTGTATAGTGCAGAAGTGTATAGTGTATAGTGCAGAAGTGTATAGTGCAGAATTGTATAGTGCAGAAGTGTATAGTGCAGAAGTGTATAGTGTATAGTGTATAGTGCAGAAGTGTATAGTGTATAGTGCAGAAGTGTATAGTGCAGAAGTGTATAGTGCAGAAGTGTATAGTGTATAGTGTATAGTGCAGAAGTGTATAGTGTATAGTGCAGAAGGGTATAGTGCAGAATTGTATAGTGCAGAAGTGTATAGTGCAGAAGTGTATAGTGCAGAATTGTATAGTGCAGAAGTGTATAGTGCAGAAGTGTATAGTGTATAGTGTATAGTGCAGAAGTGTATAGTGTATAGTGCAGAAGTGTATAGTGCAGAAGTGTATAGTGCAGAAGTGTATAGTGTATAGTGTATAGTGTATAGTGCAGAAGTGTATAGTGTATAGTGCAGAAGTGTATAGTGCAGAATTGTATAGTGCAGAAGTGTATAGTGCAGAAGTGTATAGTGTATAGTGTATAGTGCATAGTGCAGAAGTGTATAGTGTATAGTGTTTAGTGCAGAAGTGTATAATGTATAGTGCAGAAGTGTATAGTGCATAGTGCAGAAGTGTATAGTGTATAGTGTTTAGTGCAGAAGTGTATAGTGTATAGTGTATAATGTATAGTGCAGAAGTGTATAGTGTATAGTGCAGAAGTGTATAGTGTATAGTGTTTAGTGCAGAAGTGTATAGTGTATAGTGCAGAAGTGTATAGTGTATAGTGTATAGTGCATAGTGCAGAAGTGTATAGTGTATAGTGTATAGTGCAGAAGTGTATAGTGTATAGTGCAGAAGTGTATAGTGTATAGTGTTTAGTGCAGAAGTGGGTAACACTTTATAATAACTGCACACTATTAATCATTAGTTAAGCATTAGTAAACAGTTAATTCATCATTTATAAAGCATTAATAGACATTAATAAGCAGTTTATAAATACAGTTATAAATGCTGTATTCTTGATTTAAAAGCATATCTATAATGTGTTTAACAATTGTATTTTCATACTTTATTAATGATCAATTTATCATTTCTAAATGAAGTATTGCATTATTTACAAACCAGTTATTTAGGTTTTGTCAGTGGTTCATAAGATCAATTGGAAAGTGTAAGTAAATGATTAATAAACTATTTAAATGTACATTCATACATCTTATTATTTAGACATAGAGTAATAGTTACTTAGTGTGTTAATAAATGCTTTATTAACATGTATTTCTACTGTAATTCATGGTTAATTCAGGGAGTTATAAAGCATTTAATAGTGGTCAGTTAACTATTTTTGTGAGCTCATCTAAAGTGAGGACTATTTATGATTTGTAAAGCATTTACAAAGGAGATTTAAAGGCTGTTAAATATTTTTATGTTCTGTATCACTGTGTTGTGTTTCTTTCCTTTTTCTGTTTAGAAGATCAGTGAGCCTTTAAATCTCCTTTGTAAACGCTTTACAAAGCATAACTAGTCCTCACTTTAGATGAGCTCACACACATAGTGAACTGATCATTAATAAATGCTTTATAACTACCTGGATTTACTACATTTACTTACACTTTCTAAGTGATCTTATGAATCAATGACAACACCTAAATAACCAGTTTGTAAATAATGCAATACTTAATTTAAAAATGATAAAGTGATCATTAATAAATTATGAAAATACAATTATTAAACACATTATAGATATGCTTATAAATCAAGATTAAAGAATTTATAGCCGTATTTATAAACTGCTAATTAATGTCTATTAATGCTTTATAAATGATGAATGAACTGTTAACTAATGCTTAACTATTGATTAATAGTGTGCAGTTATTATAAAGTGTTACACAGAAGTGTATAGTGTATAGTGTATAGTGCATAGTGCAGAAGTGTATAGTGTATAGTGCAGAAGTGTATAGTGTATAGTGCAGAAGTGTATAGTGTATAGTGTATAGTGAAGTGTATAGTGTATAGTGCAGAAGTGTATAGTGCAGAAGTGTATAGTGTATAGTGCAGAAGTGTATAGTGTATAGTGTATAGTGCATAGTGCAGAAGTGTATAGTGCAGAAGTGTATAGTGCAGTAGTGTATAGTGTATAGTGCAGAAGTGTATAGTGCAGAAGTGTATAGTGTATAGTGTATAGTGCAGAAGTGTATAGTGCAGAAGTGTATAGTGTATAGTGTATAGTGCAGAAGTGTATAGTGTATAGTGCAGAAGTGTATAGTGTATAGTGTATAGTGCAGAAGTGTATAGTGTATAGTGTATAGTGCAGAAGTGTATAGTGCAGAAGTGTATAGTGTATAGTGCAGGAGTGTATAGTGTATAGTGCCGAAGTGTATAGTGCAGAAGTGTATAGTGCAGAAGTGTATAGTGCAGGAGTGTATAGTGCACAAGTGTATAGTGCAGAAGTGTATAGTGTATAGTGTATAGTGCAGAAGTGTATAGTGTATAGTGCAGGAGTGTATAGTGTATAGTGCAGAAGTGTATAGTGCAGAAGTGTATAGTGTATAGTGTATAGTGCAGAAGTGTATAGTGTATAGTGTATAGTGCAGAAGTGTATAGTGCAGAAGTGTATAGTGCAGAAGTGTATAGTGTATAGTGCAGAAGTGTATAGTGCAGAAGTGTATAGTGCAAAAGTGTATAGTGCAGAAGTGTATAGTGCAAAAGTATATAGTGTATAGTGCAGAAGTGTATAGTGCAGGAGTGTATAGTGTATAGTGCAGAAGTGTATAGTGCAGGAGTGTATAGTGTATAGTGCAGAAGTGTATAGTGCAAAAGTGTATAGTGTATAGTGTATAGTGCAGAAGTGTATAGTGCAAAAGTGTATAGTGTATAGTGCAGGAGTGTATAGTGTATAGTGCAGAAGTGTATAGTGCAGAAGTGTATAGTGCAGAAGTGTATAGTGTATAGTGCAGAAGTGTATAGTGCAGAAGTGTATAGTGTATAGTGCAGAAGTGTATAGTGTATAGTGCAGAAGTGTATAGTGCAGGAATGTATAGTCTATAGTGCAGAAGTGTATAGTGCAGAAGTGTATAGTGTATAGTGCAGAAGTGTATAGTGTATAGTGCCGAAGTGTATAGTGCAGAAGTGTATAGTGTATAGTGCAGAAGTGTATAGTGCAGGAGTGTATAGTGCAGAAGTGTATAGTGTATAGTGTATAGTGCACAAGTGTATAGTGCAGAAGTGTATAGTGTATAGTGTATAGTGTATAGTGTATAGTGCAGAAGTGTATAGTGTATAGTGCAGAAGTGTATAGTGTATAGTGCAGAAGTGTATAGTGCAGAAGTGTATAGTGTATAGTGTATAGTGCATAGTGCAGAAGTGTATAGTGCAGAAGTGTATAGTGTATAGTGTATAGTGCATAGTGCAGAAGTGTATAGTGTATAGTGTATAGTGCAGAAGTGTATAGTGTATAGTGTATAGTGCGCAGAAGTGTATAGTGTATAGTGTATAGTGCAGAAGTGTATAGTGTATAGTGTATAATGCATAGTGCAGAAGTGTATAGTGTATAGTGTATAGTGTATAGTGCAGAAGTGTATAGTGCAGAAGTGTATAGTGTATAGTGCAGAAGTGTATAGTGTATAGTGTATAGTGCAGAAGTGTATAGTGCAGAAGTGTATAGTGTATAGTGCAGAAGTGTATAGTGTATAGTGCAGGAATGTATAGTCTATAGTGCAGAAGTGTATAGTGCAGAAGTGTATAGTGTATAGTGCAGAAGTGTATAGCAGAAGTGTATAGTGTATAGTGCAGAAGTGTATAGTGCAGAAGTGTATAGTGTATAGTGCAGAAGTGTATAGTGTATAGTGCAGAAGTGTATAGTGCAGAAGTGTATAGTGTATAGTGTATAGTGTATAGTGCAGAAGTGTATAGTGCAGAAGTGTATAGTGTATAGTGTATAGTGCATAGTGCAGAAGTGTATAGTGTATAGTGCAGAAGTGTATAGTGTATAGTGTATAGTGCAGAAGTGTATAGTGTATAGTGCAGAGGTGTATAGTGTATAGTGTATAGTGCAGAAGTGTATAGTGTATAGTGTATAGTGCAGAAGTGTATAGTGTATAGTGCAGAGGTGTATAGTGTATAGTGCAGAAGTGTATAGTGTATAGTGTATAGTGCAGAAGTGTATAGTGTATAGTGCAGAAGTGTATAGTGTATAGTGCAGAGGTGTATAGTGTATAGTGTATAGTGCAGAAGTGTATAGTGTATAGTGTAGAAGTGTATAGTGTATAGTTTATAGTGCAGAAGTGTGTAGTGCAGAAGTGTATAGTGTATAGTGTATAGTGCAGAAGTGTATAGTGTATAGTGTATAGTGCATAGTGCAGAAGTGTATAGTGTATAGTGTATAGTGCAGAAGTGTATAGTGTATAGTGTATAGTGCAGAAGTGTATAGTGCATAGTGCAGAAGTGTATAGTGTATAGTGTATAGTGCAGAAGTGTATAGTGTATAGTGTATAGTACAGAAGTGTATAGTGTATAGTGTATAGTGCAGAAGTGTATAGTGTATAGTGCAGAAGTGTGTAGTGCAGAAGTGTATAGTGTATAGTGTGTGATTTGGGACGCAGCCTCAGTGTGTGACGCGAGTGTGTAGATGGTGTTCGGCCCTGTAGAGAGCAGAGGACTGTACTAAACTACACTTTTTGAGTATCTGTACTTTACTTGAGCATTATTTTTTCTGGAAACGTTTATAACTTCACTACATTTGAAAGTCACATATACTTTTTACTCCACTACATAGATGTGTACTTCTTTTGTTGGGGTGGTAGGAGTGTTAAATAAAAAAATAAAAAAGAAGATGATTATGGCTGTGTTTTTGTTATTGTTGTTGTCAATTTAGTTGTTTTTTATAACCTAATTCTAAAAGCTGTTAATTCCTCAGTATTACTGACTGGTAGGTGTATTCACGAGGCTGATGCAGAGGCATAATGTACAGTATTACATACAACAATACAACAATAATAAAACAATGCATTGACATTTACTTTTTACTTCTGAGTACTTTTGAAAACGAGTACTTCTGTACTTTTACTGAAGTAAAAATCTGTCTTTACCACTTTGACCTGTAACGGAGTAATATTTGACCAGTAGTGTGTGTCCTTTCACTCAAGTACGTCCGTTTAGTACGTCGTCCACCTCTGGGAGAGAGAGAGAGAGAGAGAACACGGCAGAGAGATGTTTCACACACACTGCGCTCAAACTATAAGAGCCGAATAAAATACTGAAATACCAAGAGAAAATCTGCTTTTGTGTTTCAGGGAGCAACGAGACCGATCATCGGGACAGCCGGACCGCCAGGACAAAAGGTGCTATTCTCTCAATAATAATAATAATATTATGTTTTTAAATTGTAAAGTGTATAGATCAGAGGAAACATTTGTTGTACTTGCTTTTAATTTTTGCTGATTTAAATAAGAAATCATTGCATTACTTTTCTTTTCACCAGACTACAGTCATTTTCTTTTTCTGTGTTTTAAATATTTACAGTTAATACTGTAATACATTTTATTTAAAATTTACATTTTTGGAATACAGTATTACAATGTAATACTACTGTAAATATACTACTGTAAAGAAATAAGCAGTTAAAAGGCCTTATTCATTGTCATAAGCATTTGTGATATTAAGCATCAGATGTAGACACTGTGATATTAAGCATCAGATATAGACGCTGTGATATTAAGCATCAGATGTAGACGCTGTGATATTAAGCATCAGATGTAGACGCTGTGATATTAAGCATCGGATGTAGACGCTGTGATATTAAGCATCAGATGTAGACACTGTGATATTAAGCATCAGATGTAGACACTGTGATATTAAGAATCGGATGTAGACGCTGTGATATTAAGCATCGGATGTAGACACTGTGATATTAAGCATCAGATGTAGACGCTGTGATATTAAGCATCAGATGTAGACGCTGTGATATTAAGCATCAGATGTAGACACTGTGATATTAAGCATCAGATGTAGACGCTGTGATATTAAGCATCAGATGTAGACACTGTGATATTAAGCATCGGATGTAGGCGCTGTGATATTAAGCATCAGATGTAGACACTGTGATATTAAGCATCAGATGTAGACGCTGTGATATTAAGCATCAGATGTAGACACTGTGATATTAAGCATCAGATGTAGACACTGTGATATTAAGCATCGGATGTAGACGCTGTGATATTAAGCATCGGATGTAGACGCTGTGATATTAAGCATCAGATGTAGACACTGTGATATTAAGCATCGGATGTAGACGCTGTGATATTAAGCATCAGATGTAGACACTGTGATATTAAGCATCAGATGTAGACGCTGTGATATTAAGCATCGGATGTAGACGCTGTGATATTAAGCATCGGATGTAGACGCTGTGATATTAAGCATCAGATGTAGACGCTGTGATATTAAGCATCAGATGTAGACACTGTGATATTAAGCATCAGATGTAGACACTGTGATATTAAGCATCAGATGTAGACGCTGTGATATTAAGCATCAGATGTAGACACTGTGATATTAAGCATCGGATGTAGACGCTGTGATATTAAGCATCAGATGTAGACACTGTGATATTAAGCATCAGATGTAGACGCTGTGATATTAAGCATCAGATGTAGACACTGTGATATTAAGCATCAGATGTAGACACTGTGATATTAAGCATCGGATGTAGACGCTGTGATATTAAGCATCGGATGTAGACACTGTGATATTAAGCATCGGATGTAGACGCTGTGATATTAAGCATCAGATGTAGACACTGTGATATTAAGCATCAGATGTAGACGCTGTGATATTAAGCATCGGATGTAGACGCTGTGATATTAAGCATCGGATGTAGACGCTGTGATATTAAGCATCAGATGTAGACGCTGTGATATTAAGCATCAGATGTAGACACTGTGATATTAAGCATCAGATGTAGACACTGTGATATTAAGCATCAGACGTAGACACTGTGATATTAAGCATCAGATGTAGACGCTGTGATATTAAGCATCAGATGTAGACACTGTGATATTAAGCATCGGATGTAGACGCTGTGATATTAAGCATCAGATGTAGACACTGTGATATTAAGCATCAGATGTAGACACTGTGATATTAAGCATCGGATGTAGACGCTGTGATATTAAGCATCGGATGTAGACGCTGTGATATTAAGCATCAGATGTAGACGCTGTGATATTAAGCATCAGATGTAGACACTGTGATATTAAGCATCGGATGTAGACGCTGTGATATTAAGCATCAGATGTAGACACTGTGATATTAAGCATCAGATGTAGACACTGTGATATTAAGCATCAGATGTAGACGCTGTGATATTAAGCATCAGATGTAGACACTGTGATATTAAGCATCAGATGTAGACGCTGTGATATTAAGCATCAGATGTAGACACTGTGATATTAAGCATCGGATGTAGACGCTGTGATATTAAGCATCAGATGTAGACACTGTGATATTAAGCATCAGATGTAGACACTGTGATATTAAGCATCAGATGTAGACGCTGTGATATTAAGCATCAGATTTAGACGCTGTGATATTAAGCATCAGATGTAGACACTGTGATATTAAGCATCAGATGTAGACACTGTGATATTAAGCATCAGATGTAGACACTGTGATATTAAGCATCAGATGTAGACACTGTGATATTAAGCATCAGATGTAGACACTGTGATATTAAGCATCAGATGTAGACACTGTGATATTAAGCATCAGATGTAGACACTGTGATATTAAGCATCAGATGTAGACACTGTAAACTACAGAGGATGATGAACACGCTCCACTCATCTGGACTGAATATATCACTGAGAGAAACGCTTCTGCCCAGATCTGAAACACTGATTCCATCATTCATTAAACTGAGTGACACTGAGAAAATGCCCTTCATACTTGGAGAAGATGATTTATTTATTTATTCATTCATTTATTAAGATGGATTGTATTTATTTATTTATATACTATGCTATGACGATCTATACATATATGTTTTGTTTGTTTTATTATTCATATAAAATATGTTAATGCTTTGGCAACATTGTGATACACAGTCATGCTAATAAAGCTCATGTGAAATGTTGTGTTGTTGAACAGGGAGAGCCAGGGCAGAGAGGAGAACGAGGACCTCACGGAGAGCCCGGTCCAATGGTAATGTAGTGTAATGTTATATATGACAACACAAAACACCTTTGCTCTTGCACAGAAACGATATCTGACCAGACAGATTTGCAGATTTATAAAGATACACAGTTTTCACATATGATAAAATGCAGCGCAACAATGATTAATTGTCCTATTCATTAATATGCAGCCTTCTTCTTGAAGATTGTTGCATGGAATACACACGTTTGTCCATATTCACAACACTACATGCACAACCTGATACCAGTCAGAGTATTGATGGAGTGAATGAGAGAAATACGGTTGATTGAAGATATATCTGTGTTCTTCAGGGTAAATCAGGACTCTCTGGGAGCCGAGGACCCGCCGGCCCTGCTGGGTCAAAGGTCAGACAATATTCAAAGGATTTTCATTGTCAAATGTGTTACATAACAGTAATTTCACACCGTGTGCTGTTCTCCTCACGAGACACCGGAGCCCCTGTGAGCAGTGTTGGGGAAACTCATTACAAGTAACTTGACTTACGTAATCAGATTACTTTTTCAAGTAACCAGTAAAGTAACGCATTACTTTTTCAATTTACAACAAAATATCTAAGTTACTTTTTTAAATAAGTAACGCTAGTTAGTTTTTCACATTTATTGACCGACAGCTCTCTTGTCCCCATGATGAGAGAAATAAAGTGAAGAGGTGTTGTGTGTGTGTGTGCGCGCGCTGTGTAAACATGATGATTATTTTAGTTCTAGACTAAATGTGAACATGCATTTATATTCATCTCACTTGCACGAAAACATTCAGTATTCCTCAAAATGAATAAAAACAGTAAAATGCATTCTCAGAATTGTACTAATAACTTGTAGCCTATAATTAACTATAGTAAATTACACAAATATACTTTATGTATTAAATCTCACTTTATTAACCAATGTCTTTGCTGCTGACCTTCAATGATCTAATTCAACAATACTAATAAGCAAAATTTACTTTAGATTAGATTTAGAAATAAGAGTGTTGAACTTCTTCTCCCGTCTCCTGTTGTTCTTTATTCCAGAATGGGAAAGGTTTGTTTGAGGCTCATTCACTTCTCTTTTGGTGTGAAAGGGCCTTAACATTTGCCAAAAATAGATTTTTTTTTGTTGTTATTAAAAAACAAACAAGCAAGCCCAGCCCAGGGGAGGAAAGGTAATGCAAAATTATTATAACGTATTAGTAACGCAATTAGTTACTTTTTTTGGGGAGTAACGCAATATTGTAATGCATTACTTTTAAAAGTGATTTTTTGCACGCTGTGCGCGGGTGCAAAATAGGAATGATATATGCGTCGCTGTACAAAGTCAATTGCACTGGGTGAAAGATAGGGCCCTATGAGATTCATACACTGAACCACAGAAAGTAATGATGTTTGTTAGGCGACTTTCACGCTGAGTGATTGAGTCTCGCAGTGTTACACATCTGCATTATAAAAAGAGAGATTTTCAGCATTAAAAAACAACATAAAAAAGATGGCAACAGTGTGTCAAACTATCTTAAAACTTCCTGCAGTCTGACACGCTGGCCTCGATTATACTGTCATTATTAGGAGTGTAATGGCACACACAAATCACTCCGTGCTTCAGGAGAAAAACACAAATCGTGCTTATTTCTCTTTCTTTCTTTCTTTCTTTCTTTCTTTCTTTCTTTCTTTCTTTCTTTCTTTCTTTCTTTCTTTCTTTCTTTCTTTCTTTCTTTCTTTCTTTCTTTCTTTCTTTAGTGAAAAAAGTGAATGTAAATATTGCAGCCACTGGCAGCGACACACACTGCGGTTTATGGAGTTGTAATCAGACGAAGAAATTTGAAGTGCTTTTGGATGCAAAATATGTTAGCAAAATATTTTAGAATTAGGTTAAAATGATTGCGCTCCACTGAAGTCTGTGAAGTTAAACACAGACCCGCTTGCTGTCAGGATCATCTTTTTTGTGAGATGGAAATACTTGCATGAATGTTGTGCCATTTACAAGTACAGTAAGTACAGTAACAACTGTAAGATGTAAGTTGTGCGCTGAGGAAAATTATTTCCTGAGGAAACGCATTAAATGACACACACATCTGACAGCAAGCCACGGAGGTTCAGGATTTAGTTTGAAGTTTGACATTACGCTCTTACAGAGAAGATCTGCAGTAAAACACATTCACACCGAACCCAAAGACCCGCACTAGAAATGTTTGGTGGAACATTACACCGCTAATTATTATATATTTAGAGTGTTTTTTGAGGTTTGTGTTTGTCATTTTTAGGTTCAAAAGAAAGGTAAAGGCTCTTTATGGTTTATAATTGATTAAATCAGAGTTATTTCTGTAGTATTACAGCGATTTGCTTTCGGCTGCTTCTGGAAAAGCAATTTTGTCCAATAAAGCGTGACTCGTCTGTAATTCGGACACCCTTCCTGTTGTTGTAATGAGGGATCTGACGTCTCGTTCTCTCTCTGTGTGGGTCGACAGATATTACATTAAACACTGGAGCTGTTACTGTTAAACATCTGCTAGTTTCTGTCTACTGGCACTGGAATTACGGCAGCTTGCTGTAAACGTGAAGCAGCCGTTGGTCTGCAGGTTTTGAGTGGTTATCCTGCATTATATTTTTGCATTTTATTAAGCCTAGCCAAAGAAACTAAGCTTGGTAAGCATCATCTGGTCTTGCGGTTCCACTTGATGCCACCAGGATAATAAATAAGATGCATTTGCCTTGATATAGTTTCAGGGAACATTGCACCGGCTAATGGTTTACAGGAACTGAAGAGACTCAGTCATGTGTGGCTCAGATGAACACAATTACAAGACACAACAATCACTGTTGACATGAGCAAGTCTGGCTCATTTTCCTTTAGGAATTAACTTCAGACCAGTGTTTTCTCAGTATGCAATCTTGATTAAGCAAGACGAATGACTTTCTCCTGCAAATTGGACAAAGCGGCTTGTAATCATCATCATTTTGTATAGGAAACAGGAGATGTATATTTGACTTTCCAGCTCCCACTGCAGAAAGAAAACGTGAAAAATGTTCTTCACATGATTCCGTTCAGAAATTCACTAAACCTAAATAAAGGTTCTACAAAGCTGTGGAATTTTTTAAAGAGACCATTAATCTTTTTATAAAAGCATATGCATATAATAAACACTATCAATCAATAGTTTGAGGCCAGGAAGTAAGTAAAAGAAATTCATATTTTTATTCAGCAAGGATGCATTAAATTGATCAAAAGTAATAGTAAAGGCATTTATAATGTATAATGTTGCAAAAGATTTTGTTTTACATAAATGCTGTTCTTTTGAAAATTTGATTCCTCAGAGAATCATGAAAAATAAAATGCATGACGGTTTCCACAGAAATCTGAAGCAGCACAACTGTTTTCAACACTGATAATAATCATAAATGTTTCTTGATCATCAAATCATCATATCAGAGTGATTTCTGAAGGATCATGTGACACTGAAGACTGGAGTAATGATGCTGAACATTCAGCTTTGATCACAGGAATAAATTACACTTTACTGTATATTCACATAGAATAATATTTCAGGTTTTTGGTGAGCAGAAGAGACAAAAACAATAAAAATATCACTGACCCTAAAACTTTAAACGAAGAGTACACAAAATGTAACTTTATCAAACATAAAATGAATGAATAAATAAAATATAAAAATCAAACTATTGTTACTTCTGTAAAATTTAAATATGGCACGATTTAAATAATAAATTTAAGAACAATAGTCTGACCCGTGCTAGTATTAAAGAATAGTTGTTAAGCCACCAAACCGAAACATTTGTGCAAAAAGCAAACAAACAAAAAGCCTTCGAGCTGGAACTGCTCCAGTGCTCTAATCCCCAGGGTAAAAGTGTTAAATGCTTTCATGGTTTTTTAAATAATTAATCACATTAGATTAATGCTCTAAATTTGACAGTTCTAGTGATGCAAATAAAGTTTCATGGCCAGTAAGGAACTTTTATGAGCAGCAAGTTTGCCCTGTCATTGACACTGAAGTGAGTTTTTAATTTTAGTTTTAATCTGTAAAGACATAAATCAGT